>NC_090350.1:37784883-38086515 GCF_035084215.1 Heptranchias perlo | reverse complement strand
GAGGTTTTATGGGGATTTTGTAGGTGGGAAGAGATGTACCAAGGTTGAGGGAGGTTTGAGGGTGTGAGGGAAAATGGCTGAAGGCTGTACCACCTCTGGTGGGAGGAGGGGAGAACGTGCAGCACACAACAATTGGAAGAGTGGAGGGCACGGGTAGGGGCGGAGGGCTGCAAAGGTAGGGAGGGGCGAGGCCATCTCGGGAGTTGAAGGCGAAGACAAAGGTTTCCAAATTGTACTGGGGATGGGAGCCAATAGAGGTCAGTAAGGATCAGGGTGACGGCGAGAGAGACTTGGCTTGGAAGCAGGTGGTGGAGTTGTGGCTGATTTGGAGCTTCTGTGGGGCAGAGCTCACAAAGACAGCGAGCGGGGTGTTGGAAAAGCTGAGTCTGGGGTGATTAAGGTGTGAGCGAAGGTTTCAGTGGGAATGAGGTCGGGACAGAGTCGAGTGATATTTCAGAGGTAGAAGTACACAGTTTTGGTGAAGGACTGGGTGTGGGGTAGAGCAGGATGATGAGGTTATATACTGACCTGTTGAGCTTGAGTGGACATCATGAAAGAGGGATGAGATTGAAGAGAAGAGTCTCCAGTGGAGGCCTGACTGGGCAGCTTTAGTTTTGCCAGTGTTGGCAATCAGGAGAAACCCTGTTGGGTGAACAGTTTTATGTTTGGGACAATTCAGTAGAATACCTTTGCCCTTTAATGGGACAGTTGGATAAAGAGGACATTTGCTGGCTGCTGGAGTATTGCCATGAAGACTTATTGCAACCCAAGTATCATCATCTTGTAATCCAAACGTTTCACCAGTGCCGATCATGCAGATACTTACATGAACACAATTTCTACTTTGAGAAATATGTGAAGACAACAAGGCCAAAAGTGCCGTTATCCAAGGATGACGGAAGAGCTGGGATATCGTTGGTCTTTTCTGTATTTATGCCAGAAAAGTAGATGAAAGGTTGTGAATTGGATTGGTTTGGAACAGCTGGGGATTTGGCACCATGCCAAGCCACAATTGCTGACCTGACTCTGGCTTATCTTGATTGGCGTTTGCAAACCTCTTGTGCAGAGCAATTGTAATTCTTAGAGGATCAAACTGGTACGGGCACTCCAAGCAAGAGGGTTCAATGCGAGGGGAATTGATGTAAATACTGCCTAAAAGTTACTCAAAATTCCTGTATCCCGCTAAACTTTCCAGTTGATTGACGTGTTGTCCCATTGGGGTCCTTGAGGATTTCTGAGCGCGGGGAACCCATTATGTATAATTGGAGGTGTCTTGCTGTGAGGTAATTGGAGTTAGCCCACTGCTTACAGCAATCCACATGGTACCTGATGACCTTTTTTCTGCTTCCACAGGGTAAGCAGACCCTGTGTAGAGCAGACTTTGAAAAGGATCTGGTGCTGATTTAAGATACCGGTCATTATTATCACTTCTCGACAGTTGTGTGCTGTAATCAACAAACATTTGTTTCCCATTTGCAATTTACCATATTAGCTTGTTCTCCCCTTCTACCTCCAGGAGAAACATTCTTTTTTTTTATGAACTCTCCAGAGACATGGGAATACACAACAAGCTTTTTATTTTTTGGCTTGTACCAAAATGCGGTTTTTAATTAGGATCCATTTTAGTCCACTTCATAGCAACCAGTAGCTAACAGTGGGTGCCCCATGTACCCTTTATATTTATGCCTGGCATCACCTCCCTACAGCAACACTGCGCTCTGATCTCTTTGAGCCTGCCCCATGAATCAAAGGGTTAGCTGCCTTGATAAATGGACCTTTTTGTCATGTAAAACTGCCCTGCAGAACAGTGTTACTTCTGTGCCTTTTATGATAACATCAGTGTTCAACTGCACCTGTTGGCCATTATTCCTGTCACTTCAAATGTTGTAATGAGGCTTTTGCTGTGTTTTATGGAGTGGTTCGGGCCTGGACTTCCAGGTGCGACTGTATCCAGTGTGGAGGGGCTCATTTTAACAATGGCCGATATCGAATTGGCCGCCTAAAATACAGCCTGCCCGATGTTCCTTCTCGTTACCCAGGAACAGGCGGAGGCCATTCAGCCCCTTGCTGTTTCACCATTCAATTAGATCACGGCTGATCTGTATCTTAACTCCATTTATCCGCCTTGGTTCCATAATCCTTAACACCCTCGTCTAACAAAACCGTTGACTTGAACGGAATGGAAAATCGAACGTGGTGTATGACGTTGGTTAATTCGACATCACCCGTTTAAAATTACCCCCTCGTGGTGTCTACGGTGCTGCAATAAAGTTCATTTTTGTCCCTTTTCCTTTAGCAATGGTGGGCTGGGGATGCCAAGGCCAATTGTATCGCTGTAATAGTTGCAATCAGCTAACTTGAGCACAGATCAGGAATCGACCCTAGGATCCTCCTGACCTATACGGCTCGACGCCATATTGGGTAGTGCAGTTTCCATCGAGACATCTGGCAGGTACCGTATTCTGCGAGCTTTTTTTTTCGCAGTACTGGATGTAGAATATTCAGTGCATGTTAAAGGCCCTGCAAGAACTGGCTTGCTTTGAAGGCAGAATGTTTCCTGCTGTTTGTGACATTTACAGACACTTCACGCTGGCTGTAAGTGTTTATAAGGCTGAGCGTGCATTTCTATAGTTCCTTATCACATCTTGCAGGATGTCCCAAAGTACTTTTAAACCAATTAATTGATTTTTTTTGAAGTGCACTCGCTATTGTTGTATGGGTAAATGTGACAGCCAATTTGTGCAAATCCCCCACAAACAGTAATGGGATGAATGGAGACACCAGGAGAGCTCCCTGCTTTTCTCTGAATGGGATCTTGTCCTGGCCCATTTATACCTGCACCCTTATCTTCCACATTGCTGCCCTCGTGCCGTGCGTGACTCCCCACCCGCCCCCCCCGCCCCGGAACAGATCTGTTAAAACAGGGACTAGTTATAAATGCAGTGCTGCAGTCTTGCTTAAAGCTGCTGTGTATCTGTTTGTCATGATGTGGAGATGCCGGTGATGGACTGGGGTTGACAATTGTAAACAATTTTACAACACCAAGTTATAGTCCAGCAATTTTATTTTAAATTCACAAGCTTTCGGAGATTTTCTCCTTCCTCAGGCAAATGTTTCAAGATCTCCTTGAAGCCTACGCATTTATACATATTGAACAATAATAAATGGTGTTTACAGACTGCCTCTGCAACTGCCCGTTGCCAAGGCAATCACCGTGTTCAGACAGAGAGGTGTTACCTTCAGAACCTCCGAATACACATTCAATACACATTCCCTGTTTGTTTTTTTATTGAATGTGTATTCGGAGGTTCTGCAGGTAACACCTCTCTGTCTGAACACGGTGATTGCCTTGGCAACGGGCAGTTGCAGAGGCAGTCTGTAAACACCATTTATTATTGTTCAATATGTATAAATGCGTAGGCTTCAAGGAGATCTTGAAACATTTGCCTGAGGAAGGAGAAAATCTCCGAAAGCTTGTGAATTTAAAATAAAATTGCTGGACTATAACTTGGTGTTGTAAAATTGTTTACAATTATCTGTTTGTCGACACTGTGGATTTTACAATATTGCGTGTGACAAGAGGTGATTCATAGTGGTGAGGCTGGAGATTATTATTTCACACAGTCATCCGTATACAAGGCTTTGCTTTACAGGCCAAACTTGCAGTTAAATCAATACCAATGGATTCTGTTAAATTAATTCACTTTTGGTAACTGCGGAACCTAGCTTTTGTTGAGCAGCTACTGGCTCTCATGTATCTAGCGCAAGAGCTGAAGCATTTGTGCACAAGACTTTGAAAATGGACTCCTGTTTCTCATTTGTTTTGTATCTGCGTTGTGCCATGGGTCTCATCAGTACGTGCCAGCTTAAGGTTGGTAGCACTCTCATCTCTTGCTCCAAATATTGGGGCCTACACCGGGCCTTGAAGCCATAGTCTAGGCTGATGCTCAAGTGCAGTACTGAGGGAGTGCTGGATTGTCAGAGGTGGCATCCTTCAGATGAGATATTGAACCGAGGTGCTGTCTGCCTGTTTCAGTGGTTCAGGTGGACTTGAGTATTTCATGGCGCAGTCCACAGATATCCCCTGTTGTTGTGGGCAACATGACTCCAACCAATACCACCATGGAAACACCCACTGCAATAAGCAGGCAGGATCTTGGGTTAATATCTCATTGTGCTGTCATGCTCTCTCACTCTCGCACCTGCGTGCGTTCGTTCTCTCTCTCTCTCTCTCTTTCGCTCTCATTTTCTCTCTCGCTCTCCCACTTTCTTTGAAGTCAGTCCAAACCTTTATTTCACAAGCTCTGGATTGTTTCAGAACAGTGTTCCAAAGTAGTAAATTTCCCAGAAATGGTGAATTGCAGCGAGAAGTGCACAAGCAAAAAAGAAAAAGGGGATACTTGGGATACATTCTTTACAAGTTCTACTTATCACAATGTTGGAAAAATCAGCAATTCTTGCAAAAGAATGGGGTCCTGGTAAGGGGAGGTGGGGGGGGGGGGGGTAATGATTTTAAATCCGATTAAAAGTTTCAGCATTTGTGAACACAACTGTCTTGCTGTTTACATGGAGTTTCCGAGACCTGCTGTTAATCACAGGAAACAGTGGCAGCTTCATGGGTCTGTGCTTTTCCTTACAATAAATATCCAGGACGTGCACAATCGTCCCATCAATACCTCCTGGTCTCCAGTTTCTGCGTGGCATCCCATAATTCCCTGCTTGCGGAATGAAAGTGAACGGCCCACATGGAGACCAGCGTTTCGGGTAATTTTGTTTCTCTTAACTATTTTGATAACACAAAAAACACAAAGCCATCCTTGGGCAGTAACTCTGCCCATCTGTCACTTGACCCAAGGCAGAGGTTGGGGTGGTGGAGAGCTTTTGACAACTTAGCATTTTCCAGCTGGTTTGTGTTATATGAGAGGGCCTCGCAGAGGAAAAGCAACAGTGATGTAGCTTAATAACAGGAAGCGGGCTGCGTAATAAATCTGGTCTTTTCCTTGCCTGTGTTCTCTATTAGAAACTGATGTGCCTTTGAAAATAAAGAATATAAGGAGCTGGAGTTTGTAAGGCTTTTTAAAAAAATTTCCTTCTACTCCTGAAGACACCATCCCGACTTGGACACATATCGGCCGTTCCTTCATGGTCGTTGGGTCAAAATCCTGGAACTCCCTCCCTGACGGCACTGTGGGAGAACCTTCAGCACACAGACTGCAGCGGTTCAAGAAGAGGACCCACCACCACCTTGTCAAGGGGCAACTGGGGATGGACAATAAATGCCAGCCTTGCCAGCAATGCCCACGTCCTGAGAATTTACTTTTAGAAAATCTCCTGAAGGCAGTGGCTCGTGTTGGGATGTTGTTCCATACTAGCTGCCAGTCAGTAGCACCCCAAGTGGACATTTCTCATGGGGGTGCAATCACCGTGGAATTGTTCACCCACCTCACCTCCTTGAGGCCAATTGTAGAGCCTTGAATTCAGCACATTCCAGGGAACTTGCCTGATTTTTATAGAATTGTAGAATGTTCCAGCACAGAAACAGACCCATCAAGTTTGTGCTGGAGTCTTGCTCCACATGAGCTGCCTGGTCTATTCCCGCTCTCCCTCTCCCTCCCCCATGCCCTTGAGCAGCAGGCACACGGGAACAACACCACCCGCACGTTCCCCTCCAAGTCACACACCATCCCGACTTGGAAATATATCGCCGTTCCTTCATCGTCGCTGGGTCAAAATCCTGGAACTCCCTTCCTAACAGCACTGTGGGAGAACCTTCACCACACGGACTGCAGCGGTTCAAGAAGGCGGCTCACCACCACCTTCTCAAGGGCAATTAGGGATGGGCAATAAATGCCGGCTTCGCCAGCGACGCCCACATCCCATGAACGAATAAATTAAAAAAAACCTTTAGTAATCCACTTATTCAAGCCACTATCTGATTCCCTTTCGAAAGTCTTCATGGATTCCACTTCAGCAATGGTTTGGGGCAGAGGATTGAGCACTTTAACCACTCTCTGTGTGACGAGATATTTTCTAGCCATCCCGTTAACTCTTTTTTTGTGATTATATTGGGTACGGTAACCTGGCGGTTATAATGCTGCACTAACAGCCCGTGGTTGAGTTCAAATCCCACCATGACAAACTGTGAAAGTGAATTCAATAAATCTGGGAATTTGTGGGCATGTATCAGGAAAATGACCATGAAATCTCCCAGATTGTCATTAAAACCCAACTGGTTCACCAGTGTCCTTCAGGGAAGGGAATCTGCCACCTCTACCTGGTCTGGCCTACACGTAACTCCAGTTCCACACTGTGACTGATTCTTAATACCCTCAACTAGGGATGGGCAATAAATATTGGCTAGTCAGTCTCGCCCACATCCCAAGAACAAAATAACTTGTTGAATTTGTACCTGCTTGTTATCCTCCCTTGGCGCTTCACAGCAGCGTTATCGGGCAAAATTTGGCACACAGCCACATATTAGGACTGGGCTTGGTCAAAGAGGTAGGTTTTAAGGAGCGTCTTAAAGGAGGAGAGAGAGGCGGAGAGGTTTAGGAAGGGAATTCCAGCGCTTAGGGCCTGGGCAGCTGAAGGCACGGCCGCCAATGGTGGGGCGATGATAATCGGGGATGCGCAAGAGGCCAGAATTGGAGGAGCGCAGAGGGTTGTAGGGCTGGAGGAGGTTACAGAGATAGGGGGGGAAATTCTCTATTAGTGCTCCCTGCAGGAGGTGCTGTCTGTAAGCAGGAACTTCACCGTAAGATTGCCTGCGCTTAAATATTGAACAGCGGCAGATCCAAACTCTGAATCAGATCATATTTATAAAGCTGGTGGGAGTGCTTCCCTAGGCAGCCGTTCCCCAGGATGTGATGGACAACTTTTTATATATGAGTCGGTGATTTAATACTAATGACAACCTTCGGATCTCTACTGGCAAAGATTTGTTTGTTGCATCATTAAAGTTTCTCGATGGGCCCACTTTTACAGCATCAATGACGTCGTGTTCGTTTTAGATCTGAATTTATGGCTTGGCAGCCACAATTTGCTGACCAAATAACATTGCTTGGGTCACATTTCCAGCAGGGCCGATTCGGGTTGGATCCGAGCTTGATCCGAATTGGAGACCGAACCAAGGGGCCTCTCCTCCTGACGGCTCAGGAGACATAGAGGTGGTGAAACTGGTCGACAGCAGTAGTGCAAAATGGGCTGCTGGTGAATCTGCCGCCTGCTTTATACCACGTCCAGAGTTTTCTTTTCCATTGGCTTAGACGGGAAATTGTGCGTGGTGTGAGATGGGCTGCCAATGAGCTCTCTCATCGCGCTACTGGCTTTCATCAAATTCACACCCACAGACCATGAAGGTTCTCGGGTTCGGTCCCTGGTTTGTTTTACGTTACCCAGTCTCAGCTGACGCAGTGATAGGGGCCCGCATTTGGCCTCCATGACCCTGGATCAGCCTTCAACAGAAAGGAGCAAACTTGGAAAGAGACAAAGAAATGCCGATCGCCTGCATGGTGACTTGATATTTTAATCCTCGTGTTGAAATGCTACTGCAGGCCTTGGAACTTACGACAACAACAATTTGCATTTATATAGTACCTTTAACGTAGTAAAACATCCCAAGATGCTTCACAGCAGCGTTATCAGACACAATTTGACACATGAGGAGATATTAGGACAAGTGGCCAAAAGCTTGGTCAAAGATGTAGGTTTTAAGGAGTGACTTAAAGGAGAGAAGTGAGACGGAGAGGTTTAGGGAGGGAATTCCAGAGCTGAGGGCCCAGACAGCTGAAGGCACAGCCGTCAATGGTGAAGCGATTGAAATTGGGGATGCACAAAAGGCCAGAATTGGAGGAGTGCAGAGGGCTGGAGGAAGTTACAGAGATAGGGAGGGGCGAGGCCCTGGAGGGATTTGAAAACAAGGACGAGAATTATAAACTCAAGGCGTTGCCGGACCGGGAGCCAATGTAGGTCAGCGAGCACAGGGGTGATGGGTGATAGACACAACTACAATGCCTTGTGCATCATAATATATACACACCCCACCCCACTCGAAAGCCATGTGATCTTCTGGAAGAGGCGAAAAACCAGTTTAAAAACCTAGGCCAATTAGGGGGGAAAAAAACAAATCTGAAACATTTGCCGCATTTATTCATTAGTTAAAAAATTCGGCTTGAGTTAGGCTCGAGGGTAAATTGCGACTTTATGCGATAGTCTAAAACCGGCGAATCAGCAGCCTGTTTTACATCTCCCGATTTTTATCGATGGATTTTTTTTTCACTAGCTTTAGCGAATGGTGGAAAGTCTACCTCGTACTTGCTCGTGTCGAGACGTGTGATGCTAGGGGACTGTAGACATAAGCACTCACTCAATTTGCTATGGAAATAGCTGTGATCATATCGAAACCAAGAGCAGTAAAGCACATTCAAGGTCGCGACTGTGATCAAGGGAGCAATATTTCAGTGCTTGTGACCTGCAGGTTGCAGCCCTTAAATATTTTTATTTTATTGTCCCGTCCCTGGTTATTTATTGCTTCCCATTGCTTGAACTGTATTGGATCACCGAGCCCTGATTTATAGATAGATCTGCAGATTTTAACATAGAGCACAGTGTTGAGCTGGACTGAATCTGGAAAAAAGTGTATGGGGACCTGATACAAGCCAATTCCTGCTGCACCCTCCAAAAAACCTTGCATTTCTACAATGCCGTATAGCGTCAAAATATCTCAAAGCATTTTAAACAGTGAATTACTTTTGGAGTATAGTGATTGTTATGTATCCTTGTTTTCAAATCCCTCCATGGCCTCATCCCCTCCCTATCTCTGTAACCTCCTCTAGCCCTACAACCCTCCGAGATCTCTGCGCTCCTCCAATTCTGGCCTCTTGTGCATCCCCGATTTTCATCGCTCCACCATTGGCGGCCGTGCCTTCAGCTGCCTAGGCCCAATGCTCTGGAATTCCCTCCTGAAACCCCTCCGCCTCTCTACCTCTATCTCCTCCTTTTAAATCTACCTCTTTGACCAAGCTTTTGGTCACCTGTCCTAATGTCTCCTTATGTGGCTCGGTGTCAAATTTTGTTTGATAATCGCTCCTGTGAAGCACCTTGGGACATTTTAGTACATTAAAGGCGCTCTATAAGTGCAAGTTGTTGTTATGCCTGCAAACATGGCGGCCATCTTGCACCAGCAAGGAGATGAGTTGGAGGTTTTGGACGTGGGGGCTCGTGAGGAGCTTTGGAGATAATTTACCAGATGTGAATGTCCTCTACCTCACTATAGACCTCGTTATTTTGAAGGACTTCTCTTGGTTTGAGTTTGGTATCCTGGGGCAGTCAGCAATTGGTGGGTGTTACACACGAACAGAAATAAATTAAGGCATTACATAGTTGAACAGACACAGCTCAAATCATTGCAGGACCTCATGATTCCACCTGAGTGGCCGATCCTGGTGCCATATTATACCTGCCGTCAACTGTGGCTCAGTGGGTAGCTCTCTCGCCACTGAATCCGAAGGTTGTGAGTTCAAATCCCATTCCAGAGACTTGAGCCCAAAATCTCGGCTGGCACTCCCAGTGCAGTACAGAGGGAGTGCTGCTGGCAAATACTGACCATTCCATTGAGAATAATAGTCCTGATCAGTAGGTGTCAGCTTACCAGTTCCAAGTTTGGAAGTTCATTCTGAACTACATTGGACCTGACTTGTCTCTTGGAGACAAAATATCCGCCATTCCTATTTGCTGTCGTAACGGTTCGTGGTATTTTTCTCCAACGTGTTTGTTTATTTCTCGTGACATCCCTTCTTCCATTTCCCTCCCAAGTATTGAGTCTGGAAAATATCGCTGACCAGTAACCCCGGGGGGAAGGGGAAGGAGGGAAGGGGATGGTGGGGGTGGTTGGTTTTCAATGATGACCAGAATGAAAAATAAACAGTTGCCAACTTGGAAGTAACCATCCATGTTTTAACCTCTCTTTCCCTCTGGTCTTCCTCATTTCCTCCTCTGCTTTCGTGCTGGACCCGATTGTCTCTGCCCCACTGACTGACTCCTGTGCCATATTCTATTATTTAATTGACGAACAGTTAGTTTCAGCAAGCTCAAGAACCTGGTAGGTTGTTGAGGAAAGCACTACTCTTGGTGAATACAAGATGTCTGATGCCAAACACTCCAGACTATTCTGGTAGCTGACACCCTTGGCTTATCTTCCCTCCTCATTCGCTCTGCTTCTCTCCTGAAGGAGCTGAATTACACAGGAATAAGGGGGTTCTGGAATCAGCCGGGATTGTATTCTGCTTCTCCCCATATTCATTACAATTCGATTGTTAATATGGAGGATGGGAGGGGGTGTGATTGTCTGTACCCTTTCTCAATACATTCTATTTTAGTGGTACAGTGGGGATGATCTGCACCCTTCCTGTGTTTCTAATTCATTTTGTTCCATTCTTCTGTAGGATAGGGGTGTCCAATTTTGTTCCCATAAGGCATTGTTTTTAGATTATCAACAAATCTAAGTAATCGAAAAGGCGAATGGAATGTTGGCCTTTTTCTCAATGGAGGCTGGAATACAAAGGGGAGGAAGTGATGTTTCATTTGTACAGAGCCTTGGTCAGACCCCAGCTGGAGTACTGTGTTCATTTATGGTCACCGCACCTCAGGAAAGATGTATTGGCCTTGGAGGAGGTGCAGCCCAGATTCACTGGAATGATACCGGGGTTAGAGGGTTAAAATATGAGGATGGGTTGCTCAAACTTGGCTTGTAAACCCTTGAGTATAGGAGACTGAGGGGTGACCAGATCGAGCTGTGTAAAATGTTAAAAGGATTTGATAGGGGAGATACGGAGAAAAGATTTCCTCTGGCGGGCGAATCAAGAACAAGGGGCATAATCTTAAAATTAGACTAGGCCATTGAGGAACAAAAAGTGTAGCATTTTTCACACAAAAGATAATAGAAAATTGAAACGCTCCCCCAAAAGGCTGTGGATGTTGGGACAGTTGGAACTTTCAAGACTGAGATCGATAGATTTTTGTTGGGTAAGAGTATCAAGGGATATGGAGCTAACACAAGAAAACGGAGTTGAGGAACAGATCAGGCATGATCTAATTGAATGGCGGAGCAGGCCCAAGGGGCTGAATGGCCTACTCCTGTTCCTAATGTTCCGATAAATCATTGCAAACCACTACCTCTTTCATTGACCTCTGATCGAGCACATGCTCGGTGAAGATCGGCCTAAACTAGATGTTAAAAAGTTAGCAAGCTAAAACTTCATAAGAATTTGTCACAATCCATGGATGGAACATTCAGTCTCTGACCTCTGAGCTGAAAATACTGATATGGACATTTGTGACGCTGCGTAAATAATAATTTTTTAATTCACACTGTAACTAATCTCCGAGGAGGATAAAAGACCCAGAATCTTCGCATCCTTGCAGCTGACCTGTGGTGTAGGACAGCTAGGACTCTCCCAGGGTTAATCCGCTGTCACCTCCTTTTCCAGTCAGTTTATTTTTCCCAGTCCAGATTTGAAGAGCTTGCCGTCGACCTCTGACCTGCGCTCATGTGACCGCTGTGGTCTGAAGGAATTGCCATAACGAATGAAAAGGAGAGCATGGGAAGAAGATGAACCTCCCACGGTTTCACCTTGGCAGACATCCTCCCGAGAGAAGCTGAGCACTTCTGACAGCGGGATATGATTGGGTAAACTTCGAATACACAGCTGACTTACCGACCATCCACATGACGGGCCGCGATTAACCCGTGACTGGTCAATAGATCCCTACCCCGACAGGCTTTTAAAACACGAGCTTTGTGTCCCCTATTCACTGTTTCTTGCTTCACCTCACCACCTCTTCTCTTTCTTCAGTCTTTTTGGGGTCCTGCACTGTGGACTGTAGTCATTCACCTGGAGGGTGTGGAGAATAGAAACACAACAATTCTGTTGCAGTATATTTAAAGAAATATTGCCTTCCTGTTTAAGAATTCCAAAAGAAAGACTTGCATTTATATACAGCGCCTTTCTCAATCTCAGTAAGTCCCAAAGCATTTTACAGCCAATGAAGTAATTTTGAAGTGTAGTCACTGTTGTAATGTAGGAAACGTGGCAGCCAATTTGTACACAGCAAGGTCCCACAAACAGCAATGAGGTAATGACCAGATAATCTGCTTTTAGTGATGTTGGTTGAGGGATAAATATTGGCCAGGACACCGGGGAGAACAGCCCTGCTCTTCTTCAAAATAATGTCATGGGATTTTTTACGCCCACCTGAGAGGGCAGATGAGGCCTCGGTTTAAGGTCTCACCCAAAAGATGGCACCTCTGACAGTGCGGCACTCCCTTGGTACTGCACTGGGAGTGTCAGCCTGGATTTTGTGCTCAAGTTTCTGGAGTGGGACTTGAACCCGTGACCTTCTGACTCAGAGGCGAGAGTGCCGCCCAGTGAGAAGCTGACTGATACCTAATTCCCGCTTAAGAATTCCTGTCGGGGTAGCCTGCTGTTTGGATCATTGTTGCTGAGGTAACATGTTCAAGTTATCAGACTTGATTGGCCCACTCATTTTTAATGTATTTTATTACTTACGTACAGTACTCTCCTAATACGCTGACTCCAATCATGTGTCGGTCAGGACAAGATCGATTGATCAATATTTCATAACTTGGATCTGTTCCCATTATTTTCTTGCTTCTGTTAAAAGGCAGCCCGCATTCAGAACCTATCGAATTTCAATCATCCGTGTTTAAACCCTGTGACGGCTCTGCATTTTGTTTCAACACCATTTTAAAAGTCCCAGTGGTGCCACTGAGGCATACACACCAGGAAAGTCCCAGGTCCAAACCCCGGCCTATACTAGGTTAAATGACCTCCGCTGGGGCAGAGGTTAGGGAGTACCATGGAGGGGAAGACTAGGCCAGTGTTCCTCCTACCCTTGTTTGCTCTGCGGTGACCCCGCTGGAAGGTGTACTGTATGGACGTTGAGTGGGGCTTGCCATGACTCCTCCTATGGTCAATTAGCCTGCTAACACTCACTCTCTCACCTGTAGCCACTTGGGGGCAGGAATGGAGGACACCCCCTGGAGCATTAACACCAGCAGCAAATGGTTGGGGGGAGAGGGGAGGAGGGAAGGAGGGCGGTGGGGGGGTGGGACAAACATTTCCAAATAGTTTAAGTTCATTCAGATCTGTTCTCTACGGAATATGGGGTCAAATGAGAGCATTAGGGCTATTAACAAATTGGCATTGTTATCATTGCATTTTCATGGCTGTGGGGAAAGAACAGGGGAATAGGACCAATTGGATAGCTTTTTCGAGAGCCGGTACAGGCACGATGGGCCGATTAGCCTCCTTCTGTACAGTATGATTCTATGATCATCGATCTGATTGTGGCAGTAGTAAAACAAGAAAGGGATAAGGAATAACAGCAAATGGGATCCAATGTACTGTCATTGGCATTTCCAGCTGCCCCGTTCAATGATGGTGCCAGAACGCTCCCTGTGTTACTTACTTGTTCAAATAGCCACAAGGAGCTTCCGTCCAGGCAGTGTCGGCCCACAGAGTGACTGTGGCCGGGCGTGACCAAGCAGGCTCATTGAAAAGATGTTGGATTCTGTAGCCATCTGCTGAAGAGTGACATTAATCTGAGGCTTTTGCGCATCTCTAATCCTCTTACCTGGCCGCGCAGTAAATTGGAAAATGACACAGCCTTTTCTGAGATGGTTGCTTCCTGTCAATTTGAGAGGGGGGAGGGAGTGGGTTGTGGGGAGAGAGAGAGAGGGAGGAGAACTCTTTGAACACTCGAGTCATTTTCTCCTGGGCACTGGGGTTTTGTGAATCAATTATAGTTTTAGAAGGACTTCCTAAGCTGGCAGTGTATTAAAAGGCTGTCACTTAAGGCAGCTTATAGCCTGCTAAATAGACGGTAATTGTAACCATCTGGTTATGGCCTCTTGGTGGGCCTCTATTGTATGCTGCAAAAGTCCAACTAATGTACTGGGTAAAGTTTGTAAGAATCCACACTTGTTTTTGGTTTTGCCTGCTCTGTGCTGCAGGACATGGTTACGGGCTGCTTAAGTAATCACTCTTTATGTGTGAGGCCAGATAGTGAGCATTGGGTGGATATTTAAGTCTGAGGGGGGACGTGGGGAGGGGATGAGGGGTCCCAGCCAAGCCCACTCCTGTCCTCGGTTGACGTCCATGCATGTGCACTTTCCTGCAGGGGTCATTGGCTAGTGATGAGGTGAAGGAGTCCCTGTCTGATTTAACTTGTTTCCTTTTTCCCACCTCACTTGTCCAGGAACACGGAGGTCAATTGTAACATCCCAGCTGAGGAGTGTTACCTCAGCACAGACTGGGGCTCAGTCAGAGGCCCCTTCCTGCTCTGCACTGCTCACCAAGGCCTGCACTTACTCCCTTGAGCCAATTGGGTTGAGTTGGAGGAGTTTGATTTATTGTCTTTTCAAATAAATGGTGTTGTGTTCTTGAGTAGTTCATGATGTCATGGTTGTGATCATGCATAAAAAGATCAAGAGGTCTGTGTAAGTGCGGAGACACTAAACCTGTATAAGAATGGGCCCTGCACGTCCTCATATCCTGGCAGTACTGAAACCCCCAACAGCAATGAATTGCTTATTGTGTATTTGACGGGATTGCAGAAAGAGAGAGAGAGGAAGAAAGAGAGAGAGAGGAAGAAAGAGAGAGAGATTGCTTCTATATTAATACCACTTCATTGTTAATATCTTACATTTCTTCGTAAGGAAGTTGAACAGATGAATGATTTATGAAACCTTTTACTGGGGCCTTATTTGGAGACTCTTGCATGTGAGGATTAACTCTGGACTCCCATGCAATACAACAAAAGCCTTTGTAATTCCACAGCACAGAGAGCAGGACTACACTTATCGATCCAGAGACAGCAACCTACAAGTGCCTTTATGAAGATGGATTGTAAGCCTGCCAAGAGAATGCAATAATGAGGGCGTGTTTCTGTAGGCTGTTGTTAGTGGAAGCCTTTAGTCCCACACACCCTCAGCATATCAGGAAGTGTTGGACTGAGGGGACACTTCTCACGTGGGTTGCGTCTCCTTGGTGTTCAGTGGTTGTCTCTGCTGAGTGGTTGCAGAATCATAGAAATTTACGGCACAGAAGAAGGCCAATCGGCCCATCGTGGCTGTGCGGACCGAGAGAGAGGCATCCAGCCTAATCCCACTTTCCAGCACTTGGTCCGTAGCCCTGAGGGTTATGGCACTTCAAGTCCATATCCATGTACTTTTTAAATGCGATGAGGGTTTCTGCCTCTACCACCCTCTCAGGCAGTGAGTTTGTGGGAGGAATGGAAGGTTGAGGGAAGTAGGAGTTTTGCATGTGATATACTGCTTATCCTTCCCTGACATAGGAACAGGAGGAGGCCATTCAGCTCCTCGAGCCTGTTCCGCCATTCAATTAGATCATGGCTGGTCTGTATTTAACTCCATTTACCCGCCTTGGTTCCGTAACCCTTAACACCCTTGCCAAACAAAAATCTATCAATCTCAGTTTTGAAATTTTCAATTGGCGTCTAGAGACACGACGACTCTTAAGTGGAGTATGTCCACATCACCTGATATAGCTGTCACTTTAAAACTCGAGAGAGATCAATCCACTGACTTACACTCGGAGACTAGCGTAATCCAGAGGAATCGGTGATTCATTGCTGGCTGTGTGGACATGTGTTCTGTGCTGGTGGATGATATTACAGCCCTTGTTGTCCTGGCTGCCTTGCTCTTTGTGTCAATCATGATTGGCCATACAGAGCTCAAAGTTGACTCTCTGGTGTGAGTCTCTTGATTTGGCACTTCCCCACCTCCTATGCTGAACTTTGTGCGTCAAGAGTGCACAAGCTGGAATTGGGGCGCAGAGTTCTGTGCGGTGTTCCGTCCCTTGTGGAAATTTCTAAAATTTATTCCCTTCTCTCCCTTGGAGTGAAAATGATTGTTGGAAACTCCAGCCATTGTTAACAGATTGTCATCCATGGTAGGGAGACAAACTGGAATCAAAGTCTGTTCAAGAGTCTGAATGGCAGAATGGGAACTGAACCTTTTTAAGTGCACCTGGTTAAGCATGAATATTAAATATGTACTCCCACACACATCAGAAGAAGACATCAAAAGTTGAGTTTAAAGTGCATTGCGAAGTAATCTCAGATTTATATGCTGTCTGAAGGATAGCACTTCCGACAATTCAGGTCTCCCTCCAGAATGTGCTCAAATCTGGGAGGATGATGTATTTGGAAAATTGCTGCTTTATATTTGTAGCAGGACTGGTGAGCGGGAGATCTGTTGGGGGGGGTGGGGGGGGAGATCACAAAAGATACTATTATTGTAAGATCTATAGAATGTACTGCAGCAACTCATCAAGGTCATTTTGACGGCACCTCCCATTCCGGCGACCTCCACCACCTAGAAGGACAAGGGCAGCAGTGCATGGGAACGCCACCACCTCCAAATTACTCTCCCAAATCATAACCTATCCTGACATACAGGGGTAGGTCTTGACTTTGTGTGATAGTGTAAAATGGGTGATAGCGAGTCGGCAGCCCGTTTTACATCTCTCCCCATTTTTTAATTTTAATTGTGGAAATAAAAATGGGGAGAGATATAAAATGGCCAGCCGACTCGCTATCACCCATTTTACACTGTCAAACAAAGGCAAGATCTACTCCATATTGTTCTTCCTTCGTTGCCACTGTCCTGGAATTCCCCAGCTAAGACTATTGTGGGAGCACCATCACACAAAGTCAACGGTGGTTCAAGGAGAAGGCTCACTCCCACTTTCTTAGGGCAACTAGGGATGGGCAATTAATGTGGCTCTGCCCTTATTGCCCATATCCCAAGATGCCCCTATCCAGCCCCAACAAGAATCACTGAACTTCCTCACAGCTTCCCTGGGGTGATTGTTCCTTTAAGGTGCTCAGATTATACCAGTTAAACTCAGCTGGACAAATGAACCAGCGACTAGATAAGTATTTGCAATGATGGGAATAGTAGGTTGCAACAGTATACACCTACAAAGAAAACAAGCCTCATTATTCACAACTAACAACAACGAGTCAAGGGACATTGGCTTTTGAAAGGTGATACACTTGAAAGGGGATACAGGTGAGTGGAGCAGAGTCTGCTGGGGACTGCGACACTGATTCTCCAATCCTCACAGTCAAGAATGGGTGATTTTGTAAAGTCCATTTGCATTTTCCTCCCTGTTAACCCTTTCGCTGGCTCAGATAGTTTGGGTTTGAATACAGTGGGGGCAATTTTCATCTCCCTTCTGCCCAGGTTTTCAGCATGAATGGGGAAGCAGCAGGATGATGTGGATCACCTATTTCCTTCTGCTGCTCCCCTGAGGGTTTGGGGCATGGTTCTGTGGCCACTGTTAGCCATACTCTGATACCTTGCTCAACTGGCTAATCTTCATGGATGATTCAAGATGGTGAGTGTTGGTTGGTTATTTCCGACACTCGCTGAACATCCCCACGCTGCACTTTTCAGCAAAGGTCACTGGCTCGTGACCAGGAGTGGGAGCTGAGGGTGCTTTGTTGTTTATTTTTTCTCCATCCCTGTTTCAGGGATGCAGTAGCTAATCGCAGGGCCTTCACTGCCACCTCTTCCCCCCCCGCCCCCACCCCTGCCGCAGCTGAAATCTGCTCACTCAGCCCACATCAGGAATCGAACTTGGGACCATCCTGTTCTGTATAGCTCAGCTCCGCAATAGCCCCTGAATTCATCTACTGAACCTCCTCTGCATTGCCCTCCTCCACTGCATCTTGGCAGACCCTTCAGCTGTCTTGCCCCTTCTGTGTTGAACTTCCTGCCTATACCCTCCACCTCCTTCCCTGACTTCTCAAAGACCCATCTCTTTGACCAAGCTTTCAATCACCTCTCCTAATCTTGGCCTTGGGCCCTGAAGCCCCCATGAGACATTTTTTCTAAGTTCTCGGCGCGATATAAACGCAAGTTGTTGTTGATCCATGGGTGGTACATGTCCACCTCTCTGTTTACTTTGTATTTGATGAAATCAATACGGTGGATGCACAAATAGCACGAAAATTAGGTTGTAACGCAGCAGAAAAGGTCCACACGAGATGGATATTTTGACTTTAAATCTATTAAAGGGGCATTGTTGAACCTGAAAAATTGTTCAGCATAGTTTTAAAGGTGTGGAGTGATGACATCATCGGTACCACTTGTGTACGATGTGATGAAAGTGTCAGGTGACTCCTTTTGGGCTGCCCAAAATAACAGTGATATATTTTCCCCTCTTCTAGTTGCCTCAGCGAGTTTGTCCAGTGCAGACCAGGAAGCTTCAGTCCCTGGTCTGTGTGCTGAGCTAACAGATCTCTGCTAGGATGATGGTAGGAGTGTCATGATTGGCCTCGGTCCCATTCCTGTTAGGATTGAGCTCAGCTGTGCTTCCCCCTGCAGTCAAATAGCCCGACAGCACTTTCGAGGCTCGTATAAGAACAGTGGTCAACTAGCCGAAGCCTACGGAACCAAATCCCAACAAGAAATCAACACCTTCAGGAGCGTTCGGCAGGGGAGGGGGAAAGAAGTTGCAGTGTGTTGTTTAAAAGCTCACAGAGTAATTGGAACGGGATCAGTAATGGACTATTTAAGGGCTGTCTCACTTGTGGCGCAGAGCTGCTAGCTGCAATGTTGTGAATAATGAGTCTCTTGCCGTTGAAAAAGCTCCTCTGTAATATTGATTGCCTCTTGCGGCAGTTCTGCTTTCTAACTGTGAGCTCCCTCACCGGTGCCAACCACTGCATTATAAACATGCAGCAAAGGATGCTTCAGGGAGCACTTTCCTTAACGAACCTGCCTTTTATTGGCTCACTACACGACCTTTCACACCGGCCCATCATCCTCCAAGTTAAGTGCGGCTGGAAACATCCAAAGGAAATGGGGGGAGAGGGTAGCCACAGAGCAGGGGAAGGATTGGGCGGGGGGGGGCGGGCAAGGGGCAATCTCTGCTCCCTATTAAAATAAAAAAAATTGGAATTTATCATTGTTCTAAATAAAATGCTACCTGCATTATGGATATCTGTTGTTGTGTTCAGGGCTGTGAGGAAAGGGTAGATCGTAAAGATTCTCCCCTGCCACACGCCTGAAGGCATAAAAGAAAGAGGCACAATTATATAGTAAAACGTCCCCAGGTGCTTCACGGGAGCGATACCAAACAAAATTGGACACCGAGGGACTGCGGAGCTGAAGGCACGGCCGCCAATGGTGGAGCGATGGAAACCAGGATACCCAAGAGGCCAGAATTGGAGGAGCGCAGAGATCTCGGAGGGTTGTCGGGCTGGAGGAGGTTACAGAGATAGGGAGGGGGGGCGAGGCCCTGGAGGGATTTGAAAACCAGGATGAACCCACAGCCTTCGCTCAAAAGGCTGTGGATGCTGGGGGTCAACTGAAATTTTCAAGACTGAGATGGATAAATTTTTGTTGGATGAATGGAGTTGAGGTACAGATCAGCCGTGATCCAATTGAATGGCGGAGCAGGCTTGAGGGGCTAAATGGCCTACTCCTGTTCCTAACTGCTAATACTAAAGAAAAGCAAGTACTTGCAATTACAGAACACGTTATCATATCTTCAGTATCCCAAAGTGCCACTTCAGAAGTGTAGTCACTGTTGTTATGCAGACAGAGCAATATTTCACAAGGTTGGAGTGCTAGCAGTCAGAAGTGTTGCTGATGGTAGGTGAGGGAGCAATTTGAAGGGATGAATTAAGAATAAGTTTATTGACGAGCGAAACGTATTGACTTGTGTGACTTTTTTTTCCCGGCAGCGCATTGGAACTGTTAAATGTACAAGTTCTGTCACAATGGACAGATTACATTTCTATAGCCTTTAAGGGGTACGGTAGTGTAATGGTTATGTTACTGGACTAGTGATCCAGAGACCATGGCTCCGATTTTTATGGGGGAGGAGGGGGGGAAAAGCTGGTATCAGTAAAAGTGACCATGAGGTTGTCGGATTGTCGTAAAAACCCAACTGGTTCACCAATGTCCTTTGAGGGAAGGAAACCTAGTCTTTATGTGACAGCTGTCTGAAGTGTTCATGTTAGCCACGCAGTTATATCAAACCACTACTCAGTGGTTCAAATAGAAGGCCCACCACCACCTTCTCAGGCCAACATAGTGATGGGCAATAAATGCCGGCCTTGCCAGCAGTGTCCACATCCTGAAAATTATTCTTTTTTAATAAAAGAATTACGTTAAACCTCTATCTCTGGGTGCTCTCTCTATGTCACCACTGTCGGGCGATCAGTTAATAATTGTGCTATATGAGGTCTCCCCAGGATGTGTGGACATGTGGTAGCATTGTGGTTACGCTACTGGATTAGCCACTCAAGGTCGCGAGTTCAAATTCCACCATGGCAAGAATATGATGACTTGTGTGCTGGCAGCAGAAAGAATGACTGGAAATGACAGGCTGGCTCTTGATGCTCTCTGAAGGGGCTCTGCAGGCCACCTGAAATGCAAAAACAACTGTTAGCAAGAAGGCGGCCCACCCCCCGCCATTTCTGGGCAACTAGGGATGGGCAATAATTGCAGTCTTGCCAGCAATGCCCAAATCCTGAGAATACACTCATGCCCCTAAAGTTGTGTTTGTCCTTGAGACTGGATTTATACTGGTATCTCAGATGGGAGTGAGATGGTTCCCTGGAAGGGGGTTTGGCACCTTTGTCCTTTAGGGCACTCAGCAGTCTTCTGATTAGTGCTGTCACTACTTTGATGTCCACCCATCACCACTTTGTGTCAATGCAGAAGGGACAGTACAAGTGCTGCCTGAATCTCTTTCCCGGATAATCTGTTGTCCAGATTGGATTCCATCAGCCAGGTAAACGACAGTGGAAATTAAAAAAATATATAAGTAGCTGGGATTGGTCTCCTTCGAGCAGAGAAGGTTAAGGGGAGGTTTAATAGAGTTGTTCAAAATTATGAAGGGTTTTGATAGAGTAATTAAGGAAAAACGGTTTCCACTGGTGGGAGGGTCGGTAACCAGAGGACACAGATTTAAGGTAATTGGCAAAAGATGAGGAGAATTTTTTTTTTATGCAGTGAGTTGTTACAATCTGGAATGCGCTGCCTGAAATGGCGGTGGAAGCAGATTTAATAATAACTTTCAAAAGGGAATTGGATAAATACTTAAAAAGGAAACATTTGCAGGGCTATGAGGAAAGAGCAGGGGAGTGACTAATTGGATAGCTCTTTCAAAGAGCCAGCACAGGCACAATGGGCCGAATGGCCCCCTTCTGTACTGTATGATTCTATATTTCTACTTCTCAGGTGATGGTGTGAATTTTCCACCCTGCTACCACATAGATCTGTAATACCTGTGTACCTTGTGTCACTGCACATCCAGAACTGTAATGGCAATCTTACAACAGCCGCAGCACAAAGTAATTACTTGATCTGAATCCATCTTTAAAATGATGCTCGTACAGATTATACCAATTGAAGTGTTGGTGGGGAGGAGCTAAAACGTGGTTCGTTCCCTGACCCTGTTGTTTGGTTAAACCGCTCTAACGTCAGTTCCCAAACGGCCATGACATCAGTCCTTGAGCAACAAAGAGCACGACACAAAGGCCTTTAATTTAAGAGGACATTAATTTAAATGACTCTCTGAGTGTCCCACTAGGGCGGTGGGAGAAAAGCTGGGTCCAAGATATCGATGCCTAATGAGATGGAGGTTAATTTATCTACACGCCAATAAATAGTGTCAATTCTACTCGACTGTGTTCAGCATTTGACACGAAACGATTTTGTTGCCAGGTTCTGTCTCACAGAAATGCTGAATGACGAACTATTTGATTTCGACTGTAAAGTGAGTGGGCATTTGTTTATTTGCTGTCAGATCTTTGAAGGTGGTAGGACAAGTTGAAAGGGCTGTTTAAAAAAGCATATGGGATTCTTGGCTCCATAAATAGAGGCATAAAGTACAAAAGCAAGGAAGTTGTGATAAACCTTTATAATCACTGTTTAGGCCCCAGCTGGAGTATTGTGTCCAATTCTGGGCACCACACTTTATAGGAAGGATGTCAAGGCCCTGGAGAGGATGCAGAGGAGATTTACTAGAATGGTACCAAGGATGAGGGACTTCAGTTATCTTTTTTATTCGTTCATGGGATGTGGGCGTTGCTGGCAAGGCCAGCATTTATTGCCCATCCGTAATTGCCCTTGAGAAGGTGGTGGTGAGCCACTTTCTTGGACCGCTGCAGTCCATGTGGTGAAGGTTCTCCCACAGTGCTGTTAAGTAGGGAGTTCCAGGATTTTGACCCAGCAACGATGAAGGAATGGCGCTATATTTCCAAGTCAGGATGATGTGTGACTTGGAGGGGAACGTGCAGGTGGTGTTGTTCCCATGTGCCTGCTGCCCTTGTTCCTCTAGGTGGTAGAGGTCGCGGGTTTGGGAGGTGCTGTCGAAGAAGCCTTGGCGAGTTGCTGCAGTGCATGCTGTGGGTGGTACACACTGCAGCCACAGTGCGCCGGTGGTGAAGGGAGTGAATGTTTAGGGTGGTGGATGGGGTGCCAATCAAGTGGGCTGCTTTGTCCTGGATGGTGTCGAGCTTCTTGAGTGTTGTTGGAGCTGCACTCATCCAGGCAAGTGGAGAGTATTCCATCACACTCCTGACTTGTGCCTTGTAGATGGTGGAAAGGCTTTGGGGAGTCAGGAGGTGAGTCACTCGCCGCAGAATACCCAGCCTCTGACCTGCTCTTGTAGCCACGGTATTTATGTGACTGGTCCAGTTAAGTTTCTGGAGAGACTAGAGAAGCTGAGGTTGTTCTCCTTAGAGCAGAGAAGGTTAAGGGAAGATTTAATAGAGGTGTTCAAAATTATCAGAGGTTTTGATAGAGTAGATAGGGAGAAATTGTATCCACTGGCAGGAGGGTGGGTAACCAAAGCACGCAGATTTAAGATAATTGGCAAAAGATCCAGAGGGGAGATGAGGAGAAATTTTTTTAGGCAGCGAGTTGTTATGATCTGGAATGCATCTCCTGAAAGGGTGTTGGAAGCAGATTCAGTAGTAACTTTCAAAAGGGAATTGGATATATACTCGAAAAGGAAATATTTGCAGGGCTAATGGGAAAAGAGCAGGGGAGTGGGACTATTTGGATAGTTCTTTCAAAGAGCTGGCATGGGCACGATGGGCTGAATGGCCTCCTTCTGTGCTGTACGATTCTCTGATTCTGTTCTCCTGTGGAGTTACTCATTATAGGCTGGATGATTGTGCATCACATGCTATGAAACAGCCAATGTATGATTCTGCTGCTGCAGTGTTGCAGTATTTAACCTGGTCTGCCCCTTTTTAAGTGCGAGTTCTATAAATTGGCACATCCTGAGGTAGATTGCTGTTTGTGAGGGAAGTTTGAAGATTGACATCTGCTTAAAAATTCCAGGCTCCGGGTCAGAAGAGGCCATCATGGAATGACTGCCTTTCTCTATGTTTTAAGCACTTTGAAGTGGGATGGATGTACGAGGAAATAAAGTGATTGTATGAAGGGGGCGTCCTTGTGGAGTAAGATCAGAGTCATAAATCGTCCTGGTAACCGCCGATGCTCTGACTTTGAAGTGAAACTTTTTTGGCTTGCTTTTGCTCAAGACGTCTGCTCATTGCAGAACGGGTTTGGAAACTCTGCACAATTTCCCAGTTGGTTTGGGAGGCTGAGGTCACTGCTTGACTCTCTCTCTACTCCCTCTGCATTTCCAAGTGACTGGTCTGTACATGAAGACAAATGGGCATATGGAAGGGAAATTCCTTCAGGCATGAGCGTTGTAACTTCCAAAAATGGAAGTAATGCTAAAGGGCATAACCTTAAAATTAGAGCTAGGCCGTTTAGGGGTGATGCCAAGAAGCACTTTGTCACACAAAAGGGTAGTGGAAATCTGGAAAAGTGTCTCCTAAAATGCTGCTGAGGCTCGGTCGACAGGGAGCAACACTTTCGAAAACCATCACGGGCCAAAAACTCCCCAATTCACGCTGGGACGGACCACCTCCAAGATGATCTTCACCAACTGAATTTCCTGTGACATTAGGCAGGCTAGAGGAGTGCATGCTGTCTGCAGACGTGTGGTGACCCTGACACCTGCTCCGCTCGAGTACCAGCAAGCAGAGCTGCGGGAAGTGGGCCCCATCGCAAACCCATGAGGAAGTGGCTCTGTGAGCCTGCCAGTGGACTAAGGCCTCCCATCCCGTTAAACTAAACAAACAACAACATTTATAGAGCGCCTTTAACATAGTATAACGCCCCAAGGCGCTTCACAGGAGCGATTATCAAATAAAACATGACACCGAGCCACATAAGGAGATATTAGGACAGGTGACCAAAAGCTTGGTCAAAGAGGGAGATGTTAAGCAGTGTCTTAAAGGAGGAGAGAGAGGTAAAGAGACGGAGCGGTTTGGGGAGGGAATTCCAGAGCTTAGGGCCTAGGCAGCTGAAGACACGGCCGCCAATGGTGGAGTGACGAAAAACGCGGATGCGCAGGAGGCCAGAATTGGGCCCAAGGGTGTAGGTCCTGTGTATTTGCGCTCTGAGTCAGTCCATAATCCTTTTTTTTTTCCCCTTCTTATTTCCCTCGGATTCATTTTTTGCCCTCTCGCCTACTAGCTTCATTTTTCTCACCCCTACGTTTATTCCAGGTTACCTACTTTTCACAAGACGCAAGTTGCTCCATTATTGAGGCAAAATCCCACGTCAATATTGCATTTGCCTGTTGCAGTAATTTGGTGTCGCCATCAGAGGCCTGCTGAGGGGCACTTTGAAAATGATTGTGACAACCCACCGACCCCACCCTGATATACCAGTGGGTAAACGCATGGCTCGGTTGCGGAACGGAATAATACAGACCAGAAAAGGCCGCAGGTTCGATCCCTGGCCTGGTCTCGGCCGGCCAGCTGTTGGACTGCTTCAGTTGGCTTCTGCATTTTTGGGCTAGGGGGGGAACGCTGTGTTTGCATTGAAAATGAAAGAAAGACTTGCATTTATATAGTGCCTTTCAGGACCTCAGGACGTCCCAATACACTTTACAGCCAATGCAGTACTTTTGAAGTGTGGTCAGTGTTGGAATGTAGGAAACGCAGCCGTCAATTTCACACAGCAAGGCCCACTAACTGCAATGCGATAATGACCAGATAACCTATTTTGGCGGTGATGTTGGTAGAGGGATAAATATTGGCCAGGACACTGGGGAGAACTCCTCTGCTCTTCTTTAAATAGTGCCATGGGATATTTTACATCCACCTGAGAGGGCAGACGTCTCATCCGAAAGACGGCACCTCCGACAGTGCAGCACTCCCTCAGTACGGCACTGGAGTGTCAGCTTGGATTATGTGCTCAAGTCTCTGGAGTGGAACTTGAGCCCACAACCGACAGTGCTACCAACTGAGCCACGGCTGACACTCCCAGATCATTTTAAATAGTGAGGGGATGTGGTGGTTGGATGTTGAAGTATTCCATCCCCCCCCCCCCCCCATCTCTCTCTCGAGTGGAGAAGCGGGGGCCTCTGCCCTTACCATGTTTGCTTATCTCCCTGTAGTTGGCTCGACAAGGCAGTGACACAGGCCTTGGTGTAACTGTTTGGCTGCTTTCTCTGACTGGTGATGCAGGGAAAGTTAGAGATGAGAGAATAATGCCTCTGTTAAGCTGTGCTCCTGTGATAAGGCAGCTAGTTTGCTGCAAAATACAAGAGCTGCACAGATTAGATTCTTACTGGCTTTGACTTAAAAATAATGCAAACTGACCCGGCCTCCTTCCTTTCACTTCAATCCATTCTTGGCTGTGATTACATCCCTCGGAAAAAGCAAATACTAGATTTTAGAATGTAAAACCCACTTGTAACAAGTATTCCATTAGCAAGGCAGGCAGAAGGCAGAGCCGCAGAGCCAATTCAGTAGAGTGCAAGTCTGAGGCTGTCGGGCTGAGGCTCCACAGTGCTAGGCCGGGCTACACCTTTTGAGTATGAAGTCCATTCTCGCAATCGAGGCACAAGGGAAACGGGCAGGCTCTAGAAGTGGTGTACAGAATGCCAAAGAGGCTGATCCCTTGTGTTAGAGGACGACGTTAATGAGGAAAGGTTAGAAAATATAATTCTTGAGCGTCTGGGTTGCCTACTCTAGTTGGATGTATTTCTGGAGGTTTTATCACATGACCTCCTGTCTCCAATTGCCCCACCCCCCCCCCCCCACCATTGGTCTACCAACACGACCATCTTCATGACACACCGCCTTCCCACGGCCAATATGGAAGCGAACGGACTCCTCATTACCCAATTTGGATGATCATGAACTTCAATCAAATCGCCCATTTTTTCCCCATTTCCAATTTTTTTTTAGAACTAATAAGCGAAAGTGTTCAAAGAAAATGAAGAAAAGAAAAGATTTTTCTCCCTGGTTGCTCTCAGCAGTGCCCGGGAGATCAATCTTCAATTCCTGGAGACTCCAGAACATTCCTGGAGGGTTGGTCAACCCTATTTGAGCCTTGAAGGGAGGTGAGAGATAGACAAGATAATAAGTGGGATGGAAAAGTTTCATCCCAAGGACTAATTCAAGGTAAACCTTTGGCTACAGGACAAGGGGTCGTAAATACCAACTGACAAATGAAAAGTTAAGGACTGATGGCAGGAAGCACCTCTGCACACAAAGAATGGTTAATATTTGGAATGGTTTTCTGAGTGGGGTAGAGGAGGCCCTGGGATCATTCATGAGGCAAACACTGTGATGGGGGGAGGGGGAGTGCAGATTTCTACGAAATCATGAACTAGATGGACTGAACGGCCTCCCTCATCCGTGCTGATCTTTGTGATCAGAATTGGTTATGGAAGCGAAGCCAATCACTTCACTTAAGAGGGAATTAGATAAACTTTTGAAGAAAAAATATTGAAGAGTACAGGGAACGAGCAGGGGAGTGGGATTCGAGTAGATGGCAGGAAGGTTGGGTTAGCATTGTTTATCCCTCTACCAACATCACTAAAACAGATTATCTGGTCATAAGGAGAATAGGAGAGAGAATGGTTAAGAAAAATGGTAGGATTCCCGACCCTTCCCCCTTTACTACATTTTAGGGTTTCCTTTTTGCCTAGGGGGGGGTGTTATGACAAGTAGCAGCAGCGTTTCCCTCTCCCCCAACCCGTGACTGAATCATGAATTGACGCGACGTGATATTCGGATTTATTGATCTGAGTGATGCCTGGGATTATGATGCTCATCCGTCTTTAAAATTAAAGATCAACACACAGAAGGAGGACAGTTTACGTCAGAATATGAATGACATTATTGTTCAGCTATTCAAATTAATTTATGATGTGGAGATGCCAGTGATGGACTGGGGTTGACAATTGTAAACAATTTTACAACACCAAGTTATAGTCCAACAAATTTATTTTAAATTCCACAAGCTTTCGGAGGCTTCCTCCTTCCTCAGGTGAACAGTGTGGAAATGAAACCCTCGAATCCTTCGCATTTGAAAATCACAGAACAATGCCCGGTGATTACTGCCTGTTGCCAAGGCAATCACAGTGAGCAGACAGAAAGGTGTCACCTAAAAGGCCACTGAATATACAAACCCCCCCAAAAAAAAGAGAGAGAGAGAGAGAGAGAAGGAAGACAGTCAATGACCCGTTATATTAAAAACAGATAACATTTGTTCGCTGGTGGGGTTACGTGTAGTGTGACATGAACCCAAGATCCCGGTTGAGGCCGTCCTCATGGGTGCGGAACTTGGCTATCAATTTCTGCTCGACGATTTTGCGTTGTCGTGTGTCTCGAAGGCCGCCTTGGAGTATGCTTACCCGAAGGTCGGTGGCTGAATGTCCATGACTGCTGAAGTGTTCCCCGACAGGGAGAGAACCCTCCTGTTTGGCGATTGTTGCGCGGTGTCCGTTCATCCGTTGTCGCAGCGTCTGCATGGTCTCGCCAATGTACCATGCTCTGGGGCATCCTTTCCTGCAACGTATGAGGTAGACAACGTTGGTCGAGTCACAGGAGTATGAACCGTGCACCTGGTGGGTGGTGTCTTCTCGTGTGATTGTGGTATCTGTGTCGATGATCTGGCATGTCTTGCAGAGGTTACCGTGGCCACCGACCTTCGGGTAAGCATACTCCAAGGTGGCCTTCGAGACACACGACAACGCAAAATCGTCGAGCAGAAATTGATAGCCAAGTTCCGCACCCATGAGGACGGCCTCAACCGGGATCTTGGGTTCATGTCACACTACACGTAACCCCACCAGCGAACAAATGTTATCTGTTTTTAATATAACGGGTCATTGACTGTCTTCCTTCTCTCTCTCTCTCTCTCTTTTTTTGTTGGGGGGTTTGTATATTCGGTGGCCTTTTAGGTGACACCTTTCTGTCTGCTCACTGTGATTGCCTTGGCAACAGGCAGTAATCACCGGGCATTGTTCTGTGATTTTCAAATGCGAAGGATTCGAGGGTTTCATTTCCACACCGTTCACTTGAGGAAGGAGGAAGCCTCCGAAAGCTTGTGGAATTTAAAATAAATTTGTTGGACTATAACTTGGTGTTGTAAAATTGTTTACAAATTAATTTACTCAGAGATAGGAAACGCACAGTGTCAATTATATAGAAAATGCCGTGTCACATGTAAAAATTTTGTAGTGCCAAATATATAGGAAACACAGTAAAATAAATAGAAACACCCAGCATCTTGACAATTCATAGAATTACACAGAACCGACAGCACAGAAACAGGCCATTCGGCCCAACTGGTTTATGCCAGTATTTACGCTCCACACAAACCTCCTCCCACCCCTCTTCATCTAACCCTATCAGCATAACCTTCTATTCCTTTCTCCCTCATGTGTTTATCTAGCTTCTCTTTAAATGCCTCTATGCTACTCGCCTCATATTCTCCTTGTTGTAGCTCGTTCCACATTCCAACCACTCTCTGGGTAAAGAGGTTTCTCCTGAATTCCCTATTGGATTTATTAGTGAGGATCTTATATTTATGACCCCTAGTTCTGGTCTCCCCCACACGTGGAAACATTTTCTCTACATCTACCCGATCAAACCCTTTCATAATCTTGAAGACCTCTTTCAGGTCACCCCTCAGCCTTCTCTTTTCTAGAGAAAAGAGCCCCAGCCTGTTCGATCTTTCCTGATAGGTATAATCTCTCAGTTCTGACATCATCCTCGTAAATCTTTTTCACTGATGTAATTATGATAATCACAGACAGATGTGATTTTACTTCTACATGTGTGAATATTCTACCCACAAATGTGTTCATTCTGACATTATGTAATTCTTCCCTTTGCTCCCTGGGTGATTCAAGTGTTGATTGGTGCTGTAACATATCTGTTTGTATTAACTGTACTTTTGGGCTCTGTATGCCATCGGCTTGCCAACACTGGTTGGACATATTCCTGGAGGTTGCATCACATGACCTCCTGCCTGCAACCGCCCCACCCCACACTCTCGCCATTGGTCGCCCGACATGTCCATCGTCATGGTGCACAGCCTTCGTGCACCAATCGGAAAGTGAATAGGCTCTTCTTTACCTGATTGGATGATTCTTGACTGTCAGTCAAACAGCACTTTTTTTCCATGTCCAATATTTTTATAACTAATAAGCAAATGTGTTCAAAGAAAATTTTTTAAAAACATGATATTTTTAGCACCCCTATGATTTTTCTCCTGGGTTTGCTCGCAGCAGTTTCCTGGAGATTAATCTTTAATTCCTGGAGACTCCAGGGCAATCCTGGAGGGTTGGCAACCATAGTGTGCCAGTACAGACTGATTTGCTGTGCGATTACCATCGAACACACGGATGTGGTCAGACACGAGAGCACAATCATTGTGACAGGGATGCACCTTCCACTCGGCTCCATATTACCTTTTATAAAATCGATCTGTGGCTACAGATGCCCTTTGCAAAAGATTGCAGTTTATTAAAAGCAAGTTTTTGAGTTCGGTAAACCTCATTCCGGTGAAAAATGTCACCTGCTACATTTCAGTTTATCTCACCCTTAGCAATAAACACCGCTCCATGTGTTCAAATAGGTTTGTGGTCTGTTCCACTCCTCTGGATCATAAATCTCACTCAATATTTCCCCCATGTTGACAGCTGTGCAATGGAGATAATCTGCACCATACCCAACAATGTCACATTAGAAATACCAACAGGCAACTGTTTAACAATCCCTTCTGGACTTGTCCCGACTCCACTTGTGTATATTATTGCTCTCCAGATCCCCAGAGTCACTGGGTGTAAGAACAGTTGGAACCATCAGTGTTTGTATTTCCAGTTGTAAATCTGAAATATGCCATATCTTACTCAGCACGGTTATCTCTCAAATTCTCATCATGCAATGTATAATGTCTTGAAATAATTTTGTCCTTTTACTTTTTAAAGTTTTCTCCCTTGCCCTTTCCTACCACCTCCCCGCTTAGGTGTTGGCCTCTGGTACCTTGGCCAAGTGTTATTCATCATGCATTAGGTGTAGTTTGCAGCAAGGACATCGTGGGGTGGGGGGGGCAACACAAACGAGCTTACGCATGTTCTCGCTCAAAGTCGCCATGTTCTTACTTCCTTTAGGAGTCATTGGATAATGATCAGGAGCAGAAACCTTGGCCAATTGTCCTATTTTCCTTCCTCTCTCGAACCCAGCACCGTTGCAACTCCTCTACCACTGCCCCAGCTGGGATCAGCTGACTTGGCACAGACTGGAAATTGAATTGGGACTTTTCTAGCTCTGTACATCTCCACTATGGACTGCCATCTTTCAAATTTCCAGAATTTTAATTTTTGCTCTTGTGAAGATGAGGAAATTGCTACTGGGCAATTGAATACTCCCCCCCCCCCCCCCCCCCCCCTTTTTTTTGATGTGGAGATGCCGGTGATGGACTGGGGTTGACAATTGTAAACAATTCTACAACACCAAGTTATAGTCCAACAATTTTATTTGAAATTCACAAGCTTTTGGAGGCTTCCTCCTTCCTCAGGTGAATGTTGTGGAAATGAAATCCTCGAACCCTTCGCATTTATTTTTTTTTAATAGTTTTTTTTTAATAGTGATAGCGCAAGTCGGTATGACCCTAATAAAGGTAAACAGAATCTTTAGTTTTGCGTCCAAGGCATAGAATATAAAAACAAGATGTTGGTAATGAACTTGCCCAAAGCTTCAGGTGGGGTATTGTGTACAGTTTGGGGGTCCTCATTATAGGAACACTCTTAAAAACAATGGGAAAGGTGCGGTGTATATTCACTGGGGTGAATCTGGAGAGGAGTTGTTAGTTCTGACGAGAGACTTGAAAAGTTATGGGGTTGTTTTTTAAAGGACACGGGTCTTCAAGATGATGAAGGGTTATGATGAGGTAAAGAGTGGTGGATTGTTTCCAGTGGTTTGGCGACACTGTAATGAGAGGGCAAAGAGAGAATTAAAGGGGAAGTTAGAAAAATTCTTTACACAGAGGGTGGTTAGCATGTGGAATTCTCTGCCCCAAACCATTGTTGAAGCAAAGTCTATCAATCCAGTTTAACTCACATACACCAATTGTACCTTGTGTGTGTGGAACATCAGGAGAACAGCATCAATCGAAGTCACTGGTGCATTGACCACTCTGACAGGAGAATGGAGCGAATCGAACGAACGTTTCCCACATCCTTGAAATAGGATTTGGAAGTGGGGAGTAACATGTCTTCCGACAGCCTTGCCAAGACGCCTACATTGGAAGAGTTTATTAACACTGAGCTCTGCATATAATGGATTCAATAGTAAGCTTAGGCTGCTTAGGTCCTTCGGTGGTGATGATGAAACGATACAGGTGAAATTGCCTGTTCTAAGCTGTTGTCAGAAGTTGTGCCCTCCCTCGCTCCAAGGGTATTTCCTTTTTCCAAGCCCAAAACCAGAGAGGAGCAGGATAAAGGCCACGTGACGGAGCAGAAATGTGTCCTGATCTTCGCTTTGTTGAAAATTTCCTAATAATACTCACAAGAACGAATAGGTAGAAATAAATTCACTAATGACAATTAAGGCTTCCACATCACTCAGTGTAGAAATAAGTGGGGGAAAATAAAAATCAGGCTTTTCTTTACACCTTTATACCATTCCTGGACCGCCCATTCAAAAACTGGCCTGCTCTGTCAAAAACCAGGCTGGTGACAGCCCCTTCTCTCCTCTACGATGGAGTGTGACCGTGCACTTTTTTTAAAAAAAGGAGCCTCCACGGTAACTGCAGATGAACAGTCCCAAATGTGTGAGCTCCCTGTTGCTGTGGAGTTGGGAATTTTTAATTAAAAAAAAAATGAGGTCTTGTCATAATCCCTATAAAACGACAAGACTACAAGTCCAGAAACTCAAATGACTCTTGTGTACTTATTTTTTGGGTTGTGTTTAATCACTTGACTTAGATATGTGACTTTTCTTTTGTGCCAGAGATTTGAGCCTTTAGGGTCAGCAAGGCCAGTTTAAAATCAAAGATTAAGTGTAAACCTTCCTCTTCCCCTTTCTATTGAATCCTAGCCCTTTTTTTTTTCTCCACTTTACTGAAGGGATCTTTAATAAGTTTTTTTAATACCATGGCACAGCCTGTATTGTGGGTTAAGGTTTAAATTCGTTTCAGTCAGTGTGGTTCCGCATTCCTCTGGCTCCGAGTAAATTGGTCTCTTTGTGCGGCCGGCTTTGGCCACTCCAGTCATTCGGCTGGTGGGTTTGATTATCAGTGTTTGATGTTTCTCTTTGGTGCGATTCATTCATGGACTGAATCCATTTCCAGAGCTGACTCGATCTCTTCATATCGAGGTGGGCTGCTCTGGTGGAAGCTTCAGTAGTGACATCGTCACAAAGTGTCGCATTCCCTTGAATAGAGCCGTGTGGGCCAATCTTTTGTAGCTTGGTTGTAATTAGCTCGCAGGTTAATTTATCTGCTGCTCGTACCCCCCCCCCCCCCCCCAAAAAGTCTGATATTGGATGTTCAAATGTGGTGGATTTAAAAATAATCTAAAATAGCCACACGGCAAATCGCAAAGCAACCCGTCTGCACCCTCGGGTGGACGTAAAAGATCCCATGGCACTATTTCGAAGAAGAGCAAGGGGAGTTCTCCCCGGTGTCCTGGCCAATATTTATCCCTCAACCAATATCACGAAACAGATGATCTGGTCATTTTCACATTGTTGTTTGTGGGATCTTGCTGTGTGCAAATTGGCTGCCATATTTCCTACATAACAACAGTGACTACACTTCAAAAAGTATTTCATTGGCTGTAAAGCACTTTGGGATGTCCTGAGGTCATGAAAGGCACGATATAAATGCAAGTCTTTTTTTTATTTAACATGGACGCAAACGTAACCATTGTTGCAAGTCATAGTCCAGTTTCATCATTCTCTGTGGAGATTTTCCCATTATATATGCAAGTTTCTGTCACACTGTTCATAAAAAAAGTATTCTATAATAGCCTTATATTTGCTCTTGGTTTCAGTGAAATTGTTCTTTGTTTCAGAGAAACTGCCCTAACAACAGAAAATACCCTCTAATTGACCTCAGGATGTACCTGAGCAATTGGCCTCTAACTGACCTAAGGATGTGCTTGTTTACAGCAATATGGCCTTAGGGATGGGCCAGGTTGCACACAGATCCCTTTCAGCAACTAATAATACATTCTGTGTTACTTGGCATAATACTTATAAAACAGGGTATCAGACAATTTTCTATAAATGTAGCCAATTGAGATCTGCCAATAATCAAAACAAATTACTCCCACTTTTTTTTTTGGTGGGGGAGGCGGGTAAACCTTTCCTCTGCCCGTGTCTCCACTCATCTGATGCACAAACCTGTCTCCAAGGGGTTATTAGAGAATCTCAACATGGCTTCTGGAAAAGAAGGTCGGGCCTCACCAGTCTGGTTGAATTGTTTTGAGGACGTTGCTGGGTTGATGGATGTCCAGTGACACTGTGTATCTTGATTTTCCAACAGCCTTGGACAAGGTGCCACACAATAGTCTACTAATTGAGGTCAGGTCCGTTGGGTTTGGGTTGAAGAAGGAATTGGTTCCATTCTCGTAGACAGAAGGTTGTTACTAATGGTAATGGTTCTGCGGGTACCGGTTAATAGTGGAGTCCTGCAGGGATCGGTGCTTCACATTATCTTTATCAGTGATCTGGATGAAAACGTGAAGGGAAGTGTTTTCCAAGTTTGCGGATGATGCAAAGCCATGTGCAGGTGTAAGGATCTTAGATGAAAGAAAGAAAGAACTTGCATTTATATAGCGCCTTTCACAACCTCAAGACATCTCCATGTGTTTCACAGCCAGTGAAGTACTGTTGAAGTGTAGTCATTGTGTAATGTAATGTAGGAAACGCGACATGACAAAGCACTTTACAGCCAATGAATTAATTTTGAAGTGTAGTCACTGTTGTAATGTAGGAAACACAGCAACCAATTTGCACACAGCAAGGTCCCACAACAGTAATGTGATAATGACCAGATAATCTGTTTTAGTGATGTTAGTTGAGGGATAAATATTGGCCAGGACACCAGGGATATCTCCCCTGCTCTTCTTCGAAATAGTGCCATGGGATCTTTTACGTGCACCTGAGAGGGCAGATGGGGCCTCTTCCAAAAGGCGGCACCTCCAACAGTGCAGCACTCCCTTGGTACTGCACTGCAGTGTCAGCCTAGATTATGTGCTCAAGCCTCTGGAGTTGGACTTGAACCCACAATCTTCTGACTTAGAGAGGAGAATGCTACTCACTGAGCCACGGCTGACATTTGAGAGCAGTAGATCACAGGCAGGTGTAGATGTGAAGGGGAAATGGGCCTGCGTCTGGCAGCTGTGATTTAAGTCCAATAAATATATTGTTCTGCACGTGGGTAGGGGCAATGCCAACCATGTGGGGCTGCGTGCTGAAGGCTGTTGAGCAGGAGAAAGACCTGGGTGGAGTGATACATGAATCTCTGAAGATTCATGACCAGCACCGTGAGGCTATCGCAAACATGGGGTTGATTTTTAACATGCCGTCTGGGCGTAAAACTGGTGTTGTGGATCAGCCGCCCATTCTAGACACCCCTCCCCCGGGCTTTATTTCCATTGACCTGAACAGAACGATAATCGGGCAAGTCCTACAATGGGCAGGCATTGCCCTCTGCCAGGCTGCAGCCCAGGGGGTGAAATTGAACACTTTCCCCCGTAAATACATCAAAGACTGACGGGCACACAAGTATTCAAGGGCACTGATTTATAGTCTGGAGGGAAAAGGGGCGATACCCTTCCCACCCCAGAAAAATATTGATTTAACTTTATTTGGTGTATTTTGGGAAATACATGAACAATCGCATCACATTCTTTATCATCTGCAAAGGAAGGGTCATTCGCTCAGTTCTTTCTATTAAAAGCTACTGCCTTGGCTTTTGAGAATTAATACGTTTTTCTTAAAACTGAATTCTCCCAGCAACAGCAGATAACCTACTAACAGTAGAAAAAAATGTTTAATTTTCTTTTTTTTAATAGATAGCAAATGGGAATTTCGAAACTGGCCTTTACTGACCGTGGAATGGTTTTAGTCAGGGTTGGAGGCAGCGTGTTTAGAATTATACATGGTCCTTCCAAATCCTGCTGCCCAAGTTCACTGGTGGTGCACTTTGAGGGGGGGGGGCATGCTCCCCAGGAAAATTGTGCACTATAGTTAATGTTAAACACTTTAATCACTCACCATTGATTTACATTTTTAGTCTTAGAAAAATTGGGAAGAATAAAATTTCGGTTTTCAACAAATCCAACTTTCCCATAAGCCTTCTCAATAGTCACTTATCACTCCCCCCATACACTCTACCCATTGAGCCTGTGTTGGCTCTTTAAAAGAACTATCCAATTAGTCCCACTTCCCCAGCTCTTTCCCCATAGCCCTGCAATTTTTTCCCCTTCAAGTATTTATCCAGTTCCCTTTTGAAAGTTACTATTGAATCTGCTTCCACCACCCTTTCAGGCAGTGCATTCCAGATCAAAACAACTCGCTGTGTCAAAATCTTTTACAAAATTTGATCAAACTGTTACAGGAAGTGAACACAACACGCAAGACTTTTAGATATTATGAGCCAATCTCCCGTGAAATGGCACGCAGTGAATCAGAGGAGATGCTTAAAGTGTGCTGAAGTGAGTGTGATTGCACATGGGGAGCAAAGACCAAGTGTAGTGTTAGAAGCCGGGGGAATGATTGGATCAGATATATTTCAGTGTCCATGTGTCATGTCCTTATTTTTGTATATTTGTATTATAAATTCCTATGTCCACATTTAAAATGGAAACTGCCTATGTGAACTTGTCACGCTGTAATTGCACCCTCCTGCCAGTGTTAGCGCTGCAGGGCCTCCAGTGGGGAAAGGGGCGGTGGTGTGGTGATGGGGGTGTAATTACAGTGTGACAAGTTCTTGTTGGCATTTTCCGTTATCAATATGGACCGCAAGTGCAGGCAGATGTAAGATTTTTAATATATTATTGATTGCATGCTGGATTAGGAGAAATATGGAGAAGCATTGGTAGGAACTCTTGGTATGTAAACCATAAAACCATGGCTCACTTTTAAAAGAATTTTTGTGCCTTGAGCAGGATGTGCTGCTGGTTGAATTGCTAATATTTTGTGGTTAACTGTCTGCCAAATTCCTCGGCAAATTTGTGTATAAATAGCGTGCTCCCTGGCTCCAGGAGTGTTCGTGCATCTCAAGGACTCTGCTTGATAGGATGGACATGTGATGGCTATGTACTTGCGTCATTGGTCAAGGTACACCTGGTACGTTCCGAATATAACCCGAGGTTAGATTCTTAGCAATGGCGTGCCAAAAAAACATGGCCTCCGGGTGTCGGAAATTTACATTTCAATGGAGCTGCCATCACTCAGGAGGATAAAAGAAAATGGGAAGAGTTCAATTCAAAGACCTTACATAGAATTATATAGAATGTACAGCACAGAACCAGGCCATTCGGCCCACCTGATCCATGCCGGTGTTTATGCTACACATGAGCCTCCTCACACCCCTCTTCATCTAACCCTTTCAGCATAACCTTCTATTCCTTTCTAAATCATGTGTTTATCCAGCTTCTCCTTAAATGCTGGTCCTGGCTAGAGGTGGAGAACAGTTGGCTAAACTCAAGAAGAACTATGCAAAAGCAGTGGAACTCCTGGTTGAACTGGCATCACTGCAGACTTCATTTGTGACATTGGATGAAGCCATTAAAATTACTAATTGGCATGTAAATGCAATTGAACATGTGATAATTCCTTGGATTGAGCGCACATTGTCTTATTTCATAACTGAGTTGGATGAACGAGAAATGGAGGAGTTTTATCGGTTGAAAAAGATTCAGGAAAAGAAAAAGCAGTTGAAAGAAAAGAGGGAAAAAGAACAGGAAGGTCATAGGATACGCCATTTGGATGCACAAGCCAACCTACTCGAAGAAGAAAAGGACGAGGACCTGCTGTTTGCCTAATGTTACTGAGGGGCTTTGGTTGCCTGTTATTCATTGAGGTAGCATGCATTTGGAGCTTGACAAATATTAACACCTGTGACGTATTTGTATATTTGTTACATTTAATGTAAGATGTTTGACCTATTCGCCTCAGCTACTCCTTGTGGTAGCGAGTTCCACATTCTAACCACTCTCTGGGTGAAGAAGTTTCTCCTGAATTCCGTGTTGGATTTATTAGTGACTATCTTATATTTATGGCCCCTAGTTCTGGTCTCCCCGCAAGTGGAGACATCTTCTCCACATCTACCTTATCAAACCCTTTCATAATCTTAAAGACCTCTATCAGGTCACCCCTAACTCTTCTCTTTTCTAGAGAAAAGTGCCTCATCCTGCTCTATGTTTCCTGATGGGTATAACCTCTCAGTTCTGGTATCATCCTAGTAAATCTTTTTTGCACCTTCTCCAGTGCCTCTTTTGTAATATGGAGACCAGAACTATTCACAGTACTCCAAGTGTGGTCTAACCAAGGTTCTGTATAAGTTTAACATAACTTCTCTGCTTTTCAATTCTGCTTCAAAGCTAGGTTGGAAAGTAAGCTGTGAGGAGGACACGAAAATTCTGCAAAAGGATATAGACCTAAGGAAGGATATACTTGCCTTAGAGGCGGTGCAATGAAGGTTCACTAGATTAATTCCTGGGATGAGAGGGTTGTCCTGTGAGGAGAGGTTGAGTAGAATGGGCCGATACTGTCTGGAGTTTAGAAGAATGAGAGGTGATCTCATTGAAACATATAAGATTATGAGAGGGCTTGAGAGGGTAGATGCTGAGAGATTGTATCCCCTGGCTGGAGAGTCTAGAACTAGAGGGCATAGTCGCAAGATAAGGGATCGGCCATTTAAAACTGAGATGAGGAGGAATTTCTCCACTCAGAGGGTTGTGAATCTTTGGAATTCTCTATCCCAGAGGGCTGTGAATGCTGAGTCATTGAGTATATTCAAGGCTGAGATGGATAGATTTTTGGACTCTAGGGGAATCGAGGGATATGGGGATCTGGCAGGAAAGTGGAGTTGAGGTTGAAGATCAGCCATGATCTTATTGAATGGCGGAGCAGGTTCGAGGGGCCGTATGGCCTACTCCTGCTCCTATTTCTTATGTTCATTCTGCTCCTGAATAGCACTACACTCGAACTTCCTCTATGGCTCTTCTGCTGTCTGCAAATGACTGGAGAGAATGCAGCAATTAATTACTTGAAAATGAATATCAGAGGGATTTGGACCAGCTTTCCTTATAGCAGGTACAGATTAGGGGCAAATTGCCCCCATAGAAAGCTGGCACTACATGCTGCTCTTTGGGCACGATCAGGATTATGAGATAGGCTGGCATTGTCAAGATAGGTCTTTATGTTTGACTTCTTGAATTTAAAAAAAGTAGTTTAGCTGCTTCAGGACTTGTTACAGAATGCTGTTTATACTGTACACTTAGTGATGGAGCCCGTGTTCAGTACTGTGCCACCTCGCTCCCTTGTTGCCACATGGCTTATTTGGAGGCAGCTGAAAGGAAGCAGCCACAAGCCCCCTTGACTGTTGACGAAGTTGATCGCCTCGACTACTCCTGAGCCACCCACAACTTTCTTTTTATTCGTTCATGGGATGTGGGCGTCGCTGGCGAGGTCGGCATTTATTGCCCATCCCTAATTGCCCTTGAGAAGGTGGTGGTGAGCCGCCTTCTTGAACCGCTGCAGTCCGAGTCCACTCTCTCCCAGAGTAGGAATTCCACCCCCCCCCTTTCCCTTGCTGTGCACCTGCTCTATATCACCTGGAATCAAAAGAGAAGCCTCACAAGTCAAATCAGCGCCTCCATCTTATTTCTGTAGTGCCATTCTTCACACCTGCAGCTGTTTTCCCGTTCCTCCACCTACTGCTTGACCCTGCTCTTCTTCAAATAGTGCCATGGGATCTTTTACGTCCACCTGAGGGGGCAGACGGGGCCTCGGTTTAACGTTTCATCCAAAAGACGGCGCCTCTGACAATGTAGCACACCCTCAGTATTGCACTGGAGCCTAGATTTGTGCTGAAGTCTCTAATTCGTGGGACTTGAACCCACGACCTTCTGACTCAGAGTGAGAGTGCTACCCCCTGTACCACAGCGTACACAATTGAATAATCATGAGGTAAATAAAGTCTTCGTAGGTACACAGGAAATACGTGGTACTCAGTGGTTAAGCCTGGCTGTCATGATTTTTCATGGAAAAACATTCCTGTCCTGTCGAATGGTTTATACGTTGAGACGCTGCTTACATTTTTGTATTGTGCTCCAAGGTTTCACATTCCCCATTATTTTAATGGAGGATTTATCAGAATCTATAAACAGAATTCCTAGAAAATTGGACAAGGTGCAGTCACTGGCAGTATAAAGCACAACGCCATATTAGGCATGATTATTTTAACCTAAACCAGCAAAGGAAGTCCTAACCATTGTTCACACAGCTATAGCAGTACAGTAGTCATTGAATTGGGGAAGAAAGGGTGAGCGTTTCAAACAAAAGAGAGCCAGAAGCGATGACTGGTATCTGGGCACAAGCTGGCTGAAATCCGGAACTGTTTAGAGGGAATCTCTTTTAACCGTACAATCGTCTCAAAGCCCAAGGTGTCGCTCCTCTGAATAATGGAATCTGTTGGTGTAAAATAATCAGGGTCTCTTCTGTTGAACATATGGTTTAGTAACCTCAACAATAGTTATGTCAGTCTATTAATTGCTCGTTTCTCTGCAAGAGTCTAGCCAGTATAAATTTCATACCCAGAGCTCTGCAGTAATCTGAAACTTTCCTCTTATTACTTTAAACATAGAGCAGCCATTCCCTCCCTCCTTCTCCCAGGAAAGTGTTCCAACCTCAATTAATTGTGATGGGAAAGATGTTTAGCAAACCTTTTATCACTCGTTTGTCAAACACGAGATATGATGAACAGTCTACCGCTTTACGGTCAGTTTTTATCACATGGGATTCTGGAATTTTTACTGGTGTTAGGGGGATTACATTTCACGATTCTTCCATGAAAATGGAAAATCAGTGGCCATGCCAATGATACGAAAAGCAGCTGCTGTTCCTCGTCATAGGGGACACTGACTTATAGTCACTGAATACGGTAGTGTAACGGTTATTGTACTGGACTGGCAACCTGGAGCTCGTGCAGATTTTTCCTTTTCAAGTATATATCTAATTCCCTCATGAAAATGACTATTTAATCTGCTCCCACCACCACCCTTTCAGGCAGTGCATTCCAGATCCTAACAACTCGCTGCGTTAAAAAAAAATTATCCTCATCTCCCTTCTGGTTCTTTTTGCTAATTACCTTAAATCTGTGTTGTCTGGTTACCGACCCTCCCGCCATTGGACACAGTTCCCCTTATTTACTCTATCAAAACCCCTTCATAATTTTGAACACCTATTAAATCTCCCTTTAACCATATTTGTTCCAAGAAGACCAATCCCAGCTTGTCTAGTCTCTCCACATTGAAAGAAGTTGCATTTATATAGCGCCTTTCACGACATGCCAAAGCGCTTTACAGCCAATGAATTAATTTGGAAGTGTAGTCACCGTTGTAATGTAGGAAATGCAGCAACCAATTTGCGTGCAGCAAGGTCCCACAAACAGCAATGTGATAATGATCAGATAATCTGTTTTGGTGAAGGGATGGCTATTGGCCAGGACACCAGGGAGAACTCCCCTGCTCTTTGAAATAGTGCAGTGGGATCTTTTACGTCCACCTGAAAGGGCGGACGGGGCCTCGGTTTGACATCCCTTCTAAAAGGCAGCACTTTTGACAATCCCTCAGTACTGCACTGGGAGTGTCAGCCTAGACTGTGTACTCAAGTCTTTGGAGTGGGACTTGAACCCATGACCTCCTGGCTCAGAGGCAAGAGTGCCACCCACTGAGCCACGGCTAATGCGTAACTGAAGTCCCTCATCCCCGGGACCATTCTAGTGAATTTCCTCCACACCCTCTCCAAGTAAAACAAATTCTCCTCATCTCCCCATCTGGTCCTTTTGCCAATTATCTTAAACCTATGTCCTCCAACAAGAAATTGCATGTCTATCCTCTCCCCAGCAGGCGGACATGCCTGGGTTGTTGGGTCTACAGCATTACCCTTGTGTTGATGTGTCCCGCTGTCTGCAGCAAAGCCCACGGTCTCCACACTTGACTTTTATTAAATATGAGAAACTCTGGTATTAATTTTTCTCCCTTTTTTAAAGTTCATGCCCCCCTTCCCTCCACCCTTGTATCAAGTCTCCTGCCGCTGACTTCAACGTCCAATGAAACTTTAATCGCATATGGGAATTTCAGCAAAAGTTGCAAGAACAGATCATCAATTTTGTTCAAGTGTTGTTCAAAATATTACGGAGAATGCACTCAACAGGCATTAATTTTTAAAGAGCTTCTCTGTATGCGGCTATTTCTGCAAATACCCTTGTATTAATTGCTCTGATAGAGGTGCTTTCTTCCTCTCTTAGTGTTTGCCTGGTAACTGTTGCCAACATCTGTATTGTATTTGGTAGGCAGCCTCAATCCCTTCAAGTACATGACATCACATTTATTATAATACTGGCTGACCTCCCATGGTGTTGCTCGGGATATGCTGTTTTATCACAAAAGGGCTGTTATTGACTAAGTGTGACGCGGGAAGTGTTACAGGAAGTAAGTGTGACACTTACCTCCATTGTCTCGATTGTTTAATTGCATAGGATTTACAGCACAGAAAGAGGCCATTCGGCCCAACTGGTCTGTGCTAGAGTTTATGCTCCATATGAGCCTCCTCCCACCCTACTTCATCTAACCCTATCAACATATCCTTTAATGGATGCCCGGATCTAATAACCACCTGCTTTTGCTCTACAATGGATCCAATCTGGAGGGAATTCCCTTCGCTCTGCAGAAGTTCTCTTTTTATGTAGAGTTTTGAGTGAGCATCTCTAACTGGCTTTGTTCTATTGGGTAGAAGCTGACAGGAGAATGAGCAGGCGCCCCCCCCTGGTGGTTTAGTGTGCAAGTGCACTATCAAGCCATACTAACCAAAAAAGGTAACCATTTTAATTCCAGGTGTCCACCACTTTTGCTGGGCAGAGCAGCAATAAGGACCAGAAAGGGGCTGACTCCCTGCTCCTGATTGCTGTGCAGTGACCTTTGCTGGAAAGAGGTTGCGTGGAGCTTGGATGTGACCCCTCCCCATGGTCATCAGCCTGCCATCGTTCGCTGTCGCCTCAAGAATGGCCACCTGAGCAAAGATGGTCGGTGGCGCCTGTGGAAATGAGCTCCAGCAGTCGTCAATGCCTTCGGGAGAGAAGAGAGAAAAATTGGGGAAGGGGTGGCCAAGTACTCAATTAGTCCCAACAGATACTTTCACTGTAGCCCTACAGAGGGAATCACCAGTTTATAATTTCATTACCTTGTGAAAAGCTTGTGTTTAACACCTCACAGATGTCACCGTTGTACCTGATTTATCCAACACACATTGATATTCCCCGTAGTTAATAATTCAGACGGTTGAGTGTATGTGTGAGGGAAACTGTGCACTGCCCTTCAATCCTACCTACGCAAATGCTTCCATCTCTATCCATCTCTGACTCTGTCTCTGTCTGTCTCTCTAACACTCAATTTGATTTTTGATATAAATCCAACATAACATGGAGTGAAAATCTTATTCAAATAGACAGACCAAATATTAAAGGACTGAAAATCTGAATCCCCTCTGGAATCAACCATTAAATCCATCCAAGTCTCTCATTTTCCTTAAAGCAGTCTGGTGAAATTAATATTTCCTGCTTCTTCTTTTGTCCGAGTCACTTGATAAGCATCAGAAGCGGATACATTGGCCCAAACCCCCCCCCCCCCGCACCCCCCAACCCATATGAGATCAGTTATCTCGGCCCAGACCAAGGATCAAACCTGGGACCTTCCTGGTGTGTAATACTCGCTGCTTTCAGGCGGGGACAGGGGAGGCGCCCACACCCGTTGCCATTGGTTCTATCTGACTGCAGCAATGCAGGTGAAGTAAATTTAACTCCAGAGCCATTTTTCACGGCCCATGACCTTACGTTTACAAATGAGCTCCCTGCAGGATCGGCTCCCCTTCCGTCTGATGCCGAGTTTAACTTGATAAAATTACAGAGGTGACTGCACCATCTGTAATTCCAACTAAATTAACTGGAGGAGCAGGAATCCATCGAGTCTCTGGCAGCTTCCGTTATATCTGGTGCAGGAGAGCTGCTGGGGTCAGACGGTGCCCTCCACTCACTGAGGTTTTATGATAGCTCATTGTCGATATTCTGCCATCCTTTGGGGCTGAGCTCAGGAGGTTCAATTGGAAAATTTGCAGTGAGAGTAGTAACCCTTATTTATCCAATTTAAATAAGTAAACGGTGTCATGGATTACGAATAAATGTCACACTTCTGATTGCCTGGTCTTGAAACATATTTTATTTATTAATTCTCGGGATGTGGGCATTGCTGGCAAGGTTGGCATTTATTGCCCATCGATAGTTACAACTGAGTGGCATGCTAGGCCACTTCAGAGGGGCAGTTGAGAGTCAACCACAGCAGGTAAGGACATCAGGTTTCCTTCCCTAAAGGACGTTGGTGAACCAGTTGGGTTTTTACAACAATCTGACAGCTTCATGGTCACTTTCACTGCTAGCTTTTTATTTCCAGATTTTCTCAAAGTGCCATGATGGAATTATGAACTCACCTGTTCTCTGGATGATTAGCCTCAGTCTCTGGATTACTAGCCCAGTAATATAACCACTACACCACCATACCCCCTGCAATGGGAGTTTCCCAGCTTTGATGGGAAAGGACTGGTGGTGTCCTCGCCTCATCGCCAAACACTAATTGTAACAGGTTTTACTCCAGTGAGACCTAGTTTCTACTGCTTCCTTCCTTTAGATTCTGGTGTAGCTGGGATTCAGATACAAGGGGTCAGCCATGGCTCAGTGGGTGGCACTTTCACCTCTTAGTCAGAAGGTCGTGGGGTCAAGTCCCACTCCAGAGACTTGAACACATAATTTAGGCTGACACTCACAGTGCAGTACTGAGGGAGTGCTACACTGTCTAAGGTGCTGTCTTTCCTAAAAGACATTAAACCAAGGCCCTGCTTCCCCTCTCAGGTGGATGTAAAGGATCCCATGGCATGATTCAAAGAAGAGGAGTTCTCCCCAGTGTCCTGGCTAATATTTATCCCTCAACCAACCTTGCTAAAAAAAACAGATTATCTGGTCATTATCTCATTGCTGTTTGTGGGACCTTGCTGTGCGCAAATTGGCTTCTACATTACAACAATGACTACACTTCAAAGTACCTCATTGGCTGTGAAGTGCTTTGGAACACCCTGAGGTCATGAAAGGCGCTATATAAATGCAGATTCTTCCCACTGACCGTCTAGAAGTGTAGATTTTCCGATCGACATTGCTTTATTGCTGGCGGTAACCCGTTTATTTAGTACCGGCATTGAAATAAGCCCCTTTGGGAAATCCCAGCTTTGAGTGTTGGCAGACTGTGTACAATCCTTCCCTCACTCGATGTCCATATCTAAGCACTTTCTCTAAGGGTCGCTGGATAGCGATTAGGAATGGAATCTCAATATACCTTTTTGCTCCCCCCCCTCAGTGAGATGCTTGTTCAGTGCTGACCGCACGACGGTGAACATCAACACATTGTACAGACCAAAACAAATCTCACTGTGAAAATTGAACCAGGTATCTGATTTAATAAACTCTGTAGCAGCAAGCCTTTGAGAACTTTTGCTTCTGCAGTTAGGTTTTGCTGTGGACCAGCCCTTTGGGAAGAGATATAGAGATTGTCCTCCTCCCCCAAAGCACATTTAGAATACCGTGTACAGTTCTGGTCTCCATATTACAAAAAGGATATCGAACACTGGAGAAGGTGCAAAGAAGATTTACAAGGATGGTACCAGAACTGAGAGGTTATGCCCATCAGGAAAGGCTGAACAGGCTGGGGCTTTTTTCGCTAGAAAAGAGAAGGCTGAGGGGTGACCTGATAGACGTCTTTAAAATTATGAAGTGGTTTGATAGGGTAGACATAGAGAAGATGTTTCCACTTGTGGGGAAGACCAAAACGAGGGATCATAAGTATAAGATAGACACTAATAAATCTAATAGGGAATTCAGGAGCAACTTCTTTACCCAGAGAGTGGTGAGAAAGTGGAACTCGCTCCCACATGGAGTAGTTGAGGTGAATAGCATAGATGCATTTATGGGGGAACTAGATAAGTACATGAGGAAGAAAGGAATAGAAGGATATGCTGATAGGGTTAGATGAAGTAGGATGGGAGGAGACTCAAGTGGAGCACAAACACCGGCATAGACCAGCTGGGCTGAATGGCCTGATTCTGTGCTGTAAATTCAGATGTAATTCTGTGTAAGCATACTCTGCATTTGTACCATTTGAAGGTGAAAGTAGGAGCTCCCTTGCTTGGCTGTATGAGTAAAGGCACCACCTAATGTGGTTCAAGGCCATATAGACCAGGAAGAGCCTAGGATGCATCCCATATCTATTTGGCCACTCCCGTTGGGGTATAGGTGCCAGTGCACCCCCCGGCACCTCACCCAAGTGTCCTGTTCTTCGTGTGTGAGCCGAGCCATGTGAGTGTCGGGAGGGGGCAATGCAGCAGAGTCCGATCTTGTCCTCTCCTGAGCTCCACGCGCATGCATTTTCCTGGTTGGGTCTCTGAGGTCAGTGAGCCCCAGGTGGGAGCCCAACCAAACCTGGGATCTTCCTGGCCTGTGTGACTCAGTACCATATCGGATAGTGCATTTACACACGGAGACACGGGGAAGCTCGTTTTGCTTTATTGAGAACATTGACCGTTGTACAGTTATTGCAATGTTGCACCAATCGGAGCGAGGGAGGGAGGAACTAAAGGATCCATGCCTCCAATGCACCTGATATTGGGGTTGGAAGGAAGAATTGAATTTAGATCAATAGGACCAGAGTCAGGAAGTTGATGTTCTTGCTCAGTTATATAATTCTCCTCGTGCTTTGTACAGAGGCTGGCCATTGTATGTTGCTGGGCAGTTTTCGATGTTCTATACCAACGTGTCTCATGAATAATTAGTCGGGTACAGTTCAGATTTTTTTCAGACCAAAGCTTGAAACTGTCCCGTGACACTGTGAACAACGGATCAAAGGGAGTAAAGTGAGCTCTGAGATAGCAGCAAGCGTTTGTATCATAAAGCCCGACTTTGTTCAGTCTGTGCCAACAGTGTGCTTGTACTGCAGATTGATAGAGTTCACAGTCTTTCTTCAATGAAATCATCTGAATGCTGAGCCTTGATCCTGGGGTCACATCTCTACTAAGCTGCCAGATTCCTCCGATGCATAAAGAAAGAAGCCTTACAAAGTTGTAACGAGCCCTTAACAAGAGCTTCCGGCAGGCACTGGTGGGGTGCTGGCTCTCTACTTTACCAGTTCTCAGAGCGTAGAGCCAAATCTCATTAACCCTTCTCCTCCAATCATTGCTTTTGATCAAAGAAAAAGTTTCTCTCTTTTTTTTCTTTGTCAAGCAATCCTGGTGGATTTGCCACTCGGAAGTCGGAGAGGATCCTGCCTGGGGAAAATCCCATTTGTCAAAATTGTAAATCCTGTAGGATTTTTTTTTAAACTGTGTTGCCCTTATAATGGGATCTCCCTTCAATAATTCGCAAATCCTCCAGGATTTGTTGGCAAGTGTTGGCGCTGAGTTTCTGTTATTTCGGCGACTATTGCTTGGGATACAGTGCCACGGGTGCCAGCATCCCTCTGCTACCTTCCACACGGCTCCGTTCTTCATACGTGGGCCAAGAGAGCGAGTGCCGGCAGATCATTTAACTGTATTGGTGGTGGTGGTGAGGAAGGTGGGGAAATCGCAGACGAAAGAAAGAAAGACTTGCATTTATATAGCGCCTTTCACGACCTCAGGACGTCCCAAAGCGCTTTACAACCAATGAAGTACTTTTGAAGTGTGGTCACTGTTGTAATGTAGGAAATGCGGCAGCCAATTTGCGCACAGCAAGGTCCCACAAACAGCAATGTGATAATGGCCAGATAATATCTTTTAGTGATGTTGGTTGAGGGATAAATATTGGCCAGGACACCAGGGAGAATTCCCCTGCTCTTCTTCGAAATAGTGCCATGGAATCTTTTACATCCACCTTGGTTGAACATTTCATCCGAAAGACAGCACCTCTGACAGTGCAGCACTCCCTCAGTACTTCAGTCCCTGATGGTCATGAGGGAGAGGGTGAATCATAGATGAGCCTAACGTGGCCTCTCCTGATGTTTACCGCTCCCTTTTTCTAATAGTGGATACCTTGTAACAGCCAGAAGTGGGAATCCTGGCTGATATCTTTTTCTCCAGCTGGGAATGCTGTAGTCAGCGGTGCTGTCCCAACGTTGCCACAGCTGTTAACAGCTAGCTAGGCATCTCTATATCTCTGTAGTACGTTACATGGAGGTGCATTTACACACTGAGCGAGTTAGAGTCAACACTGAGGATAGCTGTTGGTTTGTTTGCTTAAAACTCATTACTGATCGACACCTGGAGCAGAGTGCTGATGTAAATCACACTTGATGACTCTGAAAAGAAGGCGCAAAATCACCCTTCCACCCCACCATAACAAAATTGTTGTAGGGTCCAAGAGTCCAGGTTAGCCAACCTCAGGTGGGATGGAAGTTCTTCTGGCCTAGAAGGGAAGAATCAGCCAGGTTCTTGCTCCTGATCACTGTCCGGTCACCTTCACTGGAAAGTGTATGTGTGTGGATAGAAGAGGGTGGGATCGGGCTTGGCTCTGGTGTCCCAGCTGTCAAATAGCTTGACGAGGCTCACACAGAAAGAATTGGCCCTTAGGTTGTGTAGTGGAGGACTGCGGAAATCCATGGAGCTGTGCCCTGATGGGAGTCATGTCTTCAGAAGATGCAAGGAGAAATCTGGAATAATTAAGAAGGTCTTAAGTTTATCCTGGAAAAGGGTTTGACGCATCTTCTGCTGCCTTCCATCCTGTACAAACCAATGCTGTGGGCAATATATTGTCACAGTTAATTGGCTAACGAGCTCTTAGGATCAAACATTAAAGCTGCAATAGTTTTTCACAAACCCACCGAATTGCTGGTAGTACAGAATGACAGAGTTAGCAGTGATCTGGTAGACACAGTAAAGAAGCTGCAGTCCGGAGTAATCTCTCCCCTTGGCTTGAGCTGGGCAAAAGCATAAGGTTGAAAAGGGACATTGTCCTCTCAACATTTGTGGCATGTAATAGTTGAGGAAATGTGGATGGATCTGTGAGCCAATTGGTTCTTTTACTATCGATGGGAGCTTGAACATTCAACTTGTATAGTTACACAGGCCAGGATGGACCCAGTAGTATTGAGTTGTACAGGCCAGGAAGGACCCAGTAGTATTGAGTTGTACAGGCCAGGATGGACCCAGTAGTATTGAGTTGTACAGGCCAGGATGGACCCGGTAGTATTGAGTTGTACAGGCCAGGAAGGACCCAGTAGTATTGAGTTGTACAGGCCAGGAAGGACCCAGTAGTATTGAGTTGTACAGGCCAGGAAGGACCCAGTAGTATTGAGTTGTACAGGCCAGGAAGGACCCAGTAGTATTGAGTTGTACAGGCCAGGAAGGACCCAGTAGTATTGAGTTGTACAGGCCAGGAAGGACCCAGTAGTATTGAGTTGTACAGGCCAGGAAGGACCCAGTAGTATTGACTAAAAGCAAAATACTCAGATGCTGAAAATCTGAAAAAAGAACAGAAAATGCTGGACATACTCAGAAGGTCAGACAGCGTCTGTGGAGAGAAGGGAGGAGTTAATATTTTGGGTGTGGACCCTTTGTCAAAACAGTATTGAGCTATCCAGTCCAAGACTGACCAAGGTTCAATCCCCACCCTGTAGCAAGTTAGCTGATCCTAACTGGTGCAGCGAGTGGGTTGGGGAGTCACAACTGGTCTCAGCGTCTTTGCAGTCTTGGGCCTGCTCCTGGAAAGTATTCACTTGTGGTCATCTGTAAGAACAAGGATAGGGCTCCTCCTCCTCTCCCTATTCCCCCGCACCCTCGCACTCCCGCCTCCCCGCCTCCCCAGGCTGAAAGCTCCACCAGCTCATGTGAAGACCGGCAATTGCAGCAACACATGGGAGAGAGCAATCTGCACCTGTGGAACCATAGGCCAGTATCGATCGGTGTCTTAGGGACAGGGGATAAAAGTAAAGGAGAAAAACAAGATAAGTTGCGTGCTGGAGCTAAATGGCCACTTGTGTGAGGTACTGGAGGGCAGCTGGCTGACGCAGTGCTCTTAACCTGCATGAGTCGGCCCCCTTTGAGAGGAGAGAGAAGGGAAGTGTCAATGTGGAAATCTCTTCCCCTCCCCCCCCCACTCCTTGTGGATGCGGGAGGTCAATTAAAATTTTCAAGACTGAGATTGACAGATTTTTATTAGGTACGGATCAAAGGCGGTTAAATGGAGTTGAGGTACAGATCAGCCATGACCTAATAGAACGGCGGAACAGGCTCGCGGGGCTGAATGGCCTACTCCTGCTCCTATGTTTACCGATTGGGCAACAGAAAGGGTTATTGACTGTGGGGATGGGCAACTAAAGTCCTACCTGTCTCATTTGGAGACAGTTTTGGTATCAAAAGCCGTGAATCCCTCATTAAACCGCAGGGACTCCTTAAGACACTCAATGTTTCCATTTCCTCAGACCTGCGCAAATGGATTGTTCACGTGCTCTGTCAATTTCACGGCCTTGATTTATTTCTGTGACCTGGTAACCAAGGCTGGGTAAATAGATATCCCATTTCCCCTTCCTCTTTTTGGGGGGCATCTGTTTTTTTTGTGCATCTCCACTTGGTGATTCCTGAAGCCCGGGCCCCTGCCTCGATAAGGGGTTTGTGTTAGAAACCAAACCTAATATTCTAAACTGAGACTGAACAGGTCACTGAGAGTGTGGTGATGACTTTAGAGCTGACACATCCATTTTGAAAAAGAATCCTTTTTCTTAGTTGAATCTCTGTGCGTGAGGCAAAATTAATTGAGAGGGGGGGAAGGAAATAATCAGAGATTGAATTGGGAAAGGTCAATTATGGGGTTTGTTTCATGTGTCAGAGATTCCGAACAAACAAGTGGTGAATCTGCTCTGCCAATTTCATGCTGATGAACACAGAAGTCTCCCAAGTCCATTAATATCCTATGTAAAATTCAACACATTTCTGTACAAATGGTGATTTTTCTTCTGCTATTCCTTGTGTACAATATAGCACACATTAAGACTGTGTCCATGGCTCTGCATTTCCCCCCAATCCCTATTCCAAAAGGTCCTCTGCCATGGAATTCCTCTCCTCCCTATGCCACTTGTATACCTATCTTGCGACTATTTAAAGAAAGAACTTACATTTATATAGAGCACTTTTCAAAAGCTTTTTACAGCCAATGAAGTACTTTTTTTCCAAAGTGTAGTAACTGTTGTAATGTAGGAAACGCAGCAGCAAGGTCCCATAAACAGCAATGTGACAATGACCAGATAATCTGTTTTAGTGACGTTGGTTGAGGGGTAAATATTGACCAGGACATCAGGGAGAACTTCCCTGCTCTTCTTCAAAATAGTGCCATTAGATCTTTTGTGTCCAACTTAGAGGGCAGACAGGGCCTTGGTTTAATGTTGCATCCGAAAGTGCAGCATTCCCTCATTACTGCACTGGGAGTGTCAAGCTTAGATTTTGTGCTCAAGTCTCTGGAGTGGGACTTGAACCCATGACCTTCTGACCCAGAGGCGAGAGTGCTACCCACTGAGCCGAGGCTGACATTTTAAAATTGTTTTTATTACAATACCGTTCTTATTTAGAGAGACCCTTTTGTAAAGGAAGTTGATGCAACAGAGTCCTCGAGTGTTCTAGATGATCTAACTTAGTCACAGTTATGCAAACATTTGCTAATCGTTCACCAGGTCTCTGCAGCCACTGTTAGACCCATTCCCAAATCTGGAATTCCCGGGACCATTATTCAGGATACCATTGCCGTTGTCTCAGTTGAATTTCGGCACAGACCAGTCTCTACCTTACATCTGTCATATCACCACTTCCTGCATTTCATGGAAAGGCTCCCGACCATTTCCCTTTGGATGTTTCCCCGATAGCTCCTCTCTGTTTTGTTGCTATGAAGAAAGATCACGCTCCCAATGGCTCGGTTGACAGTCGAGATATGTAGTGTGAAAGTGAGGCGTGCAGAACAGGAAGATCCACCAGTTGTCCTGACTTTACTGATCTCAGCTAAGTGATACTTAACTTAGTCTCCTCAGCTTTGGGCTGGGGGAGAGGAGGGGAGAAATTAGGCAAGGTTGCAGCCAGCGCCCCCCCCCCCCCTCCCCCACAAACCACTGGCCGGTGACCCTTGCTGGAAAATGAGAATGTGAACGGGTTTGGGCTCTGCTGCACTGCCCCCGTAGTCAAATAGCCCCAACGCCCACTGTACAGGTGGTGAGCCGCCTTGTTGAACAGCTGCAGTCCGTGTGGTGAAGGTGCTCCCACAGTGCTGTTTCGGTGGGGAGTTCCAGGATCTTGACCCAGCGACGATGAAGGAACAGCCGACATATGTCCAAGTTGGGACGGTGTGTGACTTGGAGGGAACTCAGAAGCGTTGGTGTTCCCATGCACCTGATGCTCGTGTCCTTCTGGGTGGCGAAGGTTTCAGAGGAGGGCGGTATTGTCCAAGTAATCTTGGTGAGTTGCTGCTGTACATTCTGTAAATAGTACTCACTACAGCCACAGTGCGCCGGGGGTGGGGGGCTGGAGACTGGATCCAGGGGCCTCTGTGGAGTTTTTGTTTTGCAGAAATGCAGGAGGAAGAGGGGAGGATCGGAGTGAGGGCCACAGAGTGGGATTATTAAAAGTGGAAGCAAAATACTGTGGATGCTGAAAATCTGAAATAAAAGCCAGAATATGTTGGAAACACTCAGCAGGTCAGGCAGCATCGGAATAATGGTATTGCCCAGGATCCTGAGTGCAAACAGGATCATTAAAATTTAGAATGGACCTTTCGTCAGAACATCCTGAGAAGTTAACTCTGTTTCTCTCTCCACAGAGGCTGCCTGACCTGCTGAGGGTTTCCAGCATTTTCTGTTCTATTGAAAAAGAAAATTAAAAATGGGAATTTTTGAGTCTTGTACATTCTCGTTCAGCTTTCATTCCGGTTCGAATAAGGAATTCAGGAGGAACTTCTTTACCCAGAGAGTGGTTACAGTGTGGAACTTGCTACCACGTGGAGCAACCTCCGAAAGGCGCTATATAAATGCAAGTTCTTTTTTTCTTTCTGTAATGAAACCCTCTGCCAGCAAGACCACATCCGCAGAGATCGCACATTTTAAAGCTGCGCATCCCAGCAATTCAATTAACGGGTTAATCAAAGAGAAAGGACACAGCCTGGTTTTCATCAAGGGGAACGGGTGGGGATTGGATCTTTTGAAGATTGCTCTATCCGGAGGTTGCTCCAGCCATGCCCCATTATTGGGTCTGAATTCCACCCGAGAAGTGCGGTGAATGGTTTAAGCCGTGAGCCTGCACAACACCTCAGTGCTAATGGAATTGTGCCAGTGCGAAAATTACTCACAATTAGCCAGATCCTTTCAACATGTATTATCCGAGTTTAGGGACTTGGGGAATATTCAGATGAGATGAGGCAGGCTACAACACTAACAGCAGAAGTGAAGGGGGGGGGGCTTTCGAAAGCCCTTTTGTGTTTCTTTATCGACGGCTGTTGTCATGGTGATGTACAGTATATGGTTCCTATGGTGATTGTTGTACGAGCTGTGGTCGAGGTTTCAATTTGAAACATTGATCAGCTGTGGTAAGAGTGAGAAAGATGGATGAAAATGAAAGGACATGGTGCAGATGTAGCTTCTGAATTGAGGCTTTCTGCACCAAATTTAACTGACCAAAATAAGATGGTTAGAAGGCGACCAGCTTGATTTAACATCCGACGCAGAGAGAAATTGTCACATAAAGAAATTATTGAAATATTTACATGAGAAATGTAGCATGGAGGGGGGGGGCCAGGAAACTGCAAAATTAGTTGCATTCTCAGACTAATAAATCGATGAAAGGGAATTTTCATGGCAAAAATGTAAATATCACATAGAATTTACAGCACAGAAGCAGGACATTCGGCCCAACTGGTCCATGCTGGTGTTAGAGCTCCAAATGAGCCTCATCCCACCCCTCTTTATCTAACCCTATCAGCATACCCTTCTATTCCTTTCTCCCTAATGTGTTTATCTAGCTTCCCCTTAAACATATCTGTTATTCAACTCAACCACTTCTTGTGGTAGCAGGTTCTACATTCTCACCACTCTCTGGTTAAAGAAGTTTCTCCTGAATTCTTTATTGGATTTATCAGTTACTAGCCTATATTTATGACCCCTAGTGTTGGACTCCCCCACATGTGGAAACATCTTCTCTACATCTAGAGCAGCTAGGTTCAATCCTGAAACAGATATAGTCTCAAATGAATAAGACTGACGACATTCCCATGGGCTATCTGACAAGTCAAACAGGTACCTTGAGTTCAGGGAATAAATTGCAATAATTGGCAACCTGCAATAGATTGAGGTAACGTAACTCACAGAAGTGGAACAAATCAATTGGTCAATTTCAAGGACACGGTAGATATGTTTTAGTATGCAAACGGGAACACTGAGGCCGGGGGATGGTCTTTTTTGGATCTTTCCACTGCTGACACATATTTAACTTCTGGGCAAGACTGCAATGACATCACCAGCAACCCTTGGTGAGTGTACAGATGTGCCAGGTGTTCATAATGACAATCCCTAAAAGCCTCCACAGTTACTTCACATCTGGAGATTCTGGCTAGAATCCAGGTGTTCCTCTCCCATGCCATAAGAAGAAATAACAAAATAAAATCTTCAAGGTCTCCACACTTCAAAGCTGAGTTCACAGTGGTCAGTCAGTACGTAGTATTGCATACATGTCCTTTGTTGGGCACATGCTGGAGGCATTGATTAGAGACACAAAAGCCTTGTTTTAATTTGGATTTTGGGACACCAGAGTATGTGAGTTGGCTCCAGCTGCAGACTCAGTTTTTTAAAAAAAAATTTGATCGAGGAGTTTACATAGAATTTTACAGGACAGAAACAGGCCAATCGACCCAACTGATCTATGCCGGTGTTTATGCTCCAAACAAGCCTCCTCCCACCCCTCTTCATCTTACCCTATCAGCATATCCTTCTATTCCTTTCTTCCTCATGTGTTTATCTAGCTTCCCCTTAAATGCACCTATGCTATTCGCCTCAATTACTCCTTGTGGTAGAGAGTTCCATTTTCTCCTGAATTCCCTATTCGATTAATTAGTGACGATCTTATATTTATGGCCGCTAGTTTTGGTTTCCCCCAGACGTGGAAACATCTTCTCTACATCTACCCTATCAAACCCTTTCATAATCTTAAAGACCTTTATCAGGTCACCCCTCAGTCTTCTCTTTTCTAAAGAAAGGAAGTGGACTTTGTGTAAACACCAGGAGATAAGTCATGGCCCAGAAACTGAATTGAAACAGTACCAGCATAAACACAGCTAAAGTGACCGGAGATAGTGCTGGTCTGGGTTCACTTGGACTCATGCTCTGACAGCATACTGAGGAGAGGAATTCCCCTGATCCCAACATCCTAAATTTTCTCTATTCAAAACCTCTGGCAAAATCGGAAAGCTGTTACTTTCCGAAGGAACCATTGGTCATAAACACCAGAGTTACTCTTACCCTCAGGACAGAAGACACCGGCAACAACAACTTGTATTTATATGGAGCCTTGAACGTAGAAAAATTTCCCAAGGCACTTCACAGAAGATGTAGTTTGTTGACTACACTGCTACATTATGACTCATTGTTTTCATTCAACATTCCTTAAGGCCCAATGGGTAGAACTCTCTCCTCTGAGTCAGATGGTTGTGGGGTCAGGTCCCACTCCAGGTGCTTGAGCACATAATCCAGGCCGACACTCCCAGTGTCAGCACTGAGCGAGTGTTGCACTGTCGGAGGTGATGTCTTTCGGATGAGACGTTAAAACGAGGCCCCCCTTCTGCACTCTCAGGTGGACGTAAGAGATCCTACGGTACTATTGCAAAGAAGAGCAGGGGCAGTTCTTCCCGGTGTCAGGGCTAACGTTTATCCCTCAACCATCATCACTATTATCCAGTCATTATCACATAGCTGTTCGTGGGAGCTTGCTGTGCGCAAATTGGCTGTCACTTTTCCTACATTACAATAGTGACTACACTTCAAAAGTACATCATTGTCACTAATTCATTGTCTGTAAAACACTTTGGGACTACCTGAGGCCGTGAAAGGCGCTATATAAATGCAAGTCTTTCTTTTTATTTCTTGAGGTTCTCCAGATGGCTCGTTTAGAAAATGTGCCTCATGATGCGATACTGATCCATAAGAGAGCAGGAGGATCCTGGTTTCAATTCCTCATCTGCTCTCAGCTGGGTGTAGCACCGAGTCACTGTCCTATGCTAGGGAAGATTAAAATCAACCAACATTTCTCCTCCCAATCATTATCATTGGCATCCCCCCTGGTTGGAAAGTTCCTGTACATGGCCACCGGGAGAAGGACAGGATGCGATGCCCTCCATAGCTGAATATCCTGGCTTTACTTACTCCCTAAGCTCACACATGATGGGCTGAATGGCCTCCTTCTATGATGTATCATTCTATGAAGAATGGCCACTGAACAACAACAGCTTGCATTTATATAGCGCCTTTAACATAGTAAAATGTCCCAAGGCGTTTCACAGGAGTGATTAACAGGCAAAATTTGACACCGAGCCTCATAATGAGATTTAGGGACAGGTGACCCAAAGCTTGATCAAAGAGGTAGGTTTTAAGGAGCATCTTAAAACAAGGTACCAGATGGCAGCCAGAACCCATGGAACTGTACCCCCCCTCCACCATCCAAGCATCAATCACACACCCCCTCCCCCACACTCAGGAAAGGAGGGGGAATAAATTAGGAAAAATAAAACATTTGGTGTTGCTGTGAACACGAGCTCCATCGATGGTAACTCCACGAATGAATGGAATAAACAGGGACAGCTGGGAAATGTTTGAATTCATCAGCAGTTCACCTCTTTTCCCCCTTTTCCCCCTCCCCCCCCCCACCCCCCCCAAAAATAATAAATTGGGGTGAAATTACTCAGCAATAAAAGAGGAGAATGTCCTTTCCAGTGTAGTATTGATGGAGGTGCTGTCTTTCAGATGAGACGTTAAACCGAGGCCCCGTCTGCCGTCTCAGGTGGGACGCAAAAGATCCCCTGACCACTATTTCAAATAAGAACAGGACATGTTCTTATGTCCTGGCCGATATTTATTCCTCAACTGACATCATTAAAAAACAGATGACCTGGTCATTATCTTGTTGTTTGTGGGATCTTGCTGTGCGTAATTTGGCTGCCACATTTCCCTACAGTACAACAACGACTACACTTCCAAAAGTACTTCATTAGCTGTGAAGCACTTTAGGACATCCAGAGGTTGTGAAAGGCGCCATAGAAATGTAAGTCTTTCTTTCTTCATTCTTTAATTAAACCATCTGCCAGTGAAATCACATTCTCAGAAATCACACAAAGCTGAACATCCCAGCAATTCTATTAACGGGTTAATTAAAGAGAAAAGGACACAGGCATGCCTGGTTTTTATCAAGGGGAGGGGGGAGGGTTTGGGTCTTTCAAGAACACTGGATGTGGTTCAGCGTACCTGCATTTATTCAACCAGCAAGACAGAAAACAGAAACCAGCTGACAGATTCCACTGTGCGTCTGCAGGAAAATTCTACCTGGAAACCATGACATCACCTTCCCACAATTCACATGGGGAGGCTTTCATTCTAAAGCGCACAGTGATTCCCACCTCCCGTTTGGTGCAATGACTGAAAGCTTTTTATAATCTATTTACAATGATCTCACCTCTGAATATTGAACTCCCTCACAACAAGATGCTTAAAAAAAAATACATCAATGAATAAAATATTTTCTGTCGAATGAGGGGTCTCTAATGCACCTGGATCGTTAGCTCAGCCAGTGAACCAGTTACAAAACCCGGACTCCTCATAGCACAGGTCTAACATTTTTTGCTTATTGTTACCAATTACTAGTCGTTCTTCCCCTCCTTCGATACTGTTCGCCAGAGCCCAACGCCCTTCACTACTTATCCTGATTAGTCGTTTGTTATCTCAGCCTCAACGAGCTCTTCGATCCCCAAGGGTTGGCATCACAGCGAGTCTGTACCCTTCCCAACAAACACACACACACACACACACACACACACATACACACACACACACACACCCGGGTGGATGTAACACGAATTCATTGACATCACTCTACAAAGATTAAGGATAACTGAATAGCTCTCAATACAAGTCACCAGGAGTCAAGTGCCAGGCATAAAAATATTTTAAAAATGACACATAGCTTAAAAGAAAAATAAACCATTCCCTAACAATAGTAACCCTAACAATGAATATACAATTGATGAAAAAACCCTCTTTTTGAGATACTGAGGGCCGTGGTGCAGGACACCACCAAGGTTAGGAGAGTAAAAGAGATGGGGCAAATCAGAATAGTGATTAAGAGATGCTAAGCCTGGGTTTTGAAAGCCTGAAGATTGTATGAGGAAGAAAAGAGTCCCACAGCTCTAAAGCCCTGGGAAAGAATGAGTTTGGGTTGGGGACTGCCACGAGTCTTGATGTCAACACCATTATTAAGATTCACCTGTGCAGAGTAACGTAGAACTGTCCTGGACCAGAAAGGACCATCTGGCCCATTCCAGTGTCTTGAGAAATATATCCCGTGATACCACTCACAACCTTCTTCAAATTCTTCACCAGGTGGTTATCCAACACTCCCTTGGGATTTGCGGATGTAATCAGCCCCCACCCCCCCCACCCCGAAACTGACAGCCTATTCTGTAAATATACCGCCCTCTGAGTAAAGTAGTCAAATCTAAGCTGTGTTTCCACCCTCCCCTTTTCCAAGGCTGTGCCCTCTTGTAGAATCTGTGAATGTGTTAAGACTCGCCTGTAATTGCTACCTCCAGTCGGTACCAGAGAAGCTCTGCAGGATTGCAGCTTGGACCTTATTATAACGCAGTGTCGATCCGGGTGAAAGAACAGCTGGCCGCTGCATTCTCCCACTTGCGCAGGAAGCGAATTCATTCATGAAATGCCAATGTTCCTTTTATACACTGCATGTGCATCTTGCCGATTCGGAAGGTCGTCTGATTGGTAAAGTGGAGCCAGTAGCTGTTTGGCATAATGAGCTGACAAGTGCTGCAGAGTCCACAGCCCAAGGCCAATACACCAGGAAGATTGCTCCACTAGATTTGACAACATGAACCAAAAATTTCAGTCAAATTAAATTTAGTCACACTGATTCAGTGTGACATTGATGTTTTGGTGCAAGGAATGAATAACTCTGTGCGTTTAGCTACATTTAGTACAGATAATTTTATTGGGAGCAAGGCTGTTAATTTAATTTGCTGAAACTGTCTGCTGTATATTAAACTCCATGAACATGTATTGAATTGAATACAATACAGTAGGAGATGGGGTAAGTCAGTATAATGATTGGGAGAGGCAAAGCCTGAAGATTGTTATGAGGTGGAAAGGTGAGGAGTCCCACAGTTCTGAAGTTCTGGGAAAGAATGAGTTTGGTTTGGATAACTGCTAAGAGTCTTGAATTCAACACCATTATCAAGATTCACTCTGTGCAGAGTAACACTGGACCATCATGCCATTTGGGTAGTACTGGCATCTCAGACAAAACAGGAAGCTAAAACAAAACTGCAGCTCATGTCGTTTACCTGAGGCTACTCATTGTTTAGTTTCCTCTTTCCCCTTTCTAGGCCTGGGGCATTAAGGCCCACTGTGACACCCTCACTGTTGTCTTGGTTGAGATCAGCTAACCTGGGACCTTCAACTTGGCGCATTTGGTAGCACTCGTAGTTGAGTCAGAAGGTTTGGTGCTGAAGCCCCACCATGGATTTAAAAACACGCTCTAGACTGCAGTACTGAGTGAGTGCTGCACTGCAGGAGGTGCCGTCTTTCGGATGAGATAATTTGGACAAGATAATTCTGAGAAAAAACTTTTTTACGCAGCCAGTGGATAGGATCTGGAATGCACTGCCGGGGGTGGGGGTGAGGTGGGGGGTAAGGGGGTGGTCGAGGCAGATTCAATCGTGGCTTTCAAAAGGGAACTGGATAAGTACTTGAAAGGAAAAAGCTTGCAGAGCTCCGGGGACAGGGCGGGGGAGTGGGACTAGCTGGATTGCTCTTGCCTAGAGCCGACACGGACTCGATGGGCTGAATGGCCTCCTTCCGTACTGTAACCTTTCTATGATAAGCTGAGGCCCCGTTTACCTTTTCGGGTGGATGTAAAAGATCCTGTGGCGCCAATGGTAGAGCGTGGTGAGATTTGCGTGTGGGATTCTCCCGGTGTCCCGGCCAACATTCCTCCTCAAACAACACCACCAAAATAGATTATCTGATCGTTCATTAATTTGCTGTCAGTGGAACTTTGCCTTGTGCAAATTGTCTGCTGCATTTGCCTACATAACTACAGTGACTGCACTTGAAAAGTGATCTTTGGTTGTAAAGCACCTTGGGACGTTCTGAGGTTGTGCTGAGGTCAGTACATAAATGCAAATTCTCCCACTTCTTTCCTCAGTACTACACCAGGTGCTCACCAAGTTACTTAGGGTGCGTGTTGGCTAAGCCCATTGCTACTAAAGATACTCCCATTGAGGTAAAGGTACATATATTTAATCAAAGAGAATGGATGCAGCAAATTGCTACTGTTCTTTTGATCACTAGGATCAAAATTTCAATGATGTATGTGCCTCACATTCAAACTCTTTCCACTCCAGATGTGCGGAGCCTGTAGAATCAGCTGGTGGCTTCCCACCTGCTCTTAGTTGCCTTCTGATCAGCTTTTAATTCGGGACCACAAGCTGTTACTGTAAAACAGCCCTTCGGAATGCCAAAGCAGTCAGCGCGAAAACCAGTCTTATGCCTGTGTGTGTGTAGATTTGCTGTCAGTACCTGAGAGGAATGTTTTCTGAGAGAATTGCTCTATTTAGGAAAATGTAGTTGAGTGAGGATAGATAGGTACCTTGCTTTTAATGGCCGTTAAATTTAGAGCGCTGTAGTTTGGGGATATTGCTCCGTCTTTCATTTTTCTTCAGGGGTAGAAAGGCTTCTGATCACTTCCTGCTTTTTGTGCCTCATTGCAGATAAATGCATTTAACTGTAAGATCGATCTACCTGCTTGCTCGATGGATAGTCTTACTGTGTAATGTGGTACTGACTCAGACAGACCAGGATGGACGCCAGGTTCTATTCCTTGCTGACCTCAGGATGAGGCAACACTAGGGACACTGCAATTGGCTTCAACAAGCTGGACAGGGGAGGGGACAACCAAATAAGGTTCTGTGGATGTGTGGACATCAAGTGAGAACAGGATCGGGCTCGAGTCCAGTGCCCTTCTCTCGCTCAAGTAACCTACTGATAGTCACTGCCTAGACTCACAGGTAAATAATAACCATTTGAGTAATGAACCTAAGAGTTGGTGGTTCTGAGGAATTGTTATCTCAGCCTGACTCTCTGCCTGATTTCAGGAAAGATGGGCAATATTTTGTTTTGTGGAGAGGTCTCTCTGCTAACAGCCACATCAACACAACACTCACCATGTTGCTCACCACAGCAAAATTATTTTTAAGTCGCATATAAATGGGGCAAGAATGACTGTTTTGTAGGGCAGGCTTGGCATTTTGCCAAAACTGAAAGGCTTTTGAATCACAGTATATAACTACTGTAGCATACTCAACCTTAAAGAGCAGCCCAGTCCTAATTAAAATCATGGGTGAGGTGCAGAGTTAATTACCATTCTGAGAGGGTTTGTTTATGCTCAATCTTTACTGAGGCGTTTGTCTCCATCATTGAGACCGATTTGACTATTAGCCTTAAATAATGATAGCTTTGTGAATGAATTCTGTTGAGGCATTTCAGACCCAGAGAAAAAATGTGGGTATCACACACACCCTTATCCTGTTATAACTTTGCCACCATTTGCGAGACCAGGAGTGGAATTGTCACTGGATGAGTGCAGCTCCAACAACACTCAAGAAGCTGGACACCATCCAAGATAAAGCAGCCCGCTTGATTGGCACTCCATCCACCACCCTAAGCATTCACTCCCTTCACCACCGGCGCACTGTGCCTGCAGTGTGTACCATCCACAGGATGCACTGCAGCAACTCGCCAAGGCTTCTTCGACAGCTCCTCCCAAACCCACGACCTCTACCACCTGGAGGAACAAGGGCAGCAGGCACATGGGAACAACACCACCTGCACGTTCCCCTCCAAGTCACACACCATCCCGACTTGGAAATATATTGCCGTTCCTTCATCGTCGCTGGGTCAAAATCCTGGAACTCCCTTCCTAACAGCACTGTGGGAGAACCTTCACCACACGGACTGCAGCGGTTCAAGAAGGCGGCTCACCACCACCTTCTCAAGGGCAATTAGGGATGGGCAATAAATGCCGGCCTCGCCAGTGACGCCCACATCCCATGAACGAATTTTAAAAAAAGTTCTGCTGTTTACTTAGCTGCTGAAATGCCCCGAGGACCTTAATGTTGATGCCTGAACTTTTGTCTTTGCGGGCCACTTGACATTTTTAAATTAATTTTCGGGATGTGGGCATTGCTGGCAAGGCCGGCATTTATTGCTCATCCCTAGTTGCCTAGAACTAAGTGGCTTCTGGGCCACTTCAGAAGGCAGTTAAGAGTGAACCACGTTGATGTGGGACTGGAGTCACATATAGAAACATAGAAAATAGGAGCAGGAGTAGGCCATTCAGCCCTTCGAGCCTGCCCTGCCATTCAATATGATCATGGCTGATCCTCTATCAGACCAGATATAAGCCCGGACCGGGTAAGGATGGCAGTTTCCTTCCCTAAGGGGCACTAGTGAACCAGTTGGGTTTTCACGACAATCCAACAGCTTCATGGTCACTTTTACTGATACCCGTTTATTATTTCCAGATTTTTAAAACTGAATTCAAATTCTCAAATGGGATTTGAACTCGTGTTCTCTGGAATATTACTAGTCCAGTAACATAACCACTACATTACTGTACCCTTGGTATTACCCTCTTGGTTGCATATCGTGGAGTGCCACATAGGAACAGGAGAAAGCCATTCAGCCCCTCAAGCCTGCTCCGCCATTCATAGAATCATAGAATCATAGAAGTTAAAACATGGAAACTACTCCCTTCGGCCCAACATGTCCATGTCGCCCAGTTTATACCACTAAGCTAGTCCCAATTGCCTGCACTTGGCCCATATCCCTCTATACCCATCTTACCCATGTAACTGTCCAAATGCTTTTTAAAAGACAAAATTGTACCCGCCTCTACTACTGCCTCTGGCAGCTCGTTCCAGACACTCACCACCCTTTGCGTGAAAAAATTGCCCCTCTGGACCCTTTTGTATCTCTCCCCTCTCACCTTAAATCTATGCCCCCTCGTTATAGACTCCCCTACCTTTGGGAAAAGATTTTGACTATCTACCTTATCTATGCCCCTCATTATTTTATAGACTTCTATAAGATCACCCCTTAACCTCCTACTCTCCAGGGAAAAAAGTCTAACCTCTCCCTATAAGTCAAACCATCAAGTCCCGGTAGCATCCTAGTAAATCTTTTCTGCATTCTTTCTAGTTTAATAATATCCTTTCTATAGATCAATTAGATCATGGGTGATCTGTACCTCAACTCCATTTGCAAGCAGTGATAGTGACACATGTCAATCATTTGATATCAAAATCCAATATACAGTATTATTTTGCCAAACGCAAAGCCACATTAAACATTTTAAATAAAGCAATGAGATCCGAAAGGCCGGAGCTTAGAGTAAAATCCACAGAGTCTGAACCCTGACCTATTTCAGTCACTGGGCTGCATGCACGCAGCATTACAAAGCAATCCTCAGACTTGGATCTCTGACCTCCATATCATTCAGTACCTACGTTAGAATTCAGCAATCGCTAAGTACCTTGTTACCAAGGTCTAACCGTGGTAAATCTAACCGCGGTGAGCAAATCACTATTAATACTGATCTAAAACCCTGGTTTTAATTCAAAGTCTGACTGTTCAACTTCTTAAATAAAAAAAAAACTGAGACAATGAATGAAGCATTTCTGAAAGTGGAAAGAGGGGGACGGGGGGAAATGAGGCACTTTGTTTGTGTGTCCACTAAGAATTGGATTGAGATTGTCCAAACTCATTTCACATTTGGACCTTTACAGTCCGAGGATGCTTCCATCCCTTCAGTCTGAGCCTGATTTGAAGCCAGTCCCCAGAGGTGAAAGGTCAGTGTGTAAGCACTGCAACATCCCGTTCCCGAACTTCTCGGTTTTGTTTTAAACTGAAAGGGGAGAAAAAAAAAAATCAATATATTCTGGTGGCTCCAATTCCTGCTGACCCCTGACCCCAAAAATACCCTGACGCCCACAAAAAATTCTGCCCGATATAATTTTTCACTGTAATTGCTACAAACCTCTTCGCAAAGCAATGGAAAGAAAAAACATAAAACATCAACTCTTGCATATAGCATGGACTTCCTGAAAGTGTCATATTTACTTCCTGTCACACTTTCTCCGTCACACTATATCGATAACCACCCCTATTGTTATCCTCTGACTCTGTGTGAGCACTGCCACGGGAGATCCGCGAGTAAAAAATAAAATGCCATTTCAATCTTTGTACAGTTTGAAGCTCCTCAGAAAACAAAACACTGACTGTGCTTCGCACTGCTGGATATGAGGCCTGGATACGATTGGGCTGCATGCTTGTAACAATAAAAATGGCAGATCAACTTGATTTTTTTTTGAACTTCTTGTTTCATCCAACTGCAACAACAGAATCTTCAGGTGTATATTTTTGAAAGGCGATTTCCATTATTCTGATGTGATGTGTTACTTTTTTTTTATTCGTTCATGGGATGTGGGCTTCGCTGGCGAGGCCGGTATTTATTGCCCATCCCTAATTGCCCTTGAGAAGGTGGTGGTGAGCTGCCTTCTTGAACCTCTGCAGTCCGTGTGGTGAAGGTTCTCCCGCAGTGCTGTTAGGAAGGGAGTTCCAGGATTTTGACCCAGCGACGATGAAGGAACGGCAATATATTTCCAAGTCGGGATGGTGTGTGACTTGGAGGGGAACGTGCAGGTGGTGTTGTTCCCATGTGCCTGCTGCTCTTGTCCTTCTAGGTGGGAGAGGTCGCGGGTTTGGGAGGTGCTGTCGAAGAAGCCTTGGCGAGTTGCTGCAGTGCATCCTGTGGATGGTACACACTGCAGGCACAGTGCGCCGGTGGTGAAGGGAGTGAATGTTTAGGGTGGTGGATGGGGTGCCAATCAAGCGGGCTGCTTTATCTTGGATGGTGTCGAGCTTCTTGAGTGTTGTTGGAGTTGCACTCATCCAAGCAAGTGGAGAGTATTCCATCATACTCCTGACTTGTGCCTTGTAGATGGTGGAAAGGCTTTGGGGAGTCAGGAGGTGAGTCAGTCGCCGCAGAATACCCAGCCTCTGACCTGCTCGTTTAGCCACAGTATTTATATGGCTGGTCCAGTTAAGTTTCTGGTCAATGGTGACCCCCAGGATTTTGATGGTGGGGGATTCGGTGATAGTAATGCCATTGAATGTCAAGGGGAGGTGGTTAGACTCTCTCTTGTTGGAGATGGTCATTGCCTGGCACTTATCTGGCGCGAATGTTACTTGCCACTTATCAGTCCAAACCTGGATGTTGTCCAGGTCTTGCTGCATGCGGGCTCGGACTGCTTCATTATTTGAGGGGTTGCGAATGGAACTGAACACTGTGCAGTCATCAGCGAACATCCCCATTTCTGACCTTATGATGGAGGGAAGGTCATTGATGAAGCAGCTGAAGATGGTTGGGCCTAGGACACTGCCCTGAGGAACTCCTGTAGCAATGTCCTGGGGCTGAGATGATTGGCCTCCAACAACCATTACCATCTTCCTTTGTGCTAGGTATGATTCCAGCCACTGGAGAGTTTTCCCCCTGATTCCCATTGACTTCAATTTTACTAGGGCTCCTTGGTGCCACACTCGGTCAAATGCTGCCTTGATGTCAAGGGCAGTCACTCTCACCTCACCTCTGGAATTCAGCTCTTTTGTCCATGTTTGGACCAAGGCTGTAATGAGGTCTGGAGCCGAGTGGTCCTGGCGGAACCCAAACTGAGCATCGGTGAGCAGGTTATTGGTGAGTAAGTGCTGCTTGATAGCACTGTCGACGACACCTTCCATCACTTTGCTGATGATTGAGAGTAGGCTGATGGGGCGGTAATTGGCCGGATTGGATTTGTCCTGCTTTTTGTGGACAGGACATACCTGGGCAATTTTCCACATTGTTGGGTAGATGCCAGTGTTGTAGCTGTAGTGGAACAGCTTGGCTCGAGGCGCAGCTAGTTCTGGAGCACAAGTCTTCAGCACTTCAGCTGGGATGTTGTCGGGGCCCATAGCCTTTGCTGTATCCAGTACACTCAGCCATTTCTTGATATCACGTGGGGTGAATCGAATTACTGCTCCCCTCTCTCAATTTTCTCCTCTCTCCTGAAGACCCCAACCCTTGGTAGAGCAACAACTTGCATTTGTATGGCACCTTTAACGTTGTAAAATGTCCCAAGACGTTTCACAGGAGCGTTATCAAACAAAATCTGACACCGAGACACTGAATGTGATATTAGGACAGGTGACCAAAAACTTGGTCAAAGGGGTAGGCTTTAAGGAACGTCTTAAAAGAGGAAAGAGAGATAGAGAGGCTGAGAGATTTAGGGCAGGAATTCCAGAGCTTAGGGCAGGAATTCCAGAGCTTAGGGCCTAGGTAGCTGAAGGCACGGCCGTAAATGGTGGAGCGATGAAAATTGAGGATGTGCAAGAGGCAAGAATTGGAGGAGAGCAGAGATCTTGGAGGGTTGTAGGGCAGGAGGAGGTTACAGAGATAGGGAAGGGCAATGCCATGGAGGGATTTGAAAACAAGGGTGACAATTTTTATATTGTGGCTTTGCTGGATCGGGAGCCAGTGTAGGTCAGCGAGCACAGGGGTGATGGGTGAACAGGACTTCGAGCGAGTTAGGATACGGGCAGCAGAGTTTTGGATGAGCTCAAGTTTATGGAGGGTGCAAGTTGGGAGGCCGACTAAGAGAGCGTTGGAATAGCCAAGTCTAGAATAGTCGACACAGTTCCTCGCGTCCCATCAGCCCTCCTGTACCGCTGCAAAGTCACCATCGTTTACGTATAACAGTGAGGCTTTTTAACCTATGGAGGGGATCACAACTGATCCCGATCCTGTCCTTGCCCAAAATCCTCAGGCATGCATTTAGCATCAGGGTCATTGAGTGACAACTGGGAGTGGGAACCCTGGCTGATGTGTCCGTTGCCACGGGATGCTGAGGGCAATTGCAGTGCTCCTAACGCCGGGCGTCCTCCCCACCTCCTCTTGGCTCAGATCAGCTGACAACACAGATCAAGGATGGAACCTGGGGAATTTTGTTTGGTTTGTACGGCTTTGTCCTGTTCCAGGCAGCACATTGATCCCCGGGCCATAGTGGGAGCTCACACACCTATTACTTCAAATAAATATTCTACATCACAGTTTTTTGCTAATTAACAGCTGATTGTTATTCGCGTTGGAAACCAGTGTGGGAGTGTGGTGTGGTGACTTTACTATCCTGTCTCTACTGGTCTCATGACCTCAAGATGTTATTAATGATCCAATTTAATGCTCCTTTCTCCCTAGAGCTAAAATTGACCGCCAGTCTGGCTAATAAATGTTAACAGTTTGACCATCAGGGTCAATTCATAGAATCATAGAATGATACATCACAGAAGGAGGCCATTCGGCCCATCGTGCCTGTGCTGGCTCTTTGAAAGAACTATCCAATTAGTCCCACTCCCCTGCTCTTTCCCCATAGCCCTGCAAATTTTTCTCCTTCAATTCCCTTTTGAAAGTTATTATTGAATTTGCTTCCACCACCCGTTCAGGCAGTCTGTTCCAAATCATAACAACTCGCTGCGTGAATTTTTTTTCCTCCTGTCGCCTCTGGTTCTTTTGCCAATTATCTTCAATCTGTGTCTTCTGGTTACCGACCCTTCTGCCACTGGAAACAGTTTCTGCTTATTTACTCTATCAAAACCCTTCATGATTTTGAACACCTCTATCAAATCTCCCCTCGCTCAAATTGCTCCTTTCAGTATAACTGTTTACAGAAATGGATACGGTTAATAATCACATCAGTGGAAGTGCATGAAGTTTGTGGGAATACAAGAGTATGGACTTTATGCAGGACAAATGGCCTATTGTTTCAAAGCTTTGTGTGAAGAGTCTTGTCCCCTATTAACATAAGACATAAGAAATAGGAGCAGGAGTAGGCCAATCGGCCCCTCGAGCCTGCTCCGCCATTCAATAAGATCATGGCTGATCTGATCCTAACCTCAAATCTAAATTCATGTCCAATTTCCTGCCCACTCCCCGTAACCCCTAATTCCCTTTACTTCTAGGAAACTGTCTATTTCTGTTTTAAATTTATTTAATGATGTAGCTTCCACAGCTTCCTGGGGCAGCAAATTCCACAGACCTACTACCCTCTGAGTGAAGAAGTTTCTCCTCATCTCAGTTTTGAAAGAGCAGCCCCTTATTCTAAGATTATGCCCCCTAGTTCTAGTTTCACCCATCCTTGGGAACATCCTTACCGCATCCACCCGATCAAGCCCCTTCACAATCTTATATGTTTCAATAAGATCGCCTCTCATTCTTCTGAACTCCAATGAGTAGAGTCCCAATCTACTCAACCTCTCCTCATATGTCCGCCCCCTCATCCCCGGGATTAACTGAGTGAACCTTCTTTGTACGGCCTCGAGAGCAAGTATGTCTTTTCTTAAGTATGGACACCAAAACTGTATGCAGTATTCCAGGTGCGGTCTCACCAATACCTTATATAACTGCAGCAATACCTCCCTGTTTTTATATTCTATCCCCCTAGCAATAAAAGCCAACATTCTGTTGGCCTTTTTTTTTTTGCCTGGGCCAAAGCATTTTTTCTTGAAGCTTCTTCACTGCAAGATGTTTATTTAAACATTATCTCCCTGTCGGGTAAATCTTGGCTTGCGTCAAGTACAAGATATGTTCCAATCTCCTCTGGTTACAAACGCCTATTTTCTCTCGGGCTTGGGATGCTGGGTGCAAAATATAATTGTAGCCTCAGGGAATGTAAACAGTATGTGACCTAGCTAACATGACTCCTTCTGGAAGAATCTAGACGGAGAGGGAGGCGAGGAAAGGTCAGCTCTCTCTGATGGCAGTTAAGGGTCTTAAGTGGAACGAGCAGTCCCTCTCTGATTCTCAGCAGGCACCGGGTTTGACCACACAAATCTTCCCACCGCATTTGACAGCTAATTGGCATTACAGTCATCAGTCGCTTGCCAAGATGTCACCGGTCTGGAGCATATGGTGAATGGGAGGGTTAGACCAGGGCAGTAGGGGGTGCTTTGCTGAGGTAAGAGTTTTATTTGTTTTGGAGATGTGAGGACGTTTCACTTTCCCTTCGACCCATAGTGTCCCCTGTGGAGATGTTTGTTACACTTGCTGGATGCAACAGTGGCACATGTCCTAATTCCCCAGCAGTCAGCCCTCAGTGTGACGATCGCTCACAATGATGAATCTTTGTGCGTTCTACATGAACTGTCTCGATGGAATGTCCATACTGTGCTGATGTTGGCACGCGTTGCCTTGTGTAACTCTTTCACTACAATGGGGAGAGGGATAAATGGTCATTTAAAAATCATTTTCAAGTGTAATGACGAGGATCTGAAACATTCGGACTGTGGAAAAAACAACACACGGTACAATTATAGGGGTTTAGCCTTCCCAATCTGGGTTCGGTCTACAGAGAGCATTGCGAACGAACACAAGGGGGGAGTACTGCTAGCTGCAGGTCTGACAATGATGGTGTTTGTGGTAGGAGCAATAAATAGCATCATACAAGAGGTGTAACACACAACAACAACAACTTGCTTTTATATAGCGCCTTTCATAGAATCATAGAAGTTTGCAACATGGAAACAGGCCCTTCGGCCCAACATGTCCATGTCGCCCAGTTTATACCACTAAGCTAGTCCCAATTGCCTGCACTTGGCCCATATCCCTCTATACCCATCTTACCCATGTAACTGTCCAAATGCTTTTTAAAAGACAAAATTGTACCCGCCTCTACTACTGCCTCTGGCAGCTCGTTCCAGACACTCACCACCCTTTGAGTGAAAAAATTGCCCCTCTGGACCCTTTTGTATCTCTCCCCTCTCACCTTAAATCTCTGCCCCCTCGTTATAGACTCCCCTACCTTTGGGAAAAGATTTTGACTATCTACCTTATCTGTGCCCCTCATTATTTTATAGACTTCTATAAAATCACCCCTTAACCTCCTACTCTCCAGGGAAAAAAGTCTCAGTCTATCCAACCTCTCCCTATAAGTCAAACCATCAAGTCCCGGTAGCATCCTAGTAAATCTTTTCTGCACTCTTTCTAGTTTAATAATATCCTTTCTATAATAGGGTGACCAGAATTGTACACAGTATTCCAAGTGTGGCCTTACAAATGTCTTGTACAACTTCAACAAGACATCCCAACTCCTGTATTCAATGTTCTGACCAATGAAACCAAGCATGCTGAATGCCTTCTTCACCCTATCCACCTGTGACTCCACTTTCAAGGAGCTATGAACCTGTACTCCTAGATCTCTTTGTTCTATAACTCTCCCCAACGCCCTACCATTAACGGAGTAGGTCCTGGCCCGATTCGATCTACCAAAATGCATCACCTCACATTTATCTAAATTAAACTCCATCTGCCATTCATCGGCCCACTGGCCCAATTTATCAAGATCCCGTTGCAATCCTAGATAACCTTCTTCACTGTCCACAATGCCACCAATCTTGGTGTCATCTGCAAACTTACTAACCATGCCTCCTAAATTCTCATCCAAATCATTAATATAAATAACAAATAACAGCGGACCCAGCACCGATCCCTGAGGCACACCGCTGGTCACAGGCCTCCAGTTTGAAAAACAACCCTCTGTCTTCTGTCGTCAATCCAATTTTGTATCCAATTGGCTACCTCACCTTGGATCCCGTGAGATTTAACCTTATGTAACAACCTACCATGCGGTACCTTGTCAAAGGCTTTGCTAAAGTCCATGTCGACCACGTCTACTGCACAGCCCTCATCTATCTTCTTGGTTACCCCTTCAAAAAACTCAATCAAATTCATGAGACATAATTTCCCACTCACAAAACCATGCTGACTGTTCCTAATCAGTCCCTGCCTTTAACGTAGTAAAACGTCCCAAGGCGCTTCACAGGCTCGTTAGCAAACAAAATTTGACGCTGAGCCACATAAGGAGATATTAGGACAGGTGACCAAAGGCTTAGTCAAAGAGGTAGGTTTTAAGGAGCGACTTAAAGGAGGAGAGAGAGGCGGAGAGGTTTAGGGAAGGAAATCCAGAGTTTAGGGCCTAGGCAGCTGAAGGCACAGCTGCCAATGGTGGAGTGATCAAAATCGGGGATGCGCAAGAGGCAAGAATTAAGATGTACTGCCCATTTATACATTAAATATGCCTTTTGATAATGCTGCCCAGTGTTCTGAAGTTTATGGAACAAAAACACTTATTACAAGATATGAGAGTCTTGAAGATGTCCCCACACTAGTCGTGATGACATCAGCTATTCAAAGGCACGTCATGGGCAGTGTAATCGCTCCTCATTGGCTGGACAATTCCCGACCAATCTGATGCTCTGATGGAGAAATACTTTGGGAGATTTGAAGTCCACCGGTGTGGCATTGTGGGTAGTTGTTACGCGTGCACCTGGCTGGCGGGAGCCTCGACCAATGGCAGCCCGGCTTCGAAATCCAGGCGCCTACCGCCCACGATTCTCCCACCGTTCATTTTGTGGTTCGAGACTTGCACTGCCAGGGGCGGCATGGAATCATAAAATGGCCCTCTCCACCACCCCCTGCCCCCCCCCGATTCTGTTTCAGGTGGGTCGATAAGCTCATGAAAACACAAACCAATTTTCCAACATTGAAAGCCTCCTACAAGTGTAAGCAAAGGGTATGTTATGGCCTCCAGTGTGATACTGTGAAAACTTCCACTGGTAACACTGATTGTAGCCCAGTCCTGACTTGTCAATCAGGAGTAGAATTGCCAAACCTCCAGGACTGCCCTGGAGTCTCCAGGAATTAAACTTGAAATCTCCTGGACACTGCTCCGAGCAACCTGTAGGCATTAAAAAATTGTGTCAGTTTAATGAAAACATTTTTTGAACACTTTTGTTGATTAGTTATAAAAATATTGGAGAAGCAGAAAAAAGGGGGCGAGCGGTTGGAAACGGGAGGTCATGTGATGAAACCTCCAGGGATAAGACTGACCAGAGTTGGCAACCCCTAGCCAGGAGACATGCGGTCAACCTTTCTTGTAGGGATGTTTGCGCCTGACGTAGTCTCTAGTTAAGTCATCATTCTGCTTTTTTTTCATTTTTTATTTAACTCCCCCTTTTTTTTTTGTCCATCCGAGCTGATGTCACTGGGGCCGTTGCACAGAAAGGCAGTTGCACAGCCCACTCATAGGCCAGTTGCCAGCGGCGACGACTATAGCCACTACCAGGAAGTACCAGGCATCCCGAGCCGTCATTCTTCCTCATCGTTCCTCCTCCTGCTGCAAGATCAACAGCCTCCAGCTCAACGTAGCCAAGATCAGGGTAGGCCCTGAATCTGCTCCCTCTCTGTAGCACTCTCCACCGCTGTTCCATGACTTGTCGAATGTTTTGGGGTCCTAGTATAGCCGAAAGGTGCCTTGATGTTTGTGTATTGAGAAGTTGTTTTTGTAATGGGCTTCCTGTGAGGTCATGGTTCTCCTGCACACCCCGCAGGGACTATAATCAACTTTCCTATTTTACAGACATCATTTGGGGGTTTTAATGGACGGAACAATTAATTAAAACATCATCACCAACTTTTGATCATAAAGTGCCTCTTGGGGTAAGGCCATTAAAAACCACAGGGAACGACCTATAAGCAATCTGGAGGCAGAAGAAAATACTAGTTTCAAAGAAATATATCTGAATTATTCATTGCACTGGGAAGTAAAAATGCAGGAAGCACAGGATTCTATCACGGGAGAAAGGATTTATGTCAAATGGGAATTTGCTTTTTGTTTCATCTGACCTGGAGTGAACCCATTAAACTCAGCATCAGAACCAGGCCCACAGTGAAATCATCTGTTGATGCGTGATTTTATTTTTTTCTCTTCTTTCCCTCTCTGTTGCTCCCTTCCTCTCTGGGAGGCAGTGACTCATAATGTGGGGTCCGTTGGGGGAGGGAGGGGGACGTCTCCATGGACAGGTCGGCCTTCAGCGCTTTGTAAAAAGTGGCCGTTCTTGGGTGAGGTAATGTGTCCACTGGCTATTTGACATTGGGAGGGCAATCACGTCCACACACAGAGCAGGAACCCTGGCTTAAATATCACCTTTTTAACCCTGGAGCACTGTGCCTAATTGTTGCACCCTTACCACCCCCACTGCTAAGATCAGCTAACTCTATACAGATGGGGCATCAAACTTGGGACCTTGCTTGGACTGTTTAGCTCAGTACCACGCAAGGCACTGGGGGAAGCTATGGTGGCATGTATTGGAATCCCTGAGAAGATCTCCCAACGTATAAATTCTTTCTTGTGGACGTGCCGTCCATCGCCATTGGATTTGCACCAGCATTGAGCTTGGTTCTTCAGGCTTGAATTAGTAAAACAGGCCCATGCCGACACTTTGGGTTTCTTGGCACAATCCTGCACATCTCTAATCATAGAATCATAGAATGGTTACAGCACTGAAGGAGGCTATTCTGCCCATCGAGCCCATGCCAGCTCTTTGTGACATCAATCCAGTTAGTCCCATTTCCTTGCTCTTTCCCCGCAGCCCATAAAGAATATTTAATGATCAGCATCAATTTGCACTTCACTCTTGGCCCAATTGCACAGCCATCACAAAAGGTGTGAAAGGCTCTCTGCTTAGCTAGACATTCTGTCGCAGTTGCTTTGCAACGCAGCTCCATAATTCTATATAAACAATTGAAGTAGGAGTCATCAAGATGCTGAATCAATTGTACTTTGATGCAGTGACTGTACACTGTAGATAAAAATGCCGGATTAACCATTTAGTCTTGTATTCCTGAGCAATGTTAGGCTTGGGATGCTTTCCTGTTAGAATTGCGCATCTGCTGATGACTGGATTTGTGCAGGAAAGAATAAGGAAGATAAAGAAAGCTACATGGATCAGAATGAAGTGTTCACCGTCACGACCTGGCATTCCCCAGCCATGAGAGTGGGAATACCACCTACCCAAAGGCCTTTGATAGTGCTGCTTTGTAAAGAATGCATGACAGCAACTTGGGCATGTCTCTATCTCGTGATATGTTTTTATTCCTTTCCCCTCCCTTGCTGTGAGAAATGCCTCACCTCTGGTACCATCCTCCGAGGATTCCAGACAACATCAAGAGACTGATCGTGACCCGGTGCGCCCTCGCATGGTGGCAAGGGATTTAGATGTGTCGCTGTGTAGTGCTATCAGACTCCCCAACGCTGGTTTTATTTTTGTTTTAAGAATAGTACCTTTCACTATGAACCAAGAGGCTTGAAATTTGTAACTTAATTTAGGGAAGGGAGAAATGGCACAAGCCAGCATGAAAGCGAATGATTGTTCAGATGACTTTTACCAAATATTATCAGACAGTATGTTTCTATTGGCCACCCAAAGCCTGCATTCTGAGCAAGATGGAAACTGTCAATTCCAGCTTGTTGAGTAATGTTGTGAGGCACTGATGCGTATTTTGAAGAAAATGGGTCAAGTCATTTCTGCCAACATCAAACAACAAGAAGAGGATGACTACAAGTCTCATCTTCCTGTTGTGTCAGCTCCATTTAACCTCATGTGTGTTTCTTCCCCCCCCTCAGCACTGACCTCTACCCTGCAATAACTTAGCGGTTGAATACAGTACCTACAATTGGGTTCAAGATATGCAATTCGGGGAATGCTCCAGGATAAGGGCTTATAGTGGGTTTATTTCACAAGTATTCCTTTTGGATTTTATGGACAATGCCTCATAGAGGCTTGCTGCCTGCCAGGCTGACTCGGCATTTAAGGAGCATTGTCCTATTGGTTCTGACAAACGGTCATCGACCTGAAGCGTTAACCCTGCGTTATTCTCCCCACGGATGTATCCAGCATTTTTTATTCATAGAATCTTACAGCAGAGAACGAGGTCATTTGGCCCATCGTGCCTGTGCCGGCTCTTTGAAAGAGCTATCCAATTAGTCCCCCTCCCCTGCTCTTTCCCCGTAGCCCTGTAAATTTTCTCCCCTTCAAGTATTTATCCAATTCCCTTTTGAAAGTTACTATTGAATCTGCTTCCACCACCCTTTCAGGCAGCGCATTCCCGATCATAACAACTCGCTGCGTAAAAAAATTCTCCTCATCTCACCTCTGGCTCTTTTGCCAATTACCTTAAATGTGTGTGCTCTAGTTACCGACCCTTCTGCCACTGGAAACAGTTTCTCCTTGTTTCCTCTATCAAAACTCTTCATGATTTTGAACGCCTCTATTAACTACCTTCCCTGCTCAATTGTCCCATTTTGGTGTTGTTATTAGCTTCACCTTCAAATCTTGTCAACAAAGTTTGGCCAATAGATTGTAAAGATGGAAATAATGAAGTGCAGCTGTTGCAACTAGATTTAAAAAAAAATCCATTTAAATCTTTGCTTTCATCTTTTTTTTCTCTGGGTCCGGGCTTAATAAAAAGAAACACTGTTACGAAAACAAAAACAGTTGAAGAGCTTATTTACGAGCCTGGCTGTTTGAAGCCCCTTCTTAAGGCTGTATTTACATAATAACTAGTGACTGTGTAAAGTGTTTCACTTCATGCTAATGTTGAGGCGTTATAGTGCAAAGCTGAAGTCAGAGCATGACCGACTCTGGTGTGAGCAGGGATGACGTTAGGACCCTGCAAACTGTGCAATTGTACGAGCGCCCTGGTCCAGTGATGCGTTTGTCTCGTAAAATGTCGGGTCCCCGAACCCAACCTTTGCTCGGGGACCCCGCAAGGCAAATGCCGCCCTTTGGAGTGAAGTGGAACGAGATCACCTCCTCCACTTGGATGCCACTTCATGGTTGCACTGTAATTGCAGCTTATGGGTGATGCCATTGCAGCTCCCATGCTGCCTTAGTGGGTAAACACTTGGTCTGGTACTGATCTGTAAAGATGTGGAAGGTCCGAGCAAGAATCAGGCAACATTCCTGGTCCCGAACATTATCAATTGGCACCCGATAGAAAGGGTGGCATTTGCAGGATATCTCCCACAGTCAAATAGCTGGTGATACTCACTGTCTTGGTCCATACATGAAGTATGGCTATTTGGGTGAGATACCAGAGAACCATCAAACCACATTCCCCCCTGGGTTTGCTCCCTCCCTAAACCTCTCTGCCTCTCCACCTCTTTCTCCTCCTTTCAGGTGCTCCTTAAAGCCTACCGATTGAACCAAACTTTTGGTCACCTGTCCTAATATCTCCTTTTGTTTGATAATGCTCCTGTGAAGTGCCTTGGGACATTTTACTATGTTCTACAGTACCGCACACTAGCTCTCCGAGCAGCTGCTGTCTTCATTTAGAATTCCGTTTATCAAAAAAAAAGTTTTTTTTTAACTTAAAACGTTATTTTGTAATGGTTACTCTTCATGATTTTAATCTCCAGATAACAGTAGACATATTTCTTTCGAGTAAAATCCCGGACATACTCTTTTGTCCTTCCGAGGTGGAAAGAATGAGGACCATGCCTTAGGATGTGCAGAGGAAGCTTCCCACAATGTCACAGTATCTGACCTTAGGTACTGGGTACTTGTCAGCAAGAAGAACTGAGCTCAGCATTACACCCAATAAATGTTCGTGACTGATAGATACTGATTTCTGTGGATATTTTCCTTCTCTCTCCCTCTTTCTCTCTCTCTTTTGCTTTCTCTCTTTCTCCTTCCCTATTTCTCATTGTTGAATTCTGTAAATAAAGGCAATAATAAGTAGCAGTCTATGCTAACATATTAGGAGAAGTTTGGTCAACCTCTTGTCAGGTTTGGGACAGTGACGAGGGAGGAATGTTATCAGAGCATCATCATGGTCCCATCAATATCCATGACGCAACACGACCTTGTACTGTAGGGTGTTATTCATCATCAATTCCTCTTTATTGATGCAATGTGTAATCTTGTACTGTGAGAAGAAAATTAATTCAAAAGGAATGAAAGCAAATATTTGATTTGGCCTCATTGTAAAGTGCAGCATTGTTGTGGTTGATATCTTTGGGATGGTTATTTCTCTCACTGCGGCCTGTGACATAAGTGTCCAATGTGGGTACTGGATTATGCTAGGACCATTATACTTCTTTTAAAAAAGTACTTCATTGGCTGTAAAGCGCTTTGGGATGCCCTGAGGTTGTGAAAGGCGCTGTATAAATGCAAGTTTGTTCTTTCTTGACGGTACGAAATGATGGGAGTGAAGGGAAGGACAACAAGTAAAAGTTGACTGTCAGGTTTACTGGCTCTTGTCACAAAACAGAGAGTTAATGGGTATAAGTGTCCGCAAACAGATTTTTTCGTGAAAAGTGAAGAGTCCACACCCGCAACATGAACTTACTTTTCCCCTTTACTGACGGACTGCGAATTTTCTGCATTTTCTGAATTCTTAAATAATTGCCAAGAAATATTCCACTTTGATCGAGGTTCCTGTCGAATTCTTATAAAAGCACCAGTTTGTTCCCAGACCCCTTTTAACGTAGAATCTTTAACAAAGACTTATTAGTGTGCGAAGGATGACTGGCAGAGCCTGCTGGGCTGACCGTACTCTGTGTGCTGAGCAAATAATTGGGAACATGTTGTGCTTGGGTCAAGATTACACATCTCAGTATCAACCTGGCCCAGGCACTGTGAGAGGAGGATGATCAGGACAAGATTCGGTGAATTGGAATCCAGATCCCAAATTCAGGTTTGTGCTCACTTTTCATCAATTGCAGACTCACCTCTTGGCTTGTGACTGAGGCTCTAATGATACATCAGTTGGGTATTGCATTGGCCAGTGTGTAACCAAGCCGCGTGGAACAGTGAGATCCCAGGTTAGACCTCATGCAGGGTAGTGGTAAGAGTACCACACCTGGCTTCAGTGTCTCATGGGCTAGGGAGGACAAATTTTGGCCAAGCTTTCTGTTCCTCGCTGCTATCCAGGGTGTTCTGCTGGGAAACTATTCACATGTGCAGGTTGGGCGAGGACAGGATTGGATCGGTAGCTGTCTTGCCTCTGACTCAGAAGGTCGTGGGTGCATGTCCCACTCCAGAGACTTGGGCACATAATCCAGGCTGACACTCCCAGTGCAGTACTGAGTGAATGCTGCACAGTTGGAGGTGCCGTCTTTTGGATGAGATGTTGAACAGAGATCCCATCTGTCCCCTCATCCCACGGGACTATTTCGAAGAAGAGCAGAGGAGTTCTCCCCGGTGTCCTAGCCAATATTTATCCCTCAACCAACATCACTAGAAAAATAGGTTATCTGGTCATTATCACATCGCTGTTTGTGGGAGCTTGCTGTGTACAAATTGGCTGCCGTGTTTTCTACATTACAACAGTAAAACATCCCAAGGCGCTTCACAGAAGCGTAATCGGACAAAAATTAACACCGATCCAAAGAAGGAGACAATAGGTGACCAAAAACTTGTTCAAAGAGGTAGGTTTAAAGAAGTGTCTTAAAGGAGGAGAGAGAGGTTTAGGGAGGGAATTCCAGAGCTTCGGGCCTAGATGGTTGACCGCCAATGGTGGGGCAAAGGTTTTAGGGGTAATTTTACGAGTCTGTGCAGCTGGTGAGGAATCTCGTGTATCGGACATTGAGGTACATGTGGAAAATCGGGGACTGCGCACGCCCAGATTTCCGATGTGCTGCCAATGGGAAAGAGGCCCCTTGGCTACCTCATAAGTGACCTCTTACATCTTGTGAACAAAAGATTAAATGGGTTTGTTTCTTTGACTCAACTAAGAATGGTATTCGTTTGATCTGAAAAGTGTTCTGTTCCATAGTATAGATGTGTATGTTTGACACAGACTTAGGGAAGGGCTCCTACCTGTTAGGATATATATTGTACATGGCATTGGTTTCTTCAGTCTTAGTTATCTATCAATCAATCATCTGTCTGTGTATAGCTTCCTTAAGAGTCACAATTACATCCCATAACACCTTCCCTGTCACACTTTGTTGGAACACCCTATAAAGCAGTGTCTACTCCCACTCGCAGTGAGCCATGGGAGATCTGCTTAGAAATATGTAGATAATTAGGTTACTTTCTTGTTGCTGCTTTAGGTCAGTTTGATCAATCCCAGGCTCCTGCCTTTAGGTCTTAGATTCGCTTTGCCCGTGATGAAAATTCACCAGAAACCTCAAGCACTAATATCTCCACAGAGTGAGGTAGAAAGAAGTGGGAAAAGATAACGTTTAAAGGACCACACTTTTGAAGCTTGGGTGACCTTTTGGAATTTTCCAGAACCGGACTGCCGACCATTGGTGACCATGCCTTCAGCCACCCAGACCCTAAACTGTGGGATTCCCTCCCTAAACCTCTCCGCTTCTCTCTCCTCCTTCATGACCCTCCTTAAAAACCTACCTCTTTGATGCTAAATCTGACCCCTTAACGGCCAAGAATGCCTTTTTAAAACTGCCTTTACCGAAGCGCATCCGAAACTTCCAACCTGTGGCAGTTTTTGGCCCCCCTGGTTGATCTACAAAATGGCTGCTGGAAGGACATCGTTAATAATTAACTGTCCACTGGGAAGGAACAGGGTGCAATGCTACTTGGTACGAATCGTGATGGGTATATATTATTTTCTAGTCACAGTGATTTTTTTTTTCTCTTTGAATTTTAAGAGAAGCCCCTGTGCTTTGTGGACTGAACGAGAAGCTGTGGGTAGTCAGGAGAAGTAAATGGAATCCATCACTGCACATTCTGACCTCTATTGACCTCCCGAGGTGAAAGGCAAGAGTAGAATACGAGAGAAGTACGTTCAATAAACCTCTTGACATCAAAGTGTCTGGGTCTTTATTGGAGCTGGAGAAGGAGAAATAGACACCAATGATTAGGATTGAGGTGGCGTTACCGTGGCAACCTCTTTATCTTACTGAGTACATTATTGTAGTTAAGTACGGCTGTTTCCTTCCAAGGCCTAATTATTGATCACTCATTTTGTTTACAGCTAAATAAAAAAAAAGGTGAAAGGGGTAATTAAATGAAGGAGAAACATCCACTGTGAAGAGGGGGTTGTGAGTTTTTAATGCACACTGCCTGGCTGCTTTTTGCCTGGGCACGTATCACCTCCACTGTCGATTGCTTTTTTTTTACAACAGGTTCAAGTTGTGTTAATCAGACTTTGCCCTGAAGCTGCTCTCAGACATCAAACTGCATTAGCCGCCGTGCACTTAATTTAACAGATTGGATTGCAAAAGCCATCTGAAATCAGCAGCGTGTAAATTAGGTCGAAGGAAGTCCGACGCCCCTTTTCCATTTTCTTTTATGTTGCAACGTGTGTATTACAGAACTACTTTCACAGGACATTGGTACTGTAATAGTCTTTTTTTTGGCTGACGAGAAGTGGGAAGTAATCTCATGGTAAGTCAGTCTGACTCGGGCACGCGTTTGGTCTGTTTGGGTGTGGTATTAATTATACCCAGTTGTATTGGCAAGCGGGCAGGAGTGTTTGAAAACAGATACTGCGACAGGTTTTGGCTGGTGTTTATATTGTGGGCTGGACTCGTTGCCCCAGATGATAACCAAATTGTGCAGGGAAGGCCAGGACCAGCACATGCAAATGCTTCGACATGGATGGAGCTTCACTCCAACCATTACATTTTAATTGTTTTGAGAGCATGACTGGAGTATCCCCACACTTATTTAAAACAACTCCAAGCAAGATTATAGAGTGCCCAAGGAGGTCCCTTGGATCCCCATAGCATGGTTTTCATGCAGGTTTGATACTTCTTTGGAGTAGTCCTCCATGTCAAATCCTCGCACAGTCCTCATGGAGACGAAGTCCCGTCTTCGCACTGAGGACACAATCCAACGTGTTGTGTGGCACTATCACCGCGCTAAATGGGATAGATTCAGAACAGATCAAGCAGCTCAAAACTGGGCATCCATGAGGCGCTGTGGGCCATCAGCAGCAGATTTGTATTCCAGCACAATCTGTAACCTCGTGGCCCGGCATATTCCTCAATCTACTATTACCAACAAGCCAGGGGATCAACCCTGGTTCAATGAGAATTGTAGAAGAGCAGTACCAGGAGCACTTAAAAATAAGGTGCCAACCTGGTGAAGCTACAACTCAGGACTACATGAATGCTAAACAGCGGAAGCAACATGCTATAGACAGAGCTAAGCGATTCCACAACCAACTGATCAGATCAAAGCTCTCCAGTCCTGCCACATCCAGTCGTGAATGGTGGTGGACAATTAAACAACTAACGGGAGGAGGAGGCTCTGTAAACATCCCTGTCCTCAATGATGGCAGAGCCCAGCACATGAGTGCAAAAGGCAAGGCTGAAGCGTTTGCAACCATCTTCAGCCAGAAGTGCCGAGTGGACGATCCATCTCAGTCTCCTTCCGATATCCCCACCATCACAGATGCCAGTCTTCAGCCAATTCGATTCACTCCACGTGATATCAAGAAATGGCTGAGTGCACAGGATACAGCAAAGGCTATGGGCCCCGACAACATCCCGGCTGTAGGGCTGAAGACTTGTGCTCCAGAACTAGCCACGCCTCTAGCTAAACTGTTCCAGTACAGCTACAACACTGGCATCTACCCGACAGTGTGGAAAATTGCCCAGGTATGTCCTGTCCACAAAGAGCAGGACAAATCCAATCTGGCCAATTACCGCCCCATCAGCCTACTCTCAATCATCAGCAAAGTGATGGAAGGTGTCATCGACAGTGCTATCAAGTGGCACTTACTCACCAATAACCTGCTCACCGATGCTCAGTTTGGGTTCCGCCAGGACCACTCGGCTCCAGACCTCATTAGAGCCTTGGTCCAAACATGGACTAAAAAGCTGAATTCCAGAGGTGAGGTGAGAGTGACTGCCCTTGACATAAAGGCAGCATTTGACCGAGTGTGGCACCTCGTAAATTTAAAGTCAGTGGGAATCAGGGGGAAAACTCTCCAGTGGCTGGAGTCATACCTAGCACAAAGGAAGATGGCAGTGGTTGTTGGAGGCCAATCATTTCAGCCCCAGGGCAGTGTCCTAGGCCCAACCATCTTCAGCTGCTTCATCAATGACCTTCCCTCCATCATAAGGTCAGAAATGGGGATGTTCGCTGATGATTGCACAGTGTTCAGTTCCATTCGCAACCACTCAGATAATGAAGCAGTCCGTGCCCGCATGCAGCAAGACCTGGACAACATCCAGGCTTGGGCTGATAAGTGGCAAGTAACATTCGCGCCAGACAAGTGCCAGGCAATGACCATCTCCAACAAGAGAGAATCTAATCACCTCCCCTTGACATTCAACGGCATTACCATCACCGAATCCCCCACCATCAACATCCTGGGGGTCACCATTGACCAGAAACTTAACTGGATCAGCCATATAAATACTGTGGCTACAAGAGCAGGTCAGAGGCTGGGTATTCTGCGGCGAGTGACTCGCCTCCTGACTCCCCAAAGCCTTTCCACCATCTACAAGGCACAAGTCAGGAGTGTTACGGAATACTCTCCACTTGCCTGGATGAGTGCAGCTCCAACAACACTCAAGAAGCTCAACACCATCCAGGACAAAGCAGCCCGCTTGATTGGCACCCCATCCACCACCCTAAACATTCGCTCCCTTCGCCACCGGCGCACTGTGGCTGCAGTGTGTACCATCCAAAGCATGCACTGCAGCAACTCACCAAGGCTTCTTCGACAGCACCTCCCAAACCCGTGACCTCTACCACCTAGAAGGACAAGAGCAGCAGGCACATGGGAACAACACCACCTGCACGTTCCCCTCCAAGTCACACATCATCCTGACTTGGACGTATATCGCCATTGCTTCATGGTCACTGGGTCAAAATCCTGGAACTCCCTTCCTAACAGCACTGTGGGGGAACCTTCACCACACAGACTGCAGCAATTCAAGAAGAAGGCCCACCACCGCCTTCTCAAGGGCAACTAAATCCTGAGCTTGCTAGCAACGCCCATATCCCAAGAAAACCTATATGTTTATACAGTTCGATGATATAAAAAGCAGTCGGTGCACCATGGGGACACAAAAATAAATTGCTTTGTGATGCCAGTAAACCAGAGGTATCCGTGTCCAAGAAATGTGAGGAATGAGATTTGTGGTTAAAAGGGATGATGTGGATTGAGAATTCTCTCATGGCTCCAACCTTCCCTGCACAGTTTTGTTTATTGCCACTAGCGCAATGCAATCCAGCCTATAATTGCCCATAAAAGCCAAAAATTGTCGCAATATCAGTCTTTGAACACTCCTGCCTGCTTAGCAATACAACTGGGTATAATTAGTACCAATTTAACAGATGGGCTGCTTACTTTTAAGAGTGAAACAAGCCACAAAAGGTTGTATTTTGAAATCAGAGTCTTGTTCCAAATGAGTTGCGATGGGACAGGCCTGCTGCAAACCTGTATCTCGCACCTGTTCCAGAAAACATTTGGATTTTTATTTCCATCCACCGCTGCTTTCATTTCAGAATTGGTGCATTGAACCAGTCTTGACCAGACTGCTATGCGAACTCATCCAGATCTAAACGCCCTTCACTTTCAGGGACAGAGCAACGCTCCTAAAGAAAGAAAGAACTTGCATTAATGTGACGCCTTTCACAACCTCAGGGCGTTCCAAAGCACTTTATAGCCAATGAAGTACTTTTGAAATGTCGTCACTGTTGTAATATAGGGAAACATGGCAGCTAAATTGCGCACAGCAAGGTCCCACAAACAACAATGAAATAAATGACCAGATAATCTGCGTTCGTGGTGTTGGTTGAGGGATAAGTATTGACCAGAATGCCAAGGAGAACTCCCTTGCAAAATAGTGGCTGTGTGATCTATTCTATCCACCTCAGAGGGCAGACAGGGCCTCAGTTTAACTTCTCATCCTAAATACGGCACCTACCAAGAGTGCGGCACCTACCGAGAGTGCAGCACTCCCTCAGTACTGTGTTGGAAGTGTCAGCCCAGATTTTGAGCTCAAGTCTCTGGAGTGGGACTATGAACCTACAACCTCCTGACCCTGAGGTGAGAGTGCTACCCCCTGAGCCAAGGCTGACACCTAGGGCATCTGCTGAGCAACAAACTGTGCCATTGTCCTGACAGGTCCCAGGGAGGTCTACCTCTGGCTTCTCTGCCTGTGTCCTCTCATGATTCAAATTAGCGCATGTGAAGAGGAGACTTATTTTTCAGGCAGTGTTTCGATCGCCCTCTTTTTGCCATGGTGCAGCTGTGCTATTGCAGAGAAAAAAAGGAAGGGAAATACCGAGGGCTGTTTAAATAATGGCACTGCAACAAAATGCTTTTGACATTTCCATATCTGAAGTTAATATTTCAAGCCAATTGTGCATTTTTGAGATGAGAATTGAAGGCCTTTTTCCGAGCGAGGCTGTAATATTTCGAAAATGATCTATTGATGAGTGTACAATGCAGTATGATGGAACAATGGGAATCCTTCCATTCACTAAGCCTCTCTCTATAATTATCTGCGGCAGCAGATAAAATTAAAATAGGAGGGAGGAGAGGAGAAGGAAAAAAAATCAAATCTGCTGCGTGGAAACGATAGTCTCCAGTCTGGCTGCTGGGGTCAGTAAAATGTCTGCAACGTTGACTGGAATCGGGAATAACGGGAAGAGACAGATGTGTGTTCTTATATTCTGAAAAAAAATATTAAGTATGACCTGAAAGAAAAAAATTGAGTCAGGACCTACTTTCCCCACCCTGGCAACCAAAGGTATTAAGGGATATGGGCCAAAGGCAGGTGTATGGAGTTAGATCACAGATCAGCCATGATCTTATCAAATGGCGGAGCAGGCACGAGGGGCTGAATGGCCTACTCCTGTTCCTATGTTCCTATAGATTTAAATTTGAACATTACCTGTGACTCCTGAAGATAGGTGAATGGCTGCTGCTCAGTTACTGTGGAAACGACCTTTTTCAAGGAGGAAGCGGAAAGGTGAAGTCGCACAACCAGATTGACATGGAGTGCGTCACACAGGAAGTGTCCGGTTATCTTTTCTCCATGTCAACTGGGGTACTTTTTAGTTTCTGAAGCCAGCAAGGGCAAGTTTTGCCATGACCTTAACTCACTAATAGCAAAGCTATTCATAAGGAAAAGAGAGTCCATTGTAGCACAGAGGAGCCCTAAAACATGTGTTGCCTGAGGGACACCTTCCATGCTGACCCTGTTTGATATCCCATCCTGCTACTTCTCCTCCCCATCTTAAACCACTCCTCTTCTATCGCAATGCTAACCTGGTCTTATACCCCTCCTCCCCATGCTAACTGGTCATATACCCCTCCTCCCCATCCTAACCTGGTCATATACCCCTCCTCCCCATCCTAACCTGGTCATATACCCCTCCTCCCCAACCTAACCTGGTCATATACCCCTCCTCCCCATCCTAACCTGGTCTTATACCCCTCCTCCCCATGCTAACCTGGTCTTATACCCCTCCTCCCCATCCTAACCTGGTCTTATACCCCTCCTCCCCATGCTAACCTGGTCTTATACCCCTCCTCCCCATCCTAACCTGGTCTTATACCCCTCCTCCCTACGCTCACCTGGTCATACCCCTCCTCCCTACCCTAACCTGGTCTTGTACCCCTCCTCCCTACCCTAACCTGGTCTTATACCCCTCCTCCCCACCCTAACCTGGTCTTATATCCCTTCTCCCCATCTTAACCTGGTTTAATATCCTTCCTCCCCATGCTAACCTGGCCTTTATCCCTGTAAATCATGGATTATCCATTTCTAAAGATGTGCCTGTAACTTCAGTGATGCTCACACAAGACACATTTTGACATTTTTATCGAGGCAGTAAGCATGTTTTGCAAGGAAGAACGTGTAGCAGTGTGCTCCAATATAATGGGTGCACTTCAATTTGTTTTAGATGTTGCCCTGTTCCACTGTGCAACATGATCTTAAATAAATAATTGGAGCCTTTGAAAGAGCGTAGAGTGTTTATTCTGCACCTTCAATGTAATTCTGAAGCACCACATGACAGTGGAAGTAAAGGAATTTTTTTCAACTGATTTGAATTCCAGCCTAGGTGCCCCAGAGGAAGTACATATCAAATTTCATCGACGCAATGTCACAATACATCTAAAATACCAGATACATGTGAGCAGGATAGTGCCATAGGTGAGAATACCTTGGTGTGCTTTGTGTGTGAGGTGATTGGTAAGTACTATCTATTTACAGTTTGAGGTTTTTTTACCTCAAGCGATTAATGAACAAAACCAGTAAACTATCCATATTACAGGGCTGTACCCTAGAGGTGGCCTCTCGAGGTACAGCACGTGGTACCACCTCCCAGACCCTGCAGCATCACCACATGGCTGGATTTGGTGCTGCTCGTCTTTGGTGCCACCATTTTATCCTCACCATCGGCCGGTTTGGCTTGCTCCCTGCCCATACAGACCATAATCGCTGGCCTGGGTGCATATCCAATGGTTCAGCTAGTCAGTTCAGTGAGTAGATGAGCCGTACAGACCAGGAAGGTCCCGAGTTGATCTTCTGTCTCAACTGACTTAACGAATCTCAGCTGGGGTGCTACAATTCGTCATGGTCCCTGCTGCGGATCAGAATCCAGTGACTCCAGATGTAACATAGGTGACTGGTGACGGTAGGATCTAACTCTGTTGTAGAATGAGACGCAGTCAAAGACCCCGCACGCACTCACCGTCTAGGCTCACACATGAAGAATGGCTACTTGGGGGTGGTTACTGAAGATAAGTCAGTGCCCGTAACTCTGGATTAGTCAGTGTTCGAAGGGGGAAGAGGAAAAAATTAAATTCTTCATTAAAATAATCTCGGGCTCTGATATGAAACTGGTTCAGCATTCATTTCTGCAGGGTCTGTGGTCAGATCCTCTCGATCATATGACTGCCTTGCAAGTTCCCCTGAGCTATCCATTTCTGCACATGCACATTGACTCCAGAGAAAGACCTTTCTGATTGTGAATCATTTCGACTTCACACGTGTCTTTATTCATTGCCTCCCTTTTCTTCCACCTCTTTGATGTGATTCATACTTCCCCTTGTAGAGTTTTAGCCTTTTTTTATTTCAAGATATTCTTTATTTCATAAAATTTAAAGATACACACAGTTTACACACAGTTCAGATAGAGGGCACAAAATGCAGCACAGCATTCAAAGCAATACAGTACAGATCGTATACACTATGATCTCATTGTTACAATTTTAAAACAGTACATATTTTCTAATACATTCTGTGCAATACAGGGTGGGGTGGCTTTATACGGCGGCCTTTCCCCAAAGAGCCTTTGCGTGGGTCGCACCTCGCTTCAGTGCGTCCCGCAGCACGTACTCCTGGACCTTTGGCGTGTTACAGTCGGCAACACTTGATCGTGGACAGCTCCTTCAGTTGGAAGACCAGCAGGTTTTGGGTGGACCAAAGGGCCTCCTTCACCGAACTGATGGTCTTCCAGCTGCAGGTGATACCTGTCTCGGTGTGCGTCCCAGGGAACAGCCCGTGGAGCACAGCGTCCTGTGTTACTGAACTGTTGGGGATGAATCGGGACAGATACCAACACATCTCTCTCCATACCTTCTGCACGAAGGGGCAGTCCATCAGGAGGTGGACAACTGTCTCCTCCTCACCGCAGCCTCGAGGGCAGCTCGCGGTGGTGCTGAGGTTTCGTGTGTGTAGGAAGGACCGCACTGGGAGGGCCTTTCTCACCACCATCCAGGCTACATCCTGGTGCCTGTTGGTCAGTTCTGGCGACGAGATGTTTTGCCAAATTGCATCGAACATCTGGTTGAGGAAAAGGCCGATCGGGGTCCATTCTCTCCTTTCCCTGCAGGACTCTCAGAACGTTTCATGTCGATCACTGTCTGACGGCCTTGTGGTCGAAGGGGTTCCTCCTCAGGAATTTCTCCGCCTGGGACAGGTGGGGGGGAGGACGGTCCTGCTGGACGGGACGTCCTGCGCTTGTCCGGCCGGCGTGGCCAAACCCAGCCTTTTCAGTGTGCTGGGCAGGTAGAAACTCAGCACGTAGTGACACTTGGTATTTGCAGACTGGGGCTGTACTCACATCCTGAGGCAGCCATGCATAAAGGTGGCCATCAGGATCGGAGTGGCATTGGGGACGCTCTTCCCCCCCCCCTTTGTCTGGGGGCTTGTACATGGCGATCCTGCGGACGCGTTCTACCTTGGTCCTCCAGACAAAGCGGTAGATAGGTCAGGTGATTGTGACGGCGGAGTTGTGGGGAATGGGCCAGGGAACGGGCCAGACCCTGGCCATATAGAGCAACACCGCAAGTACCTCACACCTTATCACCAGGTTCCTGCCGGTTATGGCGAGGGATCGCCCCACCCACATACCAAGCTTCCGTTTGGCTTTGGCGATCCGCTCCTCCCAGTTCTTTGTGCAGGCCAGTGGCCCCCCGAACCAGATCCCCAGCACTTTCAGGTAGTCGGACTTGACGGTGAAGGGGACAAAAGATTGGGTCTCCCGCTTGCCAAAGAACATGGCCTCGCTCTTACTTCGATTCACTCTGGCCCCCAAGGACAGCTCGAAACGGTCGCAGTTGTCCATCAGTGTGTGGACCGATTGTTGATCGGTGCAGAAAAAGGTGACATCGTCCATGTACAGCGAGGTCTTAACCTGAGAGCCTCCACTGCCTGGGATCGTCACCCCCCCCGCCCCCCCGATGCCTGCGTCCTTCCTGATGGATGCGGCAAACGGCTCGATACAACGCACGAACAAGACCGCGGTGAGAGGACAGCCCTGCCTGACTCCAGATCTGATTGGAAAGCTCTCTGACTCCCACCCGTTGATTAGGACTGCGCTATGGATATTCGCATAGAGCCGTCGGATCCAATTGGGGATTCCCTCCCTAAAACCCATTTTGGAGATCACGTCCATCATGTACGTGTGGGATATTCTGTCGCAGGCCTTCTCCTGGTCCAGGCTGATGAGGCAGGTGTTCACCCCCCTGTCCTGCACATGGGCGATCGTCTCCCTGAGCAGCACAAGGCTATCAGAGATCTTCCTGCCGGGTAGAGTACAGGTCTGATCAGGGTAGATCACCCTCTCTCGAGCAGACTTGTTACTTATTTGCTTAAGATTGTTAAAACTTCCTAAACTTTAAATACGTACAACTCCCTACATCCCTGGCCTAGGCACTCTTCCAATTCAATGATTGTTTTTTTTTTACATATTCTTGATTCTTTAGCTCCCTCTATTTTGTTTTTTTTCGAAACGGTGGTGAATTGATTGGAGCCGGTGCTGGTGATTTGCCAGTCGCCACAGCTGCTCCTGCCTTCTCCTGGGGAAGAGGTCACAGAGATTGCTGACTGGAGTTCCTCATGGTGACACAAGCAATGTGTCACTATCAGACCAGATCATTGGCAATTGGCTGTTGTAAGGTTATTTTTTTCACACAGTGGTAAAGCAGGTGGAATGTGCGCGACCTTGCCTATGTCTCTTGTTCTTGTTACGTTAAAGGCACTTTATAAATCCAAGTTATTGTTGTGCTGCCCGGGTTATCCATTCATGGGAGCATCACAGCCGATTCTGACCTGTCCGTACAAGCGCAATTGACTTGATTTCAGGGTCCACTGTATACTGATCAGGAGTAGGAATACGGCTGACTCCAACTGCCTCCATTCAAGACCCTGGGAGAACCAAAGCCAACTGTAGCAGCTCCATTGCTGCCAGGGCTGAAGCCAGCTTAGACCAGGAATCTACCCTGGAATCCTCTGGTCCCGAAGGCTTACGACCACCCCATATGGCAATTTCCCACAAAATAGATATTTTTTGTTACTTTGGGCACCAGACCAGTCTTGTCATTACCAATGTCTTGCACTCCATTAACACCCAAGTCTCAGTCCCTGTTGTAATATACTTAAAGTTACTAGATTTAAACAGATATCCTTATCACATGGACGTTGTGACTGTAGGACAAGCTGATGATTAGTCCCACCAGTTAACTTGCTCCACTACTGTTAATTGCCGCCAGCAAATAAAGCCAGATGTGATGTCCACTTTAAAAGGGTCTGTCAGCAGTTTGAAAGGAGAGCCTGGCTATTAAAGAACATGTGTGGCTTTTAAACGTGATTAACTCACTGAGGGCCCAGATGGTTCTTATCTAGCCTCTTTGGGCGAGTTGCAAACGGAAGTTCACTTGCCTGTTAAATGATGTTGAGCAGAAGCCTATTAAATGCAGACAGACCTGGAGCAATTGACAGTTTTATAGCATCACTGGGACCATGTTAGAACAAAGAGGCCTTTGATTCTGCACCAAGCACACATGGAGGAACTGCTTCTTTGTGTCAAATAGCACCTAAATCTCAGGCTGGTGCAGTAAGTTCGGCGCTATGGAAAGGTGGGTGCCACGGAGGATCGGGAAGTCACCAACAACAACCTGCAGTTTATATAGCCCGTTTAACGCAGTAAAAATGTCCCAAGGCACTCCACAGGAGTGTTACCAAAAAAAAATTGACACTGAGCCACATGGAGATATTAGGACAGGTGACCAAAGGTTGGGTCAAAGAGGAAGGGTTTAAGGAGGAGAGCAAGGTGAGAGGTCTCGGGAGCGAATTCCAGAGCTTAGGGCCTCGGCAGTTGAAGGCACTGCCGCCAATGGTGGGGCGAAGGAAATCGCCAATTATGGCTCTGATACTGTTGGGAAATGCTAGTCCCCCTTCCCCACGAAGGGATGGGAGAGAAATTTAGCAATAAGTGTCATCACTGCCCTTGCAATCATACAGCTCCGGTGGCCACTTAGGATCAGCATTGACATCAGGACCTAGCGCAAAATCAAACAGACGACTGGATAGGAATGTACAGGGTTGGAAGAGATCTTTGTAGTCAAAGCAGAGAGTCCCAAAGTTCAAAAAATACCAACCACTTTGTCCTGCAAACTCCTCAGAAACTCTCTCTGTGTCTTTAAGGAATATTTACAATTAACAGAGGATTTTAGCTAACGGATTTAGAGTACCTGTAACCAGCAGGGTAGATAGAGGGGAACCAGTGGCTGTCGTATATTTGGATTTTTAAAAGCCATTCGAGTGTAGTGTATCCACGTTTGCTGATGATACAAAGCTAGATGGGAAAGTAAGCTGTGAGGAGGACACAAGGAGTCTCCAAAGGGATATAGACAGATTAAGTGAGTGGGCAAGAAGGTGGCAGATGGAGTATAATGTGGGGAAATGTGAGGTTATTCACCTTGGTAGGAAGAATAGAAAAACAGATTATTTTTTAAATGTTGAGAAACTATTAAATGTTGGTGTCCAGAGAGACTTGGGTATCCTCGTACAAGAAACACAGAAAGTTAGTATGCAGGTACAGCAGGCAATTAGGAAAGCAAATGTCACATTGGCCTTTATTGCAAGGGGGTTGGAGTACAAGAGTAAGGAAGTCTTACTATAGTTGTACGGGGCTTTAGTGAGACCTCACCTGGAGTACTGTATACAGTTTTGGTCTCCTTATCTAAGGAAGGATATACTTGCCTTGGAGGCAATGCAACGAAGGTTCACTAGATTAATTCCTGGAATGAAAGTGTTGTCTTATGAAGAGAGGTTGAGCAGAATGGGCCTATAGTCTCTGGAGTTTAGAAGAATGAGAGGGGATCCAATTGAATCGTATAAGATTACGAGGGGGCTTGACAGGGTAGATGTTGAGAAATTGTTTCCCCTGACTAGAGAGTCTACAACTAGGGGGCATATTGTTGCAGGATAAGGGGTCGGCCATTCAAGACTGAGATGAGGAGGAATTTCTTCACTCAGAGGGCTGTGAATCTTGGGAATTCTTTACCCCAGAGGGCTGTGGATGTTGAGTCATTGAATATATCCAAGGCTGAGATGGATAGGTTTTTGGATTCTAGGGGAATCAACGGATATGGGGATCGGGCGGGAAAGTGGAGTTGAGGTCGAAGATCAGCCATGATCTTATTGAATGGTGGAGCAGGCTCGAGGGGCCGTATGGCCTACTCCTGCTCCTATTTCTTATGATCTTAAGGTTCTCACTGAACTGGATTCACATCACTAGATGCGGCCACTAAACCAGAGTGCTTCAACGATCTTGTTCCAACTGTGTGCTTTTGTTCAGTTCCTTCACACTGTATGTCTGAGTAACTTCTCCCAGATAATGCCATGGATAATGTTGACAGCTCTGATCATTGAGATGGAAGGACATTCGAGTTAATCAGTCAGTTTAATTTTTGAAAGGGGTCCTGATGCTGAGATTGCTTCAAGAAGAATATATTATATATATCATATCTTTAAAAGTGGGCGATGCTTCCTAGAAAGGTATAAATTGAAAAAAACAATTTTTGTTGATTCAACAAGTGCTCATCTGCCAATGAGTTACAATTAAGTGGTCCAAATAATGTCATAAACTGAGAACAGTTTAAGCAGTTTCTGGACATCAGCATGAACTCGTGTCTTTGGTTCATGCTTTGTAACTCACTGATGAGGCGTTTTCTATTTATAATATTTAGCTTACAGTTTATTTGAAAATATATTTCTCTTTTTGTTTCATTTTTGTGCACACTACACATTGAGATGAATAAGGAAAGAATGCGGTGTAGTTGAAGGAGGAATAAATAGAATAAAAATCATTTGATAACTTCCACCAAAGACCTGAACAATAGTTCTGTGTGAGGATCACCCTACAACTATTGGCACACTCCTATGTACCCCCTGCAAATATTGGCACACTCCTGTGAAACCCCCTGCAAATATTGACACACTCCTGTGAAACCCCCTGCAAATATTGACACACTCCTGTGAAACCCCCTGCAAATATTGGCACACTCCTGTGAAACCCCCTGCAAATATTGACACACTCCTGTGAAACCCCCTGCAAATATTGGCACACTCCTGTGAAACCCCCTGCAAATATTGACACACTCCTGTGAAACCCCCTGCAAATATTGACACACTCCTGTGAAACCCTCTGCAAATATTGACACACTCCTGTGAAACCCCCTGCAAATATTGACACACTCCTGTGAAACCCCCTGCAAATATTGACACACTCCTGTGAAACCCTCTGCAAATATTGACACACTCCTGTGAAACCCCCTGCAAATATTGACACACTCCTGTGAAACCCCCTGCAAATATTGACACACTCCTGTGAAACCCTCTGCAAATATTGGCACACTCCTGTGAAACCCTCTGCAAATATTGGCACACTCCTGTGAAACCCCGTGCAAATATTGACACACTCCTGTGAAACCCCGTGCAAATATTGACACACTCCTGTGAAACCCCCTGCAAATATTGGCACACTCCTGTGAAACCCCCTGCAAATATTGGCACACTCCTGTGAAACCCCCTGCAAATATTGACACACTCCTGTGAACCCCCACTCGATATCGGTGCTCTCCATGGGACGACCGCTAAAAATATTGGTGCATTCTCAGGCTTCTCCCCCCTCCCTCACCTGCATACATTGGCACACTCCTGCTGACCACCAGTTCTAACTTCCAAAGGATAGCAGCAACTACAGAGAAAAAATCTGCAAAAAATGTGTTTCATTAATATACAGCAACAGAAGAAATGTGCAAGCAAGACAAGAAATACAGAAAACAATATAATATAGAATTCTTGAGACACTGTACTTGTGGTGCCTGGCTCCAGATGCATTGAAACCTGATGAATTTGCAGACTTCTGTTTGAAATCCTGTGCCACTTCTCAGTGCGGGACAAAGCCTTGCAGTCCAGAAGGTGCTCCTCGGCCAAGAACTGAACGATAAATCACTTAGGGTTCCCACTCCTGATCCTTATCAAGTGACCCCTGCTGGAAAATGGTTGAGGACATTGGGCGTCACATTTGGCCATTACTTGGTGCCATAAACTTCCTATCATCTTTTTAAAAAAAAGAAAGACTTGCATTTATATAGCGTCTTTCATGACCTCTGCAATTCCCAAAGTGTTTTGCAGGCATGAAGTACTTTCTTGCAGTGTAGCCACTGTTGTAATGTAGGAAACACGGCAGCCAATTTGCGAACAGCAAGCTCTCACCATCAGCAATGTGATAATTACCAGATAATCTGTTTCTGATGTTGATTGAGGGATAAATATTGGTCTAGGATGCTGGGGAGAACTCCCCAGCTCTTCTTCTAAGTAGTGCCATAGGATCTTATACGTCCACCTGACAGGGCAGACGGGGCCTCGGTTTAATGTATTATCCGAAAAACTACACCTCCGACAGTGCAGCACCGGGAGTATCAAGCCTAGATTTTGTGCTCACCCCTCTGGTGATCAAAACTAGTGGAAACCTCTTGTCCAGTAGGAGAATGTGGAGGTGAAATTGGGATTTGAACCCACAACCTTCTGACTCAGAGGCAAAGAGTGCTACCCACTGAGCCATAGCTAATGAAGAATAGCCTTGACCTTACCTGACCCACTGGAATACAGTACTGACACTGCAGAAAAGGCAGATGTGTACATGAACAGAAATAACGTGCTAGGAAGTCAACAAATGCAGAACAACACAGAAATCTAATCACCGTACGGATTCCTGAGTCCCTGGTCTGGGATGGCCAGTATGAAAATCTACGTACTAAGCCATTGGAGCAGTTAAGGGTGGATCTTTTGATGAATACTTCTTCCAAGCATAAACTGCTGTCCTCAAATCATTTTATGTAAGGAATCTTACAACACCAGGTTATAGTCGCTCACCTGACGAAGGAGAAAGCCTCCGAAAGCTTGTGATTTTCAAATAAAACAGTTGGACTATAACCTGGCGTTGTAAGATTCCATACATTTGTCAACCCCAGTCCATCACCGGCATCTCCACATCATAGCAAATCATTTTAGACCTTTAATCCAGGGAGTGGGTTAAATGCAGGGCATGAAGTAAGCTTATCTTCCCCTCTCGCTCTGCATTAGAACCCTTTTGATTATGCCGAAATTAATTGGTCCTGATGAGAATTTTATAAGACTGAATTACAAATTGGAAACGGTGGTTAAATGAAATGTGTCAAGAAATATTACCGTCTGAGATTTGCAATGGAAGAAAGGGCCTCACTTGAGGAAACTTAATGTATTTTCTCCTAATTTTAATGGAGAGCCAGGTGTCTAGAAGGATTCAAAGCTTGGCCCCAGCCCAAATAATTAAAAAATAAAATTACTTTGCAAAGAATCACTCACTGGCTTTTATGGAAAGATTTTAAACATAAGTCGTGATCATTTTGAACCCTCTCCAGTCTGCTCCGTGTCCCGGAACCTGGCTGCGTTTGATCATTTGAGTTATATTCACTCTGATCAACTTTCACGGTCTGACCTCTTACATACCCCCAATGACCTGGGGGGTAAATGCAGTGTCCATTAATTCCCAGGTCTGTGCTTGGTTCTGATTTTCTTCATAGTCAAATCACATGTCAAAATTCACCAGCTGGGATCACGTGTTGTTAACGGCCACTTAACCAGCAACTGTGGAATCACCCATCAGCACATAATCAATACTTTGAGGTGAGGGGGAAATTGTGGGAAGTGGGGAGATGGGGAAGAGAGATTCTGACATGATGGACATTCCCTTTGGGCCATAATTTAGCAGTGTGATGAACTGTCTTAGTTACAAGTTTGTTTTTCTGGTTGATCAATTGCAGAATAGCATCAATGGGACTATATCTGGGCAATTTAGGTCCCTTTATCTTGAAATTGGTGAATCATTTAATTACTGAGTCGGGTATTGTGTGTGTGCGTTTATGTGCAGGTAAGGTGCGTGCGTGCACATGTGCTTGTATGCACATGTACAACACCGTCAAAAATTGAGAATGAGCCAAATGATTGAAAATCAAGGCCAAAGGTTAGTTTTGCTTATGTTTCAGTGTGGCCTAAGTTGTGAATGTTAATGCACACAGTGCCCATTATTGCAATTTATTCACATCAGAGAGAATTTACATTTTATTTCATCTATCTGTCTCACACGTTTGAATTTGTCTACCAAACACTGGACAATTTAATGTCATTAATGTGCTTCAGTCCATTCCAAGATTTTATCATCATTACAACGTGGCTGTAGTATTTTTAATTAATGTCAATGCCACTCTGTTGAAAGGTGCGGTATAATTACACTGAAATGCCAAACCACATCAGAGGGAGAAGGAGAGTATTTTTATAGTTTTCACTCTGCGGGCCCCCTCTGGGAGATGATGAGGGTTATCGCAAGGCAGTTGAAGGATTGTTCGCACCATATACATGAAAATAGAATGCATTGATCAATAAACTCACTTTCAAGTGTTTACTCGGAGGTAATGGAGTAATACCTTTCCGATGTATTCAACTTTTCTCTGCAGCGGCTTGTCTCCTGATGGAAACGGGAGTGAGCAGTTAAGGCAGCCATGGACCTTCTTAGCCTTTCCAAGTCCAGACCTGGTTTCTGGATCATTAATCAACATACAAAATTGACGGGCAGGAAAAGACCAACTGGTCCATCAAGCCTTCCCCACACTCACACCTGGAGCATCACAACAAGACACTTCCTCCCCACCGCTCCCCCTTCCCCTGCAGCCCTGTAATCTCCTGGAAGAGGCAAAAAAAAACCCAGAAAAAAACCCAGGGCCAATAAGGGAAAAAATATTCTGGAAAATTCCTCTCTGATTCCACCCCCCCCCCCCTCCTCAGGTGATCGAAACCAGTCCAGGAGATCACATGAACCAAGTGTTATCAATAAAGACACTTACCTGCTATATGATGTGATCTCAGCCCCTGTCAGAGAAGGCAGAGGGTCAGCACCCACCACACCAGCCGGCAACACATTCCACAGGCTCACTACTCTCTGGGAAAAGAAGAACTGCCTAACATCTTTCAAAGGTAGACTGTGATCATCTTCCATTTCGGAGGATGTCTGCACCTTGTCACCTGGGCGACCATTCATGAATCTAGCCAAGCCGAGCTGGTAGGATTGGTCCAGAGCAGTGCATCCGAGCTTTTTGTCTTGATGGTTCACAACCAGAAGCCTCAGCTTGTCCCCATTATTATTTTCATATCAATTTGTAGATACTAACAGATCTTGGTGTTCTGATTTAGGATTTGTCCACCAATGAGGTAGCAGTACTGGAAAACGAACCTGTCCAAATTTCCAGGCCCAGAGAATTCAATCAGGACAAACTAACGAGCAAGAAAGGTGAAGACAAGTAGGATTGAAATAAAAACAGAAAATGCTGGAAACATTCAGGTCAGGCAGCATCTGTGGAGAGAGAAACAAATAGGATTAAGTTGCCCGGTCAGTGAAAGAAAGAGAGACTTGCATTTCTGTAGCGCCTTTCATGGCCTCGGGACGTCCCAAAGCGCTTTACAGCCAATGAAGTACTTTGGAAATGTAGTCAGGCTTGGGGACCATTTGGTCCACTGGATGTCCCTGGTTTGGAGGTATCACTCCATGCTCTACTGGCCCAATGATATTTGGCTCTGGATGTTGTTTCTTCCATTTTCCTATTTAGATTACACCGAAACTAAATAGACCAACATCGGTGAATGTGCTGCTTGCTCCGAGTCATCTCCACGTTCTCTCGCCAACGTAAGGAAGCCTGCAATCTTACTGGCCTTTCTCACCAGATCTCTCTCGTAATGTTGCACTGCACCTGCAGTAAGCAGCAATAGGGAGCGGTGGCATTGCCTGGCCGCTTTGCTATAGATTAGGGGCTGGCGTCAGAGCTCCGTGCGTGCACCTTGAGACCCACGCATGGAGTGCCAGTCACCAATCTTCCACTGTTGTTTACTGATTTAATCACTGATGAGACAGTCGGCACTTTTCACTTGCTCTGTGCAATAGACTGCCTCAGTTCTGGAACTCTTCACTTTTAAAGTTAAGAATAAAGTGTGAAACAAAAAGGTTTTGTGAGACCTCCTCTTGGAGGTTCCTGTGATGTGGAGATGCCGGTGATGGACTGGGGTGGACAAATGTAAGGAATCTTACAACACCAGGGTATAGTCTACAACAGTTTTATTTGAAAATCACAAGCTTTCGGAGGCTTTCTCCTTCGTCAGGTGAGCATCGCTCACCTGACGAAGGAGAAAGCCTCCGAAAGCTTGTGATTTTCAAATAAAACTGTTGGACTATAACCTGGTGTTGTAAGATTCCTTACATTTGGAGGTTCCTGGCAGTTTTTCCAGACTCAGTTTTTTACACCACGTGGTGCTTAATACAGGTCCTTTGTGCACATTCCCGATAAGTGTATAAATATCGAGGAAACACAAGTTCTGCATTGGCTTCCTTCCAGATCTGTGTTTCATCAGAGCCCAGAAAGAGGAATGTAGCTTTCAATGAGTTAATGCTGAGTAAGGAAGGAAAAGCCTCTCCTTCAAGTGTAGAGTGGACTGAAGCACGAGGGGTCTTCAAACTTGCTCCAGCCAGTGGGTTTCCCGTCTCCACCCTTTTCCTCACTTTTTGAAAATCATTGTTTCTTCCACACTTCATCATTGCGAGTAATGGCCAATTTCCCCTGCTCTCCAGTCCTTTCCACTCTATTAAAAGACACTTTGCTTCCTCCTTCAGATGTTTGTACTGGATCTATGCTTATACTTGTGTGTAACCCTTAAAAGGCCCATTGTTGCCAAATATCCCTGACGTGAATATGGGCTGGGTGGGCGGTTTGTTTACGGGGTGCCGGTTGGAATCTTTTGAACAACACACTTGTTGACGAACTTTCAATGAATGTTGTAGCAATTTCTGTTTAGAGCAAAGAGACCCAGCAGACAGATTTTATATTGGGAATCTGGTAGATATTGTTCACATGATTGGGTACGGTGGTGCTGTGGTTATGTTACAGGACTAGTAACCCAGAGGCCTGGCCCTTGTAATCCAGTAGAACGTGGGTTAAATCCCACCATGCAATTTGCAAATTGGAATTTAGTCTAAAGAAAAATCTGGAAATAAAAAGCCAGTATCGGCAAAAGTGATCATTGAAGCTTAGTGACCACTCAAAACTTGTGCAAGAACTCATGGGTATCAATTAGGGTTGCCAACTCTGGTTGGATGTATTCCTGGAGGTTTCGTCACGTGACCTCCTGCCTCCACCTGCCACGCTCCCATTGGTCATCCAACACGTCCATTCTCACAGTGCACCGCCTTCCCCCGGCCAATTGGAAAGCGAAGAAACTCGTCATTACCAATTGGATGATTCAGGACTGTTGATCAAACAGTCTTTTTGCCCATCTCCAATATTTTTATAACTAATAACCAGAAGTGCTCAAAGAAAATGAAGAAAGCACAATTTGTTTTACTGCCGCTGTGATTTTTCTCCTGGGTTTGCTCGCAGCAATGCCCTGGAGATTACGCTTCAGTTCCTGGAGACTCCAGGCCAATCCTGGAGGGTTGGCAACTCCTAGTGTCAATAGGTAACCAATGGAAAACAGTTCTGAAGGCTGCCCTTGCTTGTGTGCATCTCAGTAACTAAGAGATGTTTAATTGACCATAACAAGCTACAGGCTGAGGTGGAGAGGATTCATTTTAATTTAAAAAATAATATTGGCCTATGTTATTGAAGTGGAAGTTCTAGTTTAAAAGCTTTATAAAGTCTTATTCGGGAACATTCTTTTAAAGGGAAAACAGTTTTATGAAAAACTTAAGAGGAGCTATGTCATTTTTTATCACGGTGACAGATTGATTCATTTTAAGTGCGATTTACATCACGATGTAATTTATAACTAAATAATAAAAGGCTTACCAAGCACTTTTTCCAACAAAGACACTGCCCCTTTAACACAAACTTTCATTTATATCTTTGTTTGAGCATTGAGTGCTGTTTGGTTTCTGGGAAGTGGAGGAGTTATTGACTCCGGTGAGAGCTGAATTCATATTCACAGTTGAAATTATAAGATTGCTGAAGCATCCTGAGTTAATGAACTGTGTCTCTAATGATGTTAATTCAGCTATTTTGCAATGTCAGGCAGACAGCAACTCTCAGAACAAATTGAACCAGCGTATCCAACATATTGAGAGACAGACTGAAGGACATGATATTTTTTCTCCTCTTTGCCTGGAGGCACTAGCCCAGAGGTATAGGTCCATGAGGGGGTGGGGAGGTCAGACAGCCCCTCCTGACACTTTACCCAAGTTTAATGTGTAAACCCAAAATTTGAATGTTGGCTATTTTACCATGGGGGGCATCACCACCACGCTTGATCCTGTCCCCACTCAACATCCACGCACTTGCACTTTCCAGCAGGAGTCACTCAGTCAGTAGTGTGAGCCTTTTTTCTTTATTAACTCAGGGGGCGGGTGCAGCAGGCGGGGGGGGGGCTGGAACTGAGGTCAATTGTAACCAAGTCCATTGCCACCATTCTAGCTGAGATCGGATAACATAGCACAAACTGGGGATTGACGCCCTGACCTTCTCGGCATAGCAACACATCAGAGGGAGCTTGGCTGGTGGTAGTAACTTCGTATCTGCTTGGCTTCAAAAATGGACGGTGTTGATCGGGCGTGCTCTGCATGTTTGCCAAAATGAAAATGACAGCACACGAATGGGGAGATATTCTGGGGAAAATGGCAGCTGGTTGGTTCTATTTTTCCTCAGTTCTTTATTGAAGTTCACCTGTGGGAAGCAGCTGTGTTCAATCCTTCCCTCACTCGATGTCCATATCTAAGCACTTTCTCTAAGGGTCGCTGGATAGCGATTAGGAATGGACTCTCAATATACCTTTTTGCTCCCCCCCCCCAGCGAGATGCTTGTTCAGTGCTGACCGCACGACGGTGAACATCAACACATTGTACAGACCAAAACAAATCCCACTGTGAAAATTGAACCAGGTATCTGATTTAATAAACTCTGTAGCAGCAAGCCTTTGAGAACTTTTGCTTCTGCAGTTAGGTTTTGCTGTGGAGTTAGTGTAACCAGACCAGCCCTTTGGGAAGAGATATAGAGATTGTCCTCCTCCCCCAAAGCACATTTAGAATACCGTCTACAGTTCTGGTCTCCATATCACAAAAAGGATATCGAGGCACTGGAGAAGGTGCAGAAAAGATTTCGAAGGATGGTACCAGAACGGAGAGGTTATGCCCATCAGGAAAGGCTGAACAAGCTGGGGCTTTTTTCTCTAGAAAAGAGAAGGCTGAGGGGTGACCTGATAGAGGTCTTTAAAATTATGAAGTGGTTTGATAGGGTAGAGATAAAGAAGATGTTTCCACCTGTTGGGGAGTCCAGAACTAGGGGCCATAAATATAAGATAGTCACTAATAAATCTAATAGGGAATTCAGGAGAAACTTCTTTACCCAGAGAATGGTGAGAATGTGGAACTTGCTACCACATGGAGTGGTTGAGGTGAATAACATAGATGCATTTAAGCAGAAGCTAGATAAATACATGAGGGAGAAAGGAATAGAAGGATATGCTGATAGGATTAGCTGAGGTAGGGTGGGAGGAGGCTCACGTGGAGCATAAACACTGGCATGGACCAGTTGGGCCGAATGGCCTGTTTTGATGGGGATTGATCTATTTACAGACTGATTTTCTGTTGTTTCTTTTCAGTCCGACATTTAACAGGGACAGCTATAGCTGGCTACCTGAGACTTCTACGTGCACCCATCTGATCCACTGACCATGCCCTCCCTACCCCTGCAGCCTACCCTATTGCCCATGGGTGTTAGGTACAGGCACCAGCCTCTTATACTGCCACATACGTTGCTCCCTGATCTCTAGCTCAGCAAGGAAAGAGTGGCGACACACAAGTGGCGTTCTGAATCTTTGTCTGCTTTTCCCAGAATGTTGTTGAACTAAATTTGAATGCAGTTGTGTAAATTGCAGTTGTAACTCTGAGGGAATCAAGGGATCGGGCGGGAAAGTGAAGTTGAGGTCGAAGATCAGCCATGATCTTCCTGAATGGCGGAGCAAGCTCGAGGGGCCTTGTGGTCTACTCCTGCTCCTATTTCTTACGTTCTTATGTTGTGTACTCATTCATATGGCCATAGAGTTTGAGGGAGTACGGGAGATGAGAAAGACGCATAGTCCATCCATAAACAGGCCAGGGACTTCAGTGGTATCAAGTGACTGCTCTGTAGGGGCCTGTGGCTTCTACCTTTCCCTGTGTCCATTCTACAGGGTTCCATAGAGCCACAGTACCCTGTAACTTGGATTGTTAAAATCTTTTTAATCTGCAGTTCTTTTTACAGTAGTGTCCTAGTACACCTTGTATTCTTTATGCATTGTATATTGTGCTTGTATAAAAATAACTGATGCTCCAATATTTTATGTACTGAATATCTGGCACTGAGGCATACAGACTGGGAAAGTCCCAGGCTCGATGCTTGGTCAGCCAGTAGAGGGACACAATTGCCCTCTGCTTTCCTGGGTTGGGGAAGGGGGAAAGATCAGCCAAGTTCCTGCTCCTCACCATGTCGAACTGGAAAATGCACATGTGGATATCGAGGGAGCAAGGCTTGATATCTGCCGTGATTCCCCCTGCAGTCAAATAGCCTGACATTCACTACTTAGACTTACTCACGGCCACCAGAGTCAGGAACTGGAGGACTGCCAGCACCCAGGAAGCTTTAGCCCACCGACAGTCAGTGCTTTCAGAGGGTGGGGGGAGGGGATGAAGCGAGCCGGGCCAGATGTTGAGCTGAGGGAGGCGGCTGCTCCCCTCCTGCTACATCACATCTGGCTCACCTCCTTGGGAAGCTGCTCTGAGGGGGTTCGACACTTGGTAGGAGCAATCGTTTTAATCAGTGTAACCTCCAGACGTTCAGACACTGGTCCTGCAATCTGTCACGTTTTCTGTTTATTATACGAATGCTATTGAGACTATTAATCATGCATCCACTGACTTCTGGTTCCTCTGCTAAGGTCAAACTGTGATATATGGAAGTCTGGCATGAATCTATGTGCTTGTTCCTGTTTTATTTTAGATATTGTTTTATTACCTGGTAAATCACTGCAGATTATCACTTAGTAATCTGGCAATCACTCTTATTATCAACTGCCTGTGTAATACTCGCTCAAAACCTGTTATTCTCTGTATAATCCTCTCTTGATATCTGTTATTATCCGTATAATCCACTCTCGTTACCTGTTATTCTCTGCATAATAGACTACCTATACCTGTTCTCTGTATAGTAGTCTCCAGTACCTATTATTAGCCCTATAACACACCTGTTATTTTCTGTATAATCCACTCCCTTTGCCTGTTATTTTCTGTATAATACACTCTTGAGTACATTATTTTCTTAATACACTCAGAATGTTGTTATATTCTGTAGGTGCTCAGTAAAACCATTGAACAAATGGATGGTTTTAACTTTTTACCCCTCCCTCTGCAGGTGCAAAGCTGGGGTTTTCTCTGGCCTTCGAGCCGATGCTGTGAATTACCCTCATGTGAACTTTCAAACTTTCATTATTGGACTTTAAAAACCTCTCAGTGAACAGTTTTTACCAGTTCTGTATGTTCGGGTGCATGTTAGTAGCTTAATCCATAATAGCAAAGAATGAGGTGAGGGGGGGGAATCATAACGTGAGCTGATAGTCACTTTGCTGTACTGTCGCTGGTTGTGAAATAAGGGAATGAGTACGAGGGCCTTCTAGGTTCCAGAGCTGGATGCTGACCGAGCTCTGTCATGTCACATCGATACCTTTATGTACTGTCACTAAATGGGCTCACTGTAGCAATGGTCTGGGGATGAGGGAAAGAACAACGAGGGAAGAAAAATCAGATAGACATGGTGCTGAGTAATAATGGACGTACACAACAAAAGAAATGAAATTGTCATGAAAACAAAATCAAGGAGAGGACTTGTGTGATCCACTCCCCGTGTTTTTCTGTAACCTTCTAGTCTCCTTGTGTTTATTTTAACTCTTTCTGATTTCCACCCCCCTTCCCGTTGACCTCCCCCTCACTGAGGGACGGTTTCACGTTTGCCAGGAACCTCCCATCTGATGTGTGAACTTTGACGCTGGATTTTGCTAAGCTACTTGACTTCCATGTCAGCCTCATTTCATGTAACGTTGCATATGGAAGGATGAGCAGGTGGTGGATTCCCATGTGCTGTTGTGTTTATCATTATAGTCCCATTGCTGTGTGAAGGAGGAAATAGACTTCAAGTGGTAATTACTTGGGGCTTTCAGTCCAAGCAGGGGCTAGCAGAGGCCTGGTTAAGGTTGACCATCCACCTTCTGTGCTGCAGGAGAGCCAGGGATTGGTGTTTCTGGAACCTTGCCGTGTGCAACTTGGCTGCCATGTTTGCCTACTTTACAACAGCGCCTTGAAAAGTAATTCATTGACTGTGAAGTGCTTGAGGATATCCTGAGGATGTGAAGGATGCTATATAAACAGATGATTTCAAGGCCAGTGGCTTTAAATGGAAACTCAAATTCAAACAGAGCACTCCTCCTTAACCATCAGTCTCCTGGAAAAGATGGAGGCATGCAGAGAGGACTAATGCACTGGATGCTCATTGTTTAAAAACCCAGCCCAAAAAAACAGGATATGGTGTGTGTTATAACCTAACAATTGGACAATAGAATCAATCAGAGTAGGGGAAGCAGCCCAAAAAAACATATTCCAGTCACAGGCTTCAGAATTTTGCTTATATTTTCTAAAAAGAACATTGTTTTTCACAAAGAGAAGAAAGCGGAGGGCGGGGCTTGGATGCTGATCCAAACTATGATAAATGACACAAACAGCACTCAGAAGGATTCCTGTACCTAGCTAAGAAAGTTTGATGAGTGCACTGTAATTTTACTCTTTTCTCTATGTAATTCACTCTCCATGTTCTTCCTAACCCTTGAATATCCTTGTGTTTTTTTTTGATTCTCTCCCATCCTCTCCCCTTCCTCTTGATCCCTGCCCCCTCACCGAGGTATGGTCCCAGAGGTGCCTCACCCACCTGATATCTGAATCTGAGGGTGGATATCTGCAGGCACTGTATTTTTAGTCTACTGAACGTTCGATTGAGAACTAGTGAGAGGACTGGTGACTCTCTTCCATTTGATCAAGGGTTACAGGAGGACTTGGAGAAGGCATGAGAGAGAACACAGGCCCACTGTTGCAGGATGAAGTGTTTCTATAGAGACCTTACTGAAGACGTCCCCAACAGTGCAACATCTTGGAGTCAACCAATCTGCCTACTGCACTGCTCTATGGCAGAAGCTAAATCGGAAAACTTGGGATGAGGGACCGCAGTGCATTCTCAACTGGGGCGATTTTTTTCCTGGCTTCCCCTAAATTGCCACTTATGGATTATAGACTTCTCTCTCTAAGATTGATCAACCTACCAATGGAAACTTGGTGATCAGTTTTATACCCTAGTATTAGATTGGCACAAATCATGTGACCCCCCCCCCCCAAAACAAAACTGGTCTGCAAGTTACTATCGTAAGACCATTAGATATTGGATCAACCCCCTCATCAAAAGTAACTGCCAGTTAATGAAATGTATTTCCCCCCCCCCCTTCACATCCCCAATTTTCTTCTCCTCTCTTGAAGGCATTGGTCCAGATTGTCTGATTAGTGTCACTTTAATATTAGTATGAACTGTTTAAAATGAGGCCGGTGGTTTTTATTTGTTCCTCCGGCCTTAAAACCCTCTGAGATCTCTGCGCTCCTCCAATTCTGGCCTTTTGTGCATCCCCGATTTTCCTTGCTCCACCATTGGCGGCCGTGCCTTCAGCCAACTAGGCCCTAAGCTCTGGAATTCCCTCTCCAAACCTCTCCGCCTCCCTACCTCTCTCTCCTCCTTTAAGTCGCTCCTTAAAACCTACCTCTTTGACCAAGCTTTTGGTCACCTGACCTAATATCTCCTTATGTGGCTCAGTGTCAAATCCCTTGGGACGTTTTACTAAGTTAAAGGCGCTGCATAAATGCAAGTTGTTGTTGTTTAAATGTGTGTGGCATCGACGAGGCTGAGTTTATCGGCCATCTCTAGTTGCCCTCAAAAGGTGACGAGTGGCTCGCTGGGCTATTTCAGGCAGCAGTAAGTGTGGGAGTGGAGTCACGTGAAGACTAGAGAGGGTAGGTAAGGGTGACTGGTTCCCTTCCCTGGAGGGCATTGGTGAACTAATTGGGGTTTTTATAACAATCCAGCAACTTTCATGGTCATTTATCTGGTGCCAGCCCATAAATTACCGCGATTTATTGAATTCAATTTCACAAGTTGCCGTGGTGAGATTTGACCACGACCTCTGGGAGACTAGTCCACGACCACAACCACTGTGTTACTGTACCTGCCAATCCGATAAATCTAAGCTGCTGACTCCTTGCTAGGATATTTTTCCACAGGTGCTAGTCACTCTCTGGTACTTCACCTTAGTGGCCATTCTTCACTCGAACCCAGACATTAGCTACTTGACCATGGGGTGCATCACGGCGGAGTCCGATTCTGTTCTTCTCTCACACACACACACACACACACACATTTCATCAGCAGTAGCTGAATAACGATCAGTTCGGGGCAGCTGTAGCTAATTGTTATCCCTTTTCCTTCCACTGATTTAATCGAGCGACCGCACCATTGTTTGCACTTCAGGGCAATTCTTGACACTCGCAAAGAACAAGTGTGGTGACCGAAATAATCCTCTGGGGGATGGCACCAACATTCCCCGCAGTCACTCTTCCCGCACAATATCAGTGAAATTTGTTACTGTTTCTTTAAATGATCGAACCCCATTTCTTTTAATGTGCAATTTATACATAACAGAGTCCCACATAGCAGGCACAGAGTATCACAGTAGCCCCGGGCAGGCTATTAATCTAATGTCGGCTAATAACACTTGAACTGCTAATTTTAAGCAGACACTTGGCTGGCTGCTCTTTCTAACCACATGCACTAGTTCGCTGTGAGACTGAGTAATTACCTCGACAATTGCATGGTTAGAAATGGGTAAAAATAGATGACTCTCCTCACAAGAGCAATGGGCAAAATCGTCTTGCTTACAACTCCACGATTCCTGCCATTCTGCCCACCTCCCCCCCCTCCCCCAGCCCCAGCGTTCCAGACACGTCGCCCTCCAGTACCTTGCACAAGTGGCCATCCTTGATACAAGAGTCCATGCAAGGAGGCTAATCAACCATGGGGATACCATGACCAAGCCCGATCCTGTTGTCACCAATGCCTTCGCAGCAGGAGCTGCTGGTTTTGCGAGCAGGAGCAGGAACCCTGGATGATGTTTCCCCCGCCCCCTCTCCTTGGCTCTGGGGTTTAAAGAATAGTTGTAACACCCCAAAACAGCTGCCCCGACTAAGCTCAACTAACCCAGCACCAGATTGAGGATCGAGTCTGCAGGGCCTTGGTAGCATATTTACCCACTAAAGCCAACAGGGGAATTTCCTGGCTTCTCCTGTTTAATGGCCAATCAAACTCAACAGTTAAGTAGCCCAATCTGGCACGTAAAATAAAACTATTTTAGTGTTTGTTAAAAATAATGGAGAACAGCGTAATGAAAAGCTGCTTTGATGCTACACTGCAGTGGTGCAAATCTGATTATGGTGTGTTGTTTTGGAAGGGTTTCAGAGTCAGTAACTGATATTATGAGGAGGTGAAGGTTTGTTTCAGACATTTATATGCTATATCCATTGATATACATTCTGTCCTTTGTAATTATATGTTTCCATTATAAATTCCTGTGTCCACATTTATAATGGAAACTGTCTATGTAAACAGCCACATTGTAATCACACCCTCCCACCAGTGGTGGTGTTGGAAAACGTCAACAGGACTGCATACAGTAAGATTTTTAATTTACAGATAAATAAAAATACTTGCATTTAAATAGTTCCATATTATTTCATCAAGGTGTTTCAAAGCATTTCATATACAATGAATTATTTTAAAGTGCAGTGATTGTGTTATGTAGACAAAAGTGCCAGTCATTCTGCACAGAGCAAGAGCCCCAAAAACATCAGTGAGATTAATAATCTGCCTTTTTTTTGAGATAATTATCCACAGCCTAATGTGACACCAGGCAGTGTTTTTATTGATTTAACTGTTTGGGGAAACTCTAAAGATCGATTTCGTGAAATGTCTCAAATTATCTTCTGAACTAAACTGATTTTTTTCCCCTGCTTGAACTTGTTTATGTGACTCGGTGTCAAATTTTGTTTGATAATCACTCCGTGTGAAGGGCCTTGGGATGTTTTACTATATAAATGCAACTTGTTATTATTTACACAAACAATTTAAAAATTGAGACGGCGCGTTTATCAAAGAACATTGAAACCAGTAGATTTGTTCTCTTCTGTCCCACAGTTTTGGAATTTGCAGACAAATCCATGAACTTCAACTCCTCCCAGTGAGGAGGAGGGGAGAGGCAAGCAGGCTCTGCTGAAACAACAACAACTTGCATTTATATAGCGCCTTTAACATAGTAAAACGTCCAAGGTGTTCACAGGAGCGATTATCAGTCAAAATTTGATACTGAGCCACATCAGGAGATATGAGGACAAGTGACCAAAAGCTTGGTCAAAGAGGTAGGTTTTAAGGAGCATCTTAAAGGAGGAGAGAGAGGTAGAGAGGCTGAAACATCTCTGAAAGATGATGGTCAGTTTTGAAGTGCACACTCCCCAGTTGACCTGGTCAAGATCATCTGTACTTGTGATATCATTAATTTATTTGTGCCATTAGCTAAAAATTGTCAGAAGCCTGTAGAGATTGCACCATTCATACCAGAAATGACCGCAGTTGGTAAAAAAAATAGTTTTGAGAAGAAAATCTCTTGAGATGTTTATTCTTTCTCAGTTGTACAATTAGGGAGGGTATTCATTAAACTGCGACCTGAGAGATCACTTACATTGTTGTCACGGTTTATTTGTGCTTCTTGTGCGACTGAAAAACAAGTATCATTGACACAATGATGCATTTGTTTTCCAACTAAATAATTGAGGTTTAATTATTTGGAATGCATGCTCAACATTTGCTGCCAAAATGCAAACTGCTCCATTTAAATTGGAATATCATTTCAAGTAGAATATAATGGGCCTCGTGACTTTATTTGAAAGCTGCTGTCGCCTGTTTATTTTAGAAGTTACAAAATGGAAACAGGCCCTTCGGCCCAACATGTTCATGTCGCCCAGTTTATACCACTAAGCTAGTCCCAATTGCCTGCACTTGGCCCATATCCCTCTATACCCATCTTACCCATGTAACTGTCCAAATGCTTTTTAAAAGACAAAATTGTACCCGCCCCTACTACTGCCTCTGGCAGCTCGTTCCAGGCACTCACCACCCTTTGAGTGAAAAAATTGCCCCTCTGGACCCTTTTGTATCTCTCCCCTCTCACCTTAAATCTATGCCCCCTCGTTATAGACTCCCCTACCTTTAGGAAAAGATTTTGACTATCTACCTTATCTATGCCCCTCATTATTTTATAGACTTCGATAAGATCACCCCTTAACCTCCTACTCTCCAGGGAAAAAAGTCCCAGTCTATCTAACCTCTCCCTATAAGTCAAACCATCAAGTCCCGGTAGCATCCTAGTAAATCTTTTCTGCACTCTCTCTAGTTTAATAATATCCTTTCTATAATAGGGTGACCAGAACTGTACACAGTATTCCAAGTGTGGCCTTACTAATGTCTTGTACAACTTCAACAAGACATCCCAACTCCTGTATTCAATGTTCTGACGAATGAAACCAAGCATGCCGAATGCCTTCTTCACCACTCAATTTTCAAGGAGCTATGAACCTGTACTCCTAGATCTCCTTGTTCTATAACTCTCCCCAACGCCCTACCATTAACGGAGTAGGTCCTGGCCCGATTCGATCTACCAAAATGCATCACCTCACATTTATCTAAATTAAACTCCATCTGCCATTCATCGGCCCACTGGCCCAATTTATCGAGATCCCGTTGCAATCCTAGATAACCTTCTTCACTGTCCACAATGCCAATAGAATCTGTGTTTTTTTTTCTCAGCAATGTTCTTCCCTCCTCTCCTGAAGCTGATGACTTGGGTTAAGGGACCATTCCCCATCTTTGGGGTCGGGCTTCAGATCATCGGTGGTCTGAGAGTGTCCACCATGGTGCGCCCTTGTGCAGGGTGGTGCTGGTCTGGGTGGGCTTCTCCTCACTCCCACAGAGGCGGGGGGCTCTAATCAGGAACCTGACTGAGAACTGGGAAAACATTTGGATCAGCTTTGCTCCGAATCAGTGACCCCGCTTACATGCTCAAGGAAGACAGATGCTGGTTTTCTCAGCTGTGTCTGAGTGGACAGAGATGGAGAGAGCGCAAATGGGATATAATTTAACATACTTCTTCCGTCTTCTTCCACTGGTTATTGCTCTTAAGGATGGTCTAATTTGTTTTGCAGACTCGGCTCTAATTACTGATAAAGTCAGAGGACCATATCAGACGAGTTTCGAACTGTATGAAAAGACACCAAAATCTTACCGTCTATTTATTCTGGTAACAACTTAGAACAGTCTAAATCAGAGTGTCGCGGGTTTTTCAATTGAAGAAAAGTAACCTGCCACGTACAGTACCACGTGAAGAGGCTAAGTGCAGTGGAGTGATGTGGGGGTGAGCAGGCGTGCGCAGTATAAATGCACCTTACTGTCTCCGCAAGTATGCAAAAGTATTGTGAAAAGCTGAGCTTCTGACTTCATCTCCCTTAGATTGGATGCTGTACTTAACCCTGCTCTTCAATATAGATGAGGCTGCAGAGGATTTAGGGGTTAAACTCTGGCGTATGGTTAACATTCAGCTGCGGACAGATGCAGCATTGTGTGGAGTACCAGCTCCAATTTGACTAATAGTTGGATTGAAAATCAAGGTCTACTTGTGTGGGAGTCTTTTGGGGCAAAGAGAAAGACAAGCTTGACATTAGTGTATCCGTGCACATATACATGTGGCTCAAATGGGCGTTCGAGATCCCATGGACCTATTTGAAGAAGAGCAAGGCCCAGCATCCTTTGCCAACGTTCCTCCCTCCACCTGCACATTAACTAGGCAGTAGACATGGGACAACCGCTGGGTTTGCCACCAGCTTGTCATGTGGAATGTTTTGAAATGTTTCACCGCAATAAAGAACCTGCCTTTATATCACCCTTTTCATGTTCTCAGGGTGCCTGAAGTGTTTCACAGTCACTGTTTTGAAGTGCAGACAATTTGTGCAGAGCAAAGTCCCACAAATGTTGGTGGTGTTGACTGAGGGATGGATGTTGATCAGGACACTGGGGGGAAACTGCTCTTTGAATAGTACCGTTGGGATCTTTTGCATCCACCTGATCAGGTCGAGGGGGCCTCGGTTTAATATCTCATCTGAAAGACGGCACTTCCAACAGTGCAGCACTCCCTCAGTATTACGCTGGGAGTGTCATCCTGGACTGGGACTTGAACCCATGACTTTCTGACTCAGAGGTGAGAATGCTGTCAGCTTGGCTCAGCACCATGCTATATAATGCAATAAAGTACGACATAATGTGAATGTTAATTATTCTATTTCTATTCCTATTTCTATTTCTGTATTGTGCACGGTTCTGGTCTGCAAAACAGATTCACAAGGATGATACCAGAGCTGAGAGGATATCCTTATCAGGGAAGGCTGAACAGGCTGAGGCTCTTTTCCCTAGAAAAGAGAAGGCTGAGGGGTGAGCTGATTGAGGTCTTTAAGATAATCATAGGTTTTGATGGATAGACATAGAGAAAATGTTTCCACTTGCGGGAGAGTCCAAAACTAGGGGTCATAAATATAAAATAGTCGTTAATAAATCCAATAGGTAATTCGGGAGAAACCTCTTTACTCAGAGTGGTAAGACTGTACAACTCGCTACCACAAGGAGTAGTTGAGTCAAATAGCATAGACGCATTTAAAGGGAAGCTAGATAAACACATGAGGGAGAAAGGAAAATAGAAGGTTATCCTCTTAGGGTTAGATGAAATAGGGAGGGAGGAGGCTTGTGTGGAGCATAAACGCCGGCATAAACCAGTTGGGCCAAATGGCCTGTTTCTGTGCTGTAGTTTTGATGTAATTCGATGTAACTCGATATATGTGTGTTTGTTTTATCTAAATGGTTTTGTAAGTTGATTCAATAAGGGAATTGAAAATGAAATGATTCAGTAAATTTCCAAAATGCATTTACATGTTCTGGATTATGTTTTTCCCTCGTCTGCCTCCTTCCAAATCCAGGGCCTGCATTTCATCAAAGAATTGACCTTGCTTCCTGTATAGTTCAGTGCTACAGTGTACCCACTTTAAGCTTCAACACACACTTATTACCTGGTTCTAATATTTTTGTTAGCTCTCAAAACTCGGTGAGAAAATAGCAAGAGAAAATGACTGGTTATGGTCCAAATGATTCTGTTCCTGTAGATTCCTGTTAGATTATAGCCCCACAAAGCAGCAAGTGTCATTGTTTCTGCTCTTATTAAAATTCTGCATTGTAATTAGTATAGTTTATGTTTGTGTTGTGAGTTTGACAGTGTTTCCTATTCTGTCTGATTTCTTTCCCCTTGTATTTAATGTTTTCAGGAAGACCAGGGCTGATTAAATACTTTGATTGGACAGGTTACAATTTATTTATTTTCTTGCTCTGTATGTAGAACGGAAATGGCCTGCTAGGGTGTCTGGAAAGCGGGAATTAGGGGGCTTTTGAAGTTCACACAGGAAATGCCGATTTGAATTACCAGCCCTGGGATCTACAGGGAGCTTATTCAGAAATCCAACTTGTCACATGAGATAAAATCTGCAAGTTGTGGATAGAATAGCAGTGAGTTATAGTGGTGATTAGTGATGGATTTCTGGGATTTTTCTTTCTCTTCTCTTCCCTCCCCCTCCCCTGAACATGTGGACTGATGCCTGGGCATTGTTCCATGGGCACCACCAGCCAACCTCTTGGCATTTTTGCCCAAAGTGTAGGGCTAGACATTAGCAGGCTATTCGACCGCGGGATGAGGCATCATAGGCGAGCCTGATCTTGTTCTCGTCCAAACCCCCTGCATTTGTTGTTAGGTTTGGCCAGCAACAAAGGAGAAAAGACTGCAGAGCTCCAAAAGAAATGTCTGTTTTCATCAGCCATTTGCAGCTTGCAGCTGTCAATCATACAAGCATTCCCGGGTCAGAGGAAAAAAATCAAGGAACTTCCTATATTTAACTATGGCTACAAAGTTACACCGATATTGATAGATGCATAAGGAAACTTTCTAAATGGGGGCCGCTGGATTGCAATCGTGAGTGGGAAGTCTGGATTCCACTCAGTAGCCCCAGAAGATTGAGTCCAATTATAGAATTACATAGAATGTACAGCACAGAAACAGGCCATTTGGCCCAACACGTCCATGCTGGTATTTATGCTCTACACGACCTGCCTCCTCCCACCTTACTTTATTTACCCCTATCAGCATACCCGTCAATTCCCTTCTCCCTCATGTGTTTATCGAGCTTCCCCTTAAATGCGTCTATGCTATTCGCCTCAACTACTCCATGTGCTAGCGAGTTGCACATTTTAACCTCTCTCTGGATAAAGAAGTTTCTCCTGAATTCCCTATTGGATTTATTAGTGACTATCTTGTATTTATGGCCCCTAGTTCTGGTCCAACCGGCAAGTGGAAACATCTTCTCTACATCTACCCTATCAAACCCTTTCATAATCGTAAAGACCTCTATGAGGTCACCCCTCAATTTTCTCTTTTCTAGTGAAAAGAGCCCCCGCCTGCTCAGTTTTTCCTGATAGGTATAACATTTCAGTTCTGGTATCATCCTAGTAAATCTTTTTGCACCATCTCCAGTGCCTCTATATTCTTTTTAGAATATGGAGATCAGAACTGTTCACAGTACTCCAACTGTGGTCTAACCAAGGTCCTATACAACCATTAATGCTCTGGCTGAGATCAGTTAACTTAGCATGGAATAGGGATCAAACCTGGGACCTCTCCTTATCTACACGGCCACATTAGAGATACCATCAATACTTTTGATGGAACTCCTTAAATAGGGTTACCAACTCTGGTTGGACATGTTCCTGGAGGTTTCATCACATGACCTCCTGTCTCCAACAGCCCCACCCAGTCAAACAGACTTTTCCCCTCATCTCCAATATTGTTATCACAATTAATTGAAGTGTTCAAAGAAATTTTAAAAAAAACTCATAATTATTTTAATGCCCCGATGATTTTTCTCCTGGGTGTTGCACTCAGCAGTGTCCTGGAGATAAATCTTCAATTCCTAGAGACTCCAGGGCAATCCTGGAGGGTTGGCAACCCTCTCCTTAAAGGGTAGATTGAAATCTAGAGCCATGCATTTTGACACTTCTCCGTTCCTGGGCGTGTGTTTCCATCTCGGGTTTTAATTGGGCTCCTTTTCTGCGGTTTTCCACAAGAGGCCAAGCAAGGAAATGGGGGGTGGTGGGGACGAAGTGAATTTCACTCACCTCCAGAAACCATAATTTGTGATTTGTACAGGGCATAATGTTGCAATTGTCAGCTTAACTTGAACGAGAGCACAGGGGAGGAAGGTGGAATCTTGTAGCCCGAGTTCAGCTGATACAATGCTGAACTGGAAGATATTTCTGCCACTTGTACCTCTTTCCCCTACTCCGATGGCCTTGGGTCAAGTGAAGCTAACACGATTGCAGAGAGGCTCTAGTTATGGACACTTAGAGCTCGGGACCTCTGCTGAGGCACCGTAGGAACAGCGGATGAATTAAGGGGTAGTGGGTAGGTTTACCTAAGGCATTGAGAGATGCTGAGAAAAGTCTAACCCATGACCCCTTCATTTCCTGATGTCATGACTTGATTTGTTTATTTGGTATAAATGTCCCGATACCACATGTTGCTGTGATGGGTAGCATATGCCGCTGAGGTTTGAGCCAGAGCCATTGAACGGCGATACATTTGAAACATGGCGTGGCGTTCTTGACCCCGAACGATCTGAGGTCACGCAACATTATAGTAACTACTTCCAGGTTAAAAATAAACAACTGGAAATAAACAACTCCAGACCAACCGGGTGACAGTGAAAGCTTTCACTGATTAATAATGGAGGTTACCTTATATATATATCTATATTTTAAAAAAATTAAATCCTTTGGGGCCAGGCATCTGCTACAGGGCTTTCCCCCCAAAATTGAGAAAACCACTTGAAGGGCTGAGGCCTACACTGCAGAACATCATCAAGCATGGAAGAGAAGATGAGGTAGATAAGAAAGTAGTGGATGGTTGACGCTGCACTTGAGTTTGAAAAGCCTGCTTATTGTTGAAGGAAGGGAAGACTGAGGGAGCTAAAGTGTTCCATTGCTTTGAGGACCTGGGGACGAATGAGTGAGAGTAGGCAACAGTGTGATCAGTCTTGATTTCAATAGGGTGAGGAGGAAGAGTGTGTTAGAATGCTGTATTTGCAGCTTATTATCTACCTCATTTTCTAAAGTGGATATGGTAGGGTTGCCAACTCTGGTTGGATGTATTCCTGGAGGTTTTATCACATGACCTCCCGCCCTCAACTGATCCCAATCAAACAGCCTATTTTTCTATCTCCAAACTTTTTATATCTAATAAAGGAAAGTGTTGATAGAAAATAAGATGAGAACGCAATGCTTTTAATGCCCCTGTGGTTTTTCTCCTGCGTTTGCTCGCAGCAGTGTCCAGGAGTTTAATCTATAATTGCTGGAGACTCCAGGACAACCCTGGGGGGTTGGCAACCCTTGGATATGGGTCGGGTTGATCTGAATCTTTCCATTCTCTGTAACTGGCAGCGTGACCACTTGCCAGAGTGGCACCAACGTTGAATTGAGGTGATTTGATGATTGGCAATCTGAACGCAGCAGTACGTTCAGATTGCCAATTCAATTCTCTGATTGTAATGCACATACTGTTAAATTCACTGTTACAGCGGATCCTGAATTATTCACCCCAAATGGAGAGTCTTCCTATGGTGTTTTAATTGAACTTCATGAATGTTTCTTTTATTTCAAAGTTTTAAAAAAAAATTCTGGTAGCTAAGATTTTCACAAAAATTCTGCCAGATAATCAGACAATAGGAATGCAGATAACCGAGGTTCCATTGTATTTCCCCCCCTTTGATCCCAGGTCCATTGCTGATGGTTTCCTCACTGGTGGTGTCCATCTCAAACCCTGCCCCTTCCTCGGCCCCTCCCTTAACCAATACAATCTCGGGCAGTTTTCATACAGACCTGAACAACCTGAAGTAACTCACGCAGCTTCATTTTCTGCACGAAACGCATCTCTTATCTTTGACGAGAGAGAGCTCCTTACTCTTGTGGGATTTACAGGATCCAAGTCCTTTCTGGTCTCATACACTTGATCCATGTATATTTTAGTTCAGAGAGCACTAAAGATGCTTTTACACTTGAATGGTATGGAAAAGATTATGGTCTGTGTAACTGTTCCGAATTAGTCTGTGGGCCAGCTCCACACTGAGACTTGTAGACTCTCTATTACTGGGACTTTGTTTTTGATTGAATGTTGCCTATTACTGGAGAGTTATACTGCTATATATCATACCCTACTGTAAATTGACAAATTGCACTGTGTTTTGTTCATCAAGAGGTGCAGCTGTGTTCTCTTTTTGCCAAGTGACAGGTAGTTATGTTTGATGAGAAGCAGTGCCTACCTTAGTGTGTTACATCAGTGTGCACATACACCCTTCAAACTCTCTTTATCCCCCTTCTTTCCTTCCTTCCTCGATCCCTCCTCTTCTGACTAACCTCCCGTACTTAGCCCGAAATGACCATACTTCATGTGTGAATATAGGGTGCGTCAATGGGCTATCCGACCACAAGATGCGTCACATCTGATCCCGATCCGGTCCCCATCTCACATCCATGCACAAGCATTTTCAGGGAAGCCATCGATGGCTTCTGCTGAATTTGCTGAGCACCATTGTGTTCCTCAGCATCTCTGGGCTATAGGGGGGCAAGGGAGGAAGTCAGCCAGGGGTCCCCACTCCTGATTACTATCCCCACTGGAAAGCGCTTGTGTGCATGAACAATCGGTGGAGACAGGATCAGGTTTGGTTTCGAAGCCCTGATGATAAAATAGCCTGTCACCCCTCACCGCTGGGGTGCACACATGAAGTACAGGCACTTGGGGTAAGGTATCCTGAGGTACTCGCAGAACCGTACTCCAAGGTCAGTCGGTGCTTTTAGAAAGAGAGGGGTGAAAAGAGAAAAACAGAACAGCTTTTAAGAAAAAACATAATTAAAGTGAGCGCATGTCCATTGAAAAAACTGAAATAGATTGAAGAGCTTTTATTCTGAGAGTGAATGATAGTCACCGGAGCAGGAATTCACATCAATAGCAAAATTACCAAGGCTAACTTGACATCTCTCGTGAGTGAGTTACATTAGCAGCAATCCCATTGAGGGCAACAAGTAATGTCATAAACAGCACTGAACCCAGTGATTGGATTACTGCTTTAAATTCACTTACGGGCAACGGCCTCTCGTTTATAACCCGTACGAGGCACTGGATTTTTTTAATAATGTAACCAGCACGGTATGTTTGACCCCGGTTTGGAGATGATGGTAATGTCCTGTGACCCAGAAGAGAGGGTGTGGGCCATTGTTCGAAAGGACCTGAAAGGAACAGTGGCTCTCGGGGTGAGTCGCACCATTACCAGGTTTACCTTCAACGACAGACGACATGAGAATTCGCTGTCTGTATAGACCATAAAAACCATAATCCGCCCATGCGAATTATCATTTGACAGTTGGAATTGTATTTTAGAATTCATTTAAAAGCTGCCTAGAATCCCAGGAATGATTTTCCACTGGGAGAGGACTATCTTAGCAACAGGAGGGAGTGCTGCTCTGATGATAGATCGTAGTCGCTGCCTGTTGATGTGTTGCCCAGTTACAATGGCTCGGCTGTACTATGATGTGGAGATGCCGGTGATGGACTGGGGTTAACAATTGTAAACAATTTTACAACACCAAGTTATAGTCCAACGATTTTATTTTTAATCCCATTAAAAATAAAATCGTTTAAAAATAAAATCGTTGGACTATAACTTGGTGTTGTAAAATTGTTTACAATTCGGCTGTACTAGTTAGTGAGTAAATACAAGCAAAAACATAATGGGAATTGTTATAAAACTGTAATTCAATTAAGAGGCTTTAATGAATTCTTCAGACACAAGAGTCAAGCTCGAGCATTCTTTGAACATCATTGGATGTTTGAGATTGAATTATAGTTCAACTTTCACTCAGCCATTTGTCGCTATGAATGCGGAGAGGTTTATACCTATCAGGGAAAGATTGAGCAGGCTGGGGCTCTCTTCCCTAGAAAAGAGAAGACTGAGGGGTGACCTGATAGAGGTCTTTAAGATTATGAATGGTAGATGTAGAGAAGATGCTTCCACTTGCAGGGGAGACTAGAACCAGGGACCATAAATATTAGATAGTCACTAATAATTCCAATAGGGAATTCAGGACAAACTTCTTTACTCAGAGAGTGGTTGGAATGTGAAACTCGCTACCACAAGGAGTAGTTGAGGTGAATAACTTGGATGCATTTAAGGGGAAGCTGGATAAACACATGAGGGAGAAAGGGATAGAAGGATATGCTGATGGGGTTAGATGAAGGTTGGGAGGACACTGTTGGGACCTGTTGGGCTGAATGGCCTGTTTGTGTGCTGTACGTTCTATGTAATTTTATATAAAGCTTTTTCCTTGCTTGTCTCTCCTCTGTTCCTGAAGGCACTGGCACTGGAGCACTGGGTACCCGTTCTTGGTGTGCATGCAAGGCTATTCAACATAGGGAGGAAGGCTATTCCCTTTTAGTCCTCATGCCAACATTCACACATGTACACTTTCCAGGAGAAGACACTCGATAGCGATCAGGCAAGGCGTCCCTGGTTGAACAGAACTCAAAACATTTGTAGAAATAATCGGGGCATTTTAGCTTAAAACGAAACACACTGCAACAAGACATATCCTTAAAGGAAAACTGCGCACTATTTCTGAATGATGCTTTCCACTTTTTACTCGTAAGTGTAATCACAGGGTAGGTGATGCTGCTCCCACCTGCAGTGCCTTCTGACTCAAAGCAGGCTCGAATACCCGTTAACAATGTCCCCGAGTGGAAGACAGTCACCAAACTATTGGGCTACCAAATACTGACCTTTGTTCTCTATGTAAACTGGGAAGTCATTCTGTTGGTATTGAGTCAGATTTTCTCAGCAGATTCTGAAGGAAGGAGGACCATATCTGTTTTTGTAGAGAAGAATTGCACTGTGAAGGGCATTACACCATTACAGCCTTCGATTCACACTGCAGCAGCCAGTTCCGAACACGGGGCAGTGACTCTGGGTATATTGATGTAACGATAGTATCATTTACCTTTAAAAAGACTAAATTACGCCTATTCCTGAGCATCCAAAAAGCTTTTGTTTTGTTAAAAAAAATAAACCAAATAAACATAAATAACACAGAAAAGTAGGAATTTAGTACCAAAAAAAATGAATTTTCAGATAATTTGAATTCAGCTGCTTTGAATTAAGAGCTACAGACTGCATTGTGTTTCAACTTTTAGTTGTTTCCTAGTTTTTAGAGGATGCAATCCATTTTTCTGATGTGTACAGGCTCTTGTACTCAACACAACTTAATTTCTCACCAGACAATATTTCCCTGTTTTACTGCATCATTAGCTTGTTAACTTTACAGTGGCAATGTTAGTCGATAGTACCTCCCGATATGCAAGAGCAAAGCAGACTGAAGCTACAGTGCTGATCTTTGTGCATCAAGCATCCTAAATTGCAATTCTCCCACTCTGTGCTACACACAAGTGAATGGATTAGTGAGTCAGCTGTCCTGGGGCATCGTCTGTGCTATTCTTGAAATGACAACTTGCATTTATATAGCGCCTTTAACGTAATAAAACGTCCCGAGGCACTTCACAGGAACGATTATCAGGCAAGCCGAGCCACATAAAGAGATATTAGGAAAAAATGTGACCAAAAGCTCGGTAAAAGAGGTAGGTTTTAAGGAGCGACTTAAAAGAGGAGAGAGAGGCAGAGAGATTGAGGGAAGGAATTCCAGAACTTAGGGGCCTAGGCAGCCGAAGGCACGGCCATCAATGGTGGAGCGAAGGAAATCGGAGATGCGCAAACACTTGGAGGCATCCAAGAATGAGCCGAGTTGCCCCGCCCAACCTTCCACTGTTAGGAACCACCCACTGCCATGCCAGGACCAACCGAGATCAGGAACTTGGCACATCTGGAATTGTGGCTGGCCCTCCATTCCTGCCACCTTGTGGTACAGAATATCGGTACCCGATGGAGCTCTCAAAGTCATCGGGGCAGTTTGGGTGGAGCTCAAAGGAAATATTGCTTTCACTTCCCGCAAACGCCCTTGACTTTTGGAATTGTCCCACATTTTCCAGCATTGTGAGGCATTTTTTCAGAAAGGGCCAGCGTTATGCCAATTCCACTGCTAACAGACTTGGGATTGTACGCACGAAAATGAGATGCGTAAGCCCATCCAAATTTCAAGCTCGTCAGTAAATCAGTAATTGGAGCCCGTGGTCTGTCCATCTGGAGATGATCTGAGATTCCAAGGGTTTGTGACACGGCGAAAGTGCCTGCAGTTACAGGGCAGCTGGTCCTCGTTATCGGGAAATTCACAAGGTCGGAAAGATACAGCTCGGTGTCAAATTCAGCATTTGGCGTTTGATGAGCAGGATCACCTTGCGGAAACAAGTAATAATTGGTGCTGTTCTGCTTCAGTTATTTAAAGGGAAAACGTACCTTGAGAGTGGGTCAAGTTCTTTGCAGTATTGCTGAGCTAAGTCATCAGATCACATAAAATTAAACATGGGAGATGCACAGAAAGACAGATTTTATTTGTCTTTTAGAAATATCTCGAGCAGTTTCCTACATTTAGAAGGACAATGACAGTTTTTATTATAGGCAAACGCAGCAGCAGCCATTTTGCACACTGCAACATCCCACAAACACCCATGAGGTGAATGACCAGTTACTCTGTTTTTTTGGTAGTTTTGGCTAAGAGAGTCCAAGGCACTGGGAAAAATTTCGCACAGCACAGCAGTTCAGAAAACATCTTTCTCTCACGGGATTGGGCTCGGGTGTGATGCCACCCATGGTCGAATAAGCTGCTCTCCGAGTATATTCCCCTTGAATGTAGGAGATTGAGAGGTGATCTGATCGAGGTGTTTAAAAATGTTAGAAGGGTTCGATAGGGCAGATACGGGGGTGGAGGAATCAAGGATGAGGGGACATAATCTTAAAATTAGAGCTAGGCCGTTTAGGAGGGAAATCAGGAAGCACTTTTTCCACACAAAGGGTAGTAGGAATCTGGAATTCTCTCCCCTCAAAAGGCTGTGGATGCTGGGGGTCAATTGGAGCTTTCAAGACAGATCAATAGATTTTTGTTCGGTAAGGGTATCAATGGGATATGGAGCAAAGGCAGGTAAATGGAGTTGAGGTACAGATCAGCCATGATCTCATTGAATGATGGAGCGGGCTCGAGGGGCTGAATGGCCTGCTCCTGATCCTATCTCTGGGCTCTCACATTGAGAGGGGCCACATAGGGAGGGCTACCAGTGTGTGTAGCATCGTATCCCGTCAAGATTCAGCCCATTACAGGACACGACGCACCGGCTGTGCATTTAAAGCATGTTCTGTTTTCATTTCAGATTTCCACCATTCGAGTGCTTTTTGTTTACATCTCTGCAAAGGAAATTTATTCCTTTTAACCCCTCTCCCCGCCAGGTGGGAATGATGCGTGGGAGGGGGTTAAAATCATCCCAAGTCCACTTACCAGCTGGAGGCTGCACCATTCCCACTGGGCCGCATTTTATCTTTGCCGATTGAAGTCGGCCCAGTCTCCCTGTGCAGGCTCCGCGATCCCTTTTTGCCTTGAGGACTCGGGAGGCCCAAACCCCGATAGCTTCACCACACCAAAAGTCCGTAGAGTGGCCAGACGAGGCCTAGTTAAGTTACAAAAAATGTTACTGCTATGCGGGAGCCGTAAGGTCCAGGAGGAGCACAATGGTCACTCAGGCCCCGCAAGGACTCCTTGGGTCTTCCCAGCCCTGCCTGTCCCTTTCCCCGACCGACCGGCTCTGCAACCTCCCCCCCTCTCCCCCCCCAGCACTTACCTTAAGCCGGGGATCCGTTCTCTTGTGTCCTTGGTGACAACCAGTTCCCTCCCCAATTCCCGGCGGGAGGCAGATTGAAGATATTTAAACGAGGCCCGGCCGATTTTAATGGTCTTCATGACCTCCGGGTGCGACACTCAATTTGTGCCCTGATCCTGTCCCCAGTTAAAATCGACCCCCATGTTTTAACAATATTCTGTAATTTCATTAATTCTGTGTTTTCTGCTCCCTCCACCCGCCCCCTATCATTATTGGTAACTGTTAAATATCTTTAAGGACTTTTTAAAAAGTCAGTATTTATTGCTGATTAAAAAACGTGGGATTTCAGGGTCTTTAGTTTTTTATCTTTGGCATCAAAAATCAGGGATGGGAAACAAGAGCCCAGAAACACAGGGTAAATTCAAAGACATCATATTAAACCTCAAGAAGACCAGCAAGAGATCAACAAGGCCCCATTAAACTAAACGACAACCAATAGTTATTGATGCAGTTCACAGACACCACTTTTATGGGCCTCAATAGCAGAAAAAGTGATTTAATGCAAGTGTCCATGATCACAATATACTGTCAAAGCAATTTTAGACATAAAATACATTTACAGTATTTGTGAATGGACTGTGCACTGCTCAGTCTATCTTGCAACCGTGACTACATTTCAAAAGTACTTCATTGACTCTGAAGCACTTTGGGATGTCCTGCGGACGTGAAAGGAGTTTTTTAACGCAACTTTGTTCTGCCTTCTTTCCTACTGCCAGCACAGAATCATGAAGCACAAATATTTTTCAAGTCTGACGACAATAACTTGCATTTATATAGCGCCTTTAACGTAGTAAAACATCCCCAAGGCGCTTCATAGGAGCGATTATCAAACAAAATTTGACACCGAGCCACATAAGGCGATATTAGGACAGGTGACCAAAAGCTGTGTCAAAGACGTAGGTTTTAATGAGCGATGCAAATATGGAGTAATTATCTGGCGTCATTATTAAGGCTCTTCAGCACCTGTCTTGACTCGGGTGTGATACACCCGTATCTCCGGAACTGATTTTTGGTAAAAGCAAATGGGATTTCCCCCCCCCTTGCCATTCAGGAGGAAATTATTTTTTTTAGCAGTTCACTGCCCCCAAAAGACTGGGAATTTATTGGTGCAAATTGGTTGAAGAACTGATTTTAAAGGTGCCTACATCTCTACAGTGCTCCCCCATCTGGTGGGATTGATGGTGAACAGAATCATGGAATGATACAGCACGGAAGGAGGCCGTTCAGCCCATCATGCCTGTGCCGGCTCTTTGAAAGAGCTATCCGATTAGTCCCCTGCTCTTTTCCCCATAGCCCTGCAAATTTTTCCTCTTCAAGTATTTATCCAATTCCCTTTTGAAAGTCACCATTGAATCTGCTTCCACCACAGATCATTATGCAGATCAAACAAATCTCTGCATAAAACTTTTTTTCCTCATGTTGCCTCTGATTCTTTGTCAATTACTTAAATAGGAGGAGTCGTACAACACCAGGTTATAGTCCAACAGCTTTATTTGAAATCACAAGCTTTCGGAACTTTGCTCCGAAAGCTTGTGATTTCAAATAAAGCTGTTGGACTATAACCTGGTGTTGTATGACTCCTTACATTTGTCCACCCCAGTCCATCACCGGCACCTCCACATCATGACTTAAATAGGACATAGAGGCCTATAAATTTGGCCACTCAGTGCCCATTTTTCAGATGATAACTGGCCTACTAAGCCCCCATTATGGCGGGCAGAAAGCACGTGCACATTTCCAGTGGAAATGTACCGCCCACCATATTGGTGATGGAAAGAAAAGATGCCCAGGGCCCGTGCCTGAAATAAGTGTTAGACCCATTGCATATGCAAATAAAGGGCCTAATGCCTGTTTGAGGCCCCCACTTCAAGAACGGATAGCCCTGAAAAAGCTGAACCAGAGAGAAGGACTGGCCCGTACCAGCCTGACATATAACCCCAACATCTGGCTGAAAACATCATAATGTGCCTTTAAAGGGACGTCACCATTAGGAATTTTTGGCTTGCAAGCCAGAAATTGCATTTTCTAAATGAATCACCTGTCCAACATGCTGGAGTGTGACTTATTTGGATAACGCCACTTTCACATTACTGCACTGTATTCCAACAGAGCGATCCATGTAAAGATTGCATGATCTCATCTTCAAAAATACACGCTGGTTGACATGTTATATTTGTTGTTGCAGCTGCTATTGATAATGGCCGGGGCAATTGATATGTTACAGCGAAGAAAAAAGAGTTGTGAAAGAACCTGCCCATTCATGGAAATGAGCGTAACAGATTGCTGTCATCCTGGGATTAATTAATCTGTATGTCACCCAGCTCCTGGTGAAATCCTGATGTGTTTGCAATGTGTGAGTCTTCCATTGTAGGAGCGGGCCTACACTTAAAGAGTGCTGGCAGATGACGACGTAAATCTGGGATACTGATGCATGGAGGTTGTGGGCTTCTGTTTGAGCTAGGAGTTGCCAAACCTCCAGGGTTGTCCTAGAGTCTCCACGAATGAAAGATTAATCTCTCAGACACCGCTGCGAGTAATCCTGGGAGAAAAATCATAGGGGCATTGAAAAAAAATGGTGCGTTTTTTTTTCCATTTTCTTTGAACACTTTTGTTTGCTGGTTATAAAAAATATTGGAGATGGGGGAAAATGGCTGTTTGGACACGATGGTTGGAGTTGGGAGGCCATGTGATAAAGCCTCCAGGAATATGTCCAACTAGTGTTAAGCCTAGTTTGAGTGCTGTTCTCTCAACTATTCCAATGCTCTCCTGTCCAGCCTCCCACCTTGCACCCTTCCTAAACTTGAGCTCACCCAAAACCCTGCTTTCCGTATCCTAACTCGCACCAGGTCCCGTTCACCCATCACCCCTGTGCTCGCTGACCTACATTGGCTCCCAGTCCAGCATTGCCTCGATTTAAAAATTCTCATCCTTGTTTTCAAATCCCTCCATGGCCTCACCCCTCCCTATCTCTGTAACCTCCTCCAGCCCTACAACCCCCCCGAGATCTCTGCGCTCCTCTCATTCTGGCCTCTTGCGCATCCCCAATTTTCTTCGCCCCACCATTGGCGGCCGTGCCTTCAGCTGCCTGGGCCCTAAGCTCTGGAATTCCCTCCCTAAACCTCTCATCCCTCTCCACCTCTCTCTTGTCCTTTCCGACACTCCTTAAAACCTACGTCTTTGACCAAGCCACCTGCCCTACTATCGCCTTATGTGGCTCGGTGTCAAATTTTGTTTGATAATCGCTCCTATGAAACGCCTTGGAGATGTTTCATTACGTTAAAGGCGCTATATAAATGCAAGTCGCTGTTGTTGTAAAAGAGCTTTATGACGGGCGCATTGCTCAGCAGCTCCCTAGCACCACCTGGAGGTCACTTACTGAGTAGCAAGGGCAGAGGTCAAGGTGCATGATCTCACGAGAACAGAAAATGACAAATGGAATTGAAGAACAAAATTGGGGTTAGGAGATTGTATTACCTTTTGGAATAGAGTTCCTTGGCACCTCATGCTGGGATGAGCCTGGACGATGAGTGTTGGCATGGCTATTTGACTGTAGAAGGCATCACACAAGTCTTCGATTCTGTTCTTAACGTCCATCCAGACACACTTTCCAGCCTGTGCCATTGGCTAGTGATCAGGAGTGTGGGAATCTGGGCTGATTATGTTTTCTCTCCCTGGGGAGCAGTGCGGTCAGCTTTGCTTCTCCTCTGCTGCGCCCCTCCCCCCCCCAACAATGAGACCTAACTTGACACAGGACCTGGGATTAAACCTGGACCTATTCTGGTCTGTATGGCTTAGTGCCACTTGGCACACATCAGCCACCTGAGCCAATGGGAGAGCTCAGGAATAAACATCAACATTAAGACAAAAAGAGGTTGCTCTCTTTAAAGGATACTAAACTCAAATGGCTTAAACACACACACCTCTTGTGACGTTCCTAACTATGTGCTGCTCCATCTAAGAGGAGAAATCCAGCTTGTAGTGGAGATTATCTGGCTAATCGTCCAGACTTCGGAGCAAATTATAGATTTAAAATTTGATTAAAATTGGTTAAGGGGTGCAGATTTACGTTATGAAGAAATACGGTTTCACTGGGAATTGGAACAAAAGTGTACGGTTTAAAGGGGAATTAAAACAAAGTGTGTGGTTTTAAAGTGGAATTAAAACATCGTGTAAGGCTTAAAGGGGAATTAAAACAAAGTGTGTGGTTTAAAGGGGAATTAAAACAAAAGTATAAGGTTTAAAGGGGAATTAAAACATCGTGTAAGGCTTAAAGGGGAATTAAAACAAAGTGTACGGTTTAAAGGGGAATTAAAACATCGTGTAAGGCTTAAAGGGGAATTAAAACAAAAGTGTACGGTTTAAAGGGGCACGGTTTGGTGGCCTATCCTTGGATTTACTCACTTTGTTGTATTTGTATGAAGTTTTATGTTAGATATTTTTCCCTGCTATGGCTGATCCATTCTACACCCACAGCTCCTTATTTACACTCCATGGATTGTCGTGACATTTTCTCTTGCTAAATATTTTAGGTCTAAATAATATGAAATACAAGGCATTTTTTTAAAAAATGGAAGACAGTAAAAAAAAAACTTGCCTTTCATGACCTCAGGACGTCCCAAAGTACTTTTTTGAAGTGTAGTCTCTGTTGTGATGTAGGAAACGCGGCAGCCAATGTGCACACTGCAGAGTCCCACAAACTGCAATGTGATGATGATCAGATCATCTGTTTTTTAACGATGTGGGTTGAGGAATAAATATTGGCCAGGACACCAGGGAGAGCTCCCCTGCACTGCTTTGAAATCGTACCATGGGATCCTTTACGTCCACCTGAGAGGGCAGACCGGACTTCGGTTTAACATCTCATCTGAAAGATGACACCTCCGACAGTGCAACACTTCCTCAGTACTGCATTGAAATTTTTTAAATTCGTTCATGGGACGTGGGCGTCGCTGGCAAGGCCAGCATTTAAGTGTCAGCCTAATGAGTATTGAAAGGACTGATTTGAATGGTGCTCCCTTTTTATCTTGTCTATGGGACTCTGTGTTTAGTCGCTCTTTCTGCAGCTAGTCTATGCAGTGAGACATGTTGCCAGCTCGACAGCAGCAAAATCTTTTTTTCCCAGAAACTTCCCTCTCCTAGATCAATATGTGGAACCAACCAGGGAACAGGCTATTTTAGATCTTATATTGTGTAATGAGACAGGGTTAATCAGTAATCTCATAGTAAAGGATCCTCTGGGGAAGAGTGATCATAATATGATAGAATTTCACATTGAGTTTGAGATTGAGTAAAATGGGCCTATACGCTCTGGAGATTAGAGGAATGAGAGGTGATCTCATTGAAACATATAAGATTCTGAGGGGGCTTGACAGGGTAAATGCTGAGAGGTTGTTTCCCCTGGCTGGAGAGTCTAGAACTAGGGGGCATAGTCTCAGGATAAGTGGTCAGCTATTTAAGACTGAGATGAGGAGGAATTTCTTCACTCAGAGGATTGTGAATCTTTGGCATTCTCTACCCCAAAGGGCTGTGAATGCTAAGTTATTGGGTATATTGCTGAGATAGATAGATTTTTGGACTCCAGGGGAATCAAGGGATATGGGGATTGGGCGGGAATGTGCAGTTGAGGTAGAAGATCAGCCATGATCTTATTGGATGGCGGAGGAGGCTCGAGGGGCCATATGGCCTACTCCTGCACCTATTTCCTATGTCCTTATGTTCTATTCCTGACCGTTGCCGGTTCCATGGGCGCTGGTCGCCCTCTGATACCTCACACAAGTGGCCATTGTTCATGTATGATCCTATTCAAACTGCAGTGAGTGGGCCCTCAAGACCTGCCATTCCAGCCCACAAAGCATTTATATTGTGGGCTGTTCTTAGTGTGGTCTCATTGATGGCTAAATGCTAAACCAGAACACCAAAATCTGTCAGTATCCACAGCTTAATCTATAAGCAAATTAACGGGAACTTTGAATTAAACTTTGCATGTGACCTGTAAGGCTCCATCCTACACACATAATGGGTCCACAAAGACAGGCACTCATGGCTTAGCCAGTGAGGCTATTTGAGCATAGAGGCTGATCCTGTCCTCACCTGATGCGCTTTCCAATGGAGATCACTGTACAGAGGTTAGGCGCCAGAAGCCGGACTTGATTTCCCGCCCCTCCCCCCCCACCACCTCCCCCAGCCGTGGCCAACTGTAGCACCTCATTTGTTGCCCTGACTGAGATCAGCTAACTCAGCACAGACAGGGAATCGAACCGAGGATCTTCTGGTGAAGCGAAACCTCTTCGTTCTACCTAAAAAGGCAAGCCAGCTAAAGTGCTGGAAGACTTCCTACAAATAGTTGAAACGCTCCCAAGCTCAAATTCCAGCCGTGATGGAAACTGGCTCCTCTTCTTCTCTGTGAATGTGTGGTTGGATCAAATCCCCTGTTACATGCGTAGCTTAAACTCTCATTTAACAAAAGACTCTCGGTGTCTAGTCTTTTTCTGTCAAACCTTCGCAAAATCTACTTGCAGTTGATTCTGTTGTTATTCTCGCTTATTCTCCTGTGCCTCTTCACGTTTCCCCACTCTTTTTTATTAATACTTATGGATTGGTTAGGCTACCACTTCTATGCTGAAGCAAAGTAGTTTGGATGCCCATTAATGGAAAGGCATTGGTAAAAACTCACGAGGCAAGTTGGGGATCTGACTACAAGGTGCATTAAAGACAAAGAGGTGTGACAGCCATTTTAGATTCCCCTGGTGCAGTTGATTCCAGATGTGCAGGTCTCGCACAACAGCCCGGTTGAAGGTTTATATAACCCCATAAAGAAGTGTTAAGATTGTTTCATACACGTATGCACTTCACTGATCGCTGGTCTGTGCTGACATAGTTGATCTCAGCAAGGCAGCAGTTGGAGTACTACAAGTTGCCATCAGTAACCTGGGTTTAGGGAGGGGGAAGAACGAGCCAGCATTCCCAATCCTGGTTGCTATCCAGTGACACCCCTCTCCCCCACCCCCGCTGGAAAGTATGAGTTGGGCGAGGATGGAATTGGGTTCGGATCTCCAGAGTAAACAGCTGGCAACGCTCTTGGGATGAGGTAGGCTGATGGGGCCTGTGGAACCTACTCCAGCAAGAGACTCCTTAGAGACTCTCCTTAGAGCAGAGGGGTTAAGGGGAGATTTGATAGTGGTGTTCAGAATTATGAAGGGTTTGGTAAGAGTAATTAAGGAGAAACTGTTTCTACTGGCAGGAGAGTTGGTAACCAGAGGGCACAGATTTAAGGTAATTGGCAAAAGAGCCAGAGGGGAGATGAAGAGACATTTTTTTATGCAGTGAGTTTTGATCTGGAGTACACTGCTTGAAAGGGTGGTGGAAGCAGATTCAGTAGTAACTTTCAAAAGGGAATTGGATAAATACTTGACAAGGTGAAATTTGCAAGGCTATGGGGAAGGTGCAGGGGAGTGGGACTAATTGGATAGCTCTTTCAAAGAGCCAGCACAGGCACGATAGGCCGAATGGCCTCTTTCTATGCTCTCTGATTCTATGTGTTAGTTTAGTTGTGTCACAAATAAGTCAGGGCAATTATGAGAGACAAGAAGAAGAAAATATATCCTACCAATGCTTACGGGCTCTTTTAAATAGGAAATTTGAGTAAAAGTTACAATGGACTACAGGCACGAACATCTGGCATGCAAGCAATAAATCCTTGACAACAATGCTCCTTTAATCTGTCGCAGCCTATATTTATTGTATGATGTAATTCAAATATATATCACGTACCAAAGCCCTAATTCTGTCCAAACCTGTGTTTAGCACACTATAAATTTTTTGTTATAGCCTTATGTCATTTAACTAGAATTCTCTACACTCTATGGACTATCATTTCAGGGTTCTTTTTCTGTCTGATTTTGAGACAGTGTATTGCAGAGGATAATTTAATTGTGCACTTGGATTGTGAGAAAGAGGCACAGCTTTATGTTTCAAAATAAACGTAGTGAGATCACCAAAACAGTGTTGACTGGGTTGGTTAGCTGTATTGTAGGGTTGTGTGCTTCCTTGCAGTGTCCTTGGCCAGGATATACTGTAATTTCACAAACAATATTCCTTAACCCTGTTTTAGATATGGTTGTTTGTTCACCTCAGAGTTAGCTGGTGGAGTTTAAATCATGAGTTTATAATTGAGCCCAACGAATAAGGAAGTCATATATAATAGATTGTTGCCCAGTGCAGAATAGACTGCAACCCAGTGCAGTGAGCTTGTAGATGAGTCCAGTGAATGAGGACTCAATTATACTAGACTGCCAACCATCCCAATGATTGAGGGTTTGGTTAGACTAGACTGCCAACCATCCCAATGATTGACGATTTGGTTAGACTAGACTGCCACTTAATGCAGCAAATAAATTTGGGCTGAAACATTGAAAAAGCATTTTTCTGATTCAAGTTATTGGATAATTCAAAGTTCTTTTTTAAGTAAAAAAAATGGTGACCCCAAAATGGCCCGGTTCCTGTTCCATCGTCTGATTTGCGGCAGAGCAGGAATCCCAGCCTCCTGTTCAGTACGACGGAGATCTTGTCTCAAATCATGGGGATGGGGTCATTTCCATGGGAAGAACCCTGAGGCTCAGGGAGCGCTGAAGAACTGAGGCAAGTTATTTGTTTTAAACAAGTGAGCAAATGCCATCTACTTTAACGGTAAGTGATCCCCTCTGGGCAGCTTCAGACAGTCTTAGGGGCTTCCTAAGACCGAGTTTGGGACCTATGCCTGCTCTCAGCTGGTGTAGATTCTGGTGGATCTATCGGGTCGTTTATTGGGCAGGATTTCTGGGGTAACCTGGGAATGCCCCCAAAGTGTTGCCTAGACGAAAGGGAAGTAGTCAGAAGACTCAGCTAGCCCCTCACCGCAAGGAATTTGCCTCCTTTGTATCCTGGTGTGCTAATTCAGACTTTATCAGAATGATCTCCTGTGCAGGAATCATGAATTTGGATTCAACACTTTTTTTTTGGAGGGAAGGGGAGGAGAGTGGCGTGGGATAAACAGGATATGCTATCGTCTTTCTTGCCTCCATATGGTTATTCTTTAGTCAGGACGATGGATGAAGGAGAAACATACATTTATTCACAGCAATAATCAGTATCGCTCAGAACCGTCTGATACTATGCTGTAATTGGTGGGTGTATGAAATGTTTGTGTTGTGTTCAATTCAACTGACAACACCCAGCAGTACAATTATAGACATTTCCCCATCAAAACGTAGGAGAGAGCATTCTGAGCTGTGAAACACTAGGGCGAAGCACTGGTGGTTACGGGGCTGTCACTGGTGATAGCTGGAGTGGAAACAATTTGAGGTGATGAATTAAGTGCATCGCCCAACATTAAATCATATTGGTTTCCGTGCACTTTTTTCCTTTAGTGTATTGCCAGAAAAATGTTAAAAAAGCCTTGTGACAACATAGTAGACTTACACTCTGCTTTCAACGGCTGGATTGTTTCAACGGTTAGTTTGGCATCCAGTCAAGGCCCAGGTACTGATTCTCAGACTTCTTCGAGGCTGCTGCCAGTCGCTCTGTACGATTGGCTAATGGGGGACGATTGTGCTTCTGGAAGGTTTGACTAGTTTGTCTCGGTTTTTCCTTCCTTTTGAGATGATGTGGCCCAGAACGAGGGACTGTGCCACCTGACAGCCCAGCTCACATCCTGTCGCATGGTGGACTAGCCTGAATATTAATTGAGGCTGGGGATTTGAATTTGCAGCTTTTTAGAAGGGAACCCAGTGTCCCATCCCCAGAGCCACTGGGCAGCTTCACCAGGTATGGTACAATCATCAACAATCAACAGTTTCCACAGCACCTCCCAAATCCGCGACCTCCACCACCTAGAAGGACAAGAGCATTGGGCTTGGGGGGGTGGGGAGGGGGGGTGCAGCGCAGATTCACCAAAATGACACCAGGGCTAAAAGGGTTAAATTATGAGGACAAGTTACGTAGACTAGACTTGTATTCCCTTCAGTATAGAAGATTAAGGGGCGATCTAATTGAGGTGTTTAAGATGATTAAAGGATTTGATTGGGTAGATAGAGAGAAACTATTTCCTCTGGTGGGGGGAGTTCAGAGCAAGGGGGCATAACCTTAAAATTAGAGCCAGGCCGTTCAAGGGTGATGTCAGAAAGCACTTCTTCACACAAAGGGTAGTGGAAATCTGGAACTCTCTTCCCCATTCAAACAAATATCAAAACTCAGATTGACAGATTTTCGATAGGCAAGGGTATTAAGGGTTACGGAACCAAGGCGGGTAGATGGAGTTAAGGTACAGATCAGCCATGATCTAATTGAATGGTGGAACAGGCTTGAGGGGCTGAATGGCCTACTCCTGGTTCTATGTTCCGATGTTGACAGCAGGTGCATGGGAACACCACCACCTCCAAGTTCCCCTCCAAGTCACACACCATCCCGACTTGGACATATATCGGCCATTCTTTCATCGTCGCTGGGTCAAAATCCTGGAACTCCCTACCTAACAGCACTGTGGGAGCTCCTTCACCTCACAGACTGCAACGGAAGGCTCACCACCACCTTCTCAAGGGCAACCAGGGATGGGCAATAAATGCCGGCCTTGCCAGCGATGCCCATATCCCAAGAGTGAATTTCTTAAAAAAATACCCTTTTTTATTATTGTATTTTTAAGCATTTATGTTCACATGATGCTTTATGAAGCCGCCATACAGTCACATGATGTTTGTGGGAGGGACACCCTAATAGATCTGGTTTCTAGGCATGATTGTGATTACACTGAGACATTGTGGGTTTAAAGATAAATCCAATTTACTTGTTCTTGGCCCAGTTGAGTCAGGAGTCAAAGGGGATCTGTCTGCTTGTTAAACAGCTTTAAGAATTCATGTTGGCACTAGTCCATTACACAGGGGTCAGTCACATTCAAACAGACATTTGAAGATAGTTAGGTGGTAACATAAGTGTCTCAGTTCATGTTTAGAGTTTAGAAATGGTTTGTAGAGAGTGACCCAGTAGTATCTCAACTGCTGGTTGAATTTCCAGTCTGCCACTGACTTCCAATCAGTTTAGCTGTACAATGATCTGTGTTCTTCACTTCTGAGCTTCATGTTTAAAGAACCTAAAACAATGTTAGTACAAGATACAAATGAAAAGTTATTTGTTCTTCCGCCAATTTTCTTTCCCATCTTTCCTGCAAGTGCGGAATCTTGCCGCACTGTGATTCTTACCCCATGTCACCGAATGGAGCCGAACGCCTAATCTAGTTCTTTAATTCTTATATTGTTAACTTGCTTTGTCTTTTATTCTAGACGTACCATACATCCAGACAGACCCAAGACCTTGCAACGTTAACAGATCTGGAAGGATCGGGGTCAGATGATGAGGATGAAGGTGTTTACTCTGGGTCTGGAGGTTCAGGATGTAAGTTGCAACTACCCACCACGTTACACGTCATGTTTCTGTTAAACTTGGATCACCATTTGTAGTGAGCGAGTATTTGAATTATTCTAACATGCCTCAGAACACCAACGAGCAACCTCCCCTTGAATACTAAAGAGCTTTGCACCCCACAGGCGTGTTCCATTTGAAGTCTTTCACCCTGATGTCCGATGGTCCACACCCTCGTCTCTATTTGTCGCCCATTCTCTCGTGCGTTGCAGTTGGGGATTTCTCAGTTTTGAAATAATCTACAGGGCACAAAAATAAATATAAAATGTCTGCCCATGAGGTAAATTTGAGGGGAAACCAAGGCTTCTATTGCCTTCTAAACATCTCCACAAGTCTTTGGGTGATACAGGGGGTTATTGGAATAGGATATTACAATATTGGAACGCCTGCCATTCTCATATCTACAGAATCCATGTGGCTTTTATTTACAAGACAAATGACCTGTATTCAGATACCAGAAGAGAAATGAAGACTGCTGGCATTCCTATTCCCCCCACCAGCTTAAGTTTTTGATTCTGATTTTCTTCCCTTCTTTCTTGAAGGTGATGTCTTGTTGGAGTACCAGCAGTTTTTCTGTACCCTGCCCAAGTGATCATTCTGTAGAAGACTGGGCCGTCACAGTCAAGTCTGATTCTCTCTTCACCTGACATCCCCGCATAGGGACTTTCCAGCAGGAGTCACTGGAGAGTCCTCAAGAGCAGAATACCTGGCTGATTCCCCCCCTCACCCCAGCTCCCCTCCCAGTTACTGGGGCGACCTCACTGGTGGATGTAAAATAGTAAATGGAATAGATGAACTCAACCCAGAAATATTACTTCAAATTAAGCCAGGAAAGTAGGGCCAGAGGATATAAAGTAATAAAAATGAAAGCAAAATTTAGAAAGAAATTCTTTATTCGAAAGGTGATGAATATTTGGGATAATTTTCTAGCTCGAGTGATAGAGGGAAAAACTTTAGGGATGTTGGGAATGCAGCCGTGGACTGGAGGAATGGGCTAGACGGCCTTTTCTTATCCTTGATTTTTCTTATGCTCTGTTTAAAGAATGTTTCTAATGGGTGGAAGCTTATCTTTTAATTCTGTTCTAATGGCCATTTATCGGAAATACAGAAAGTGTCAGGTTGTGATGTGATCAAAAGATAATTATGGATAAGAAAGACTATTTGGCCCAAAGTAATGTATCCATCCAGAACGACCCTAAAGTCCCACCATTGCAGCATGCTGTTGGTTCTTAAATTATTCCAAGGTTCTTACCTCCACTAATCCAGTTCATTCTTTGTCTGAAGAAAAGCTTCCTAATATCAGTCTTAATTTTTATTTTTGCCTTTTATTCGTTTGAACCCGAACATGAAAAGGCCATGGATGAGAAATGGCTGTTGGCCCATTTAGGTTCATCTTTGTAATCCTTTAACTCTCCCATCATGATATCGAATTGTATTTTGGCATCAATTATACAGCTAGGAGGAGATTTTAAACTTCAAACCTCTAGCACTACCTCCAGCTTGTTCTGCTTATCTTCCTCCCGATCAGTTTGTTCTCTAGTTTGTTCTTCAGCACTTTGAATTGACAGCTCTGTATCCAAGCAACAAGCTCTCCGATGGTTTTGAAAGTGGGGTTGGAGAAACCACACGGAGTGGGCAGATGGCAGTGTGTAATGAGGGAGCCCACGCACTTCACATTAAAAAATAAATTGCCTTCTGAACCTGGTTTCACCAAAAATAGATTGGACTGCATGATGTTTTATTCCTGTTGTAGTCTGTAACAGTCAGACCATTTTCAGATTGGTACAATTTAAGGAAATACTATGAGGGTAATGACTGTTTATGGATGAAATTGCTGTTGGAAAGAATAAAGTAAAACAGAGCATGAATAGATGGTTTGGAGGAGAGGAGGTTCAGTTTGAAGGGTGTCCTCATACAATTAGCTCACCTGGGGTGAGTTAATAGGTACCAAAAGTGTTGTCACTGTTCTCAAATAACTACCTCTTAACCTTGTTGAATATTCCAAACAGATATCAGCTAACTTTGTACGCACAATGCTCCCGTGTCTTTTATAAATTATTTTTTAAACGCCTCTCCAATGTTTTGTTCCACTGACTCTGCTCTTTTATTCATCACTCACTCCCTTCACCCCGCCATTAGTGGTAAAGTCTTCAGACGCCTTGGTCCTACTCTCTGGAACTCCTTAGAACCCTCCTCTGCTCTCTTCACCTTTGAGAACCTCCTCAAAATCTATTTCTTTGACCCAGCTTTTTTGCTTGCCCCTCCTAATCTCCCCCTTCCTGCCTCGGTGTTCATTTCCTTACACCCATCCGTGAAGGACCTTGGGGTGTTTCTTATGTTCGAGGTGCGTTATAAATGTAAGTTGTTGTTGATTCCTTCTCCCGGTGCTCTGAGAAGGACAAACACTGCTGCGTAGGGATGGAAACTGTCTATGGGAGGGTGGGTGTGGTCAGAGAGCCAAGCAATCACCTTATTTTCTTGCCTGCCGTAACCGTCCTAGATGAAACTGTGCAGTTTTCAGAAGCGGCAGGAAAACTTGACTAATTCCCCAAAGCCCAATGCCCGTTATAAACGTTACTGAATTGGGCTCTTGTCTCTGAACGACATTTTGTGGAATTCTGGAAAGAATTACTTATGTACCTTTAGTTCAAACCGACCAGCAATCCAAACAATAGGGACAAACATAATATTGAAAGTCAAACCATGACCATAACAGTTGTACTTATTTTTCGATCCAATCTTTTGCCCAGATTTGTTACCAATCTTCCCTCTTCCTCCCCCTTGGGTCATTTCTCTTAAATGAAGATATAAAAGGTCAGTTTTCATTTTTAGCACTTATAACTTTAACATGGATGGAAGGAAAAACGTTAAGCAGCGTGTGGCCGATTTTCTGATGCCACTCCCTGCACTTGAAGCTCTGCGTCGGGACTGCTAAAGGCAAACGTTGTTTCCATCAACTCTCTAATCAGAAATAAATGGTTCAGGATCCTTTTCCTTTTGAGTTGTAATCATTTTTCCTGGTGACACTTGGTGGGTTTATTGTTCCACCGGCACTGGCTGTTGTGCTTCAGTTGAACAGAGCCTTGGTCAGACCCCATCTGAGTATTGCGTTCAGTTCTGGCCACCACACTTCAGGAAGGGTATATTGGCCTTGGAGGGAGTGCAGCACAGATCATTCAGAATGATACTGGAGTTTATAGGGTTAAATTATGAGGACAGGTTGCATAAACTTGGCTTGTACTTCCTTGAGTATAGAAGATTGAGCGGTAATCTAATCAAGGTGTTTAAAATGATAAAAGGATTCAATAGGGTAGATATGGAGAAAGTATTTCCTCTGGTGGGGGAATCGAGGTCAAGGGGACACGATCTTAAAATTAGAGCTAGGCCATTCGGGAGCGAAATCAGGAAGCACTTTTTCACACGAAGGGTAGTAGAAATCTGGAACTCTCTCCTCCAGAAGGCTGTGGATGCTGGGGGTCGACTGAAATTTTCAGGACTGAGATTGATTGATTTTTGTTAGGTCAGGGTATCGAGGGATATGGAGCTAAGGCAGGTAAATGGGGTTGAGGCTCAGATCAGCCATGATCTAATTGAATGGCGGAACAGGCTCTAAATACTGAATGGCCTACTCCTGGTCCTGATGTGTATAGTGATCTGCCACTTTCAAATGACTTTGTGTTCTTGAGCCCTCTTTCATAGTCTAGTTCACTAGACTGATTCCTGGGATGAGAGGGTTGTCTTATGAGGAAAGATTGAGTAGAATGGGCCTCAACCCTCTGGAATTTAGAAGAATGAGAGGTGATCTCCTTGAAACATACAAGATTCTGAGGCAGCTTGGGGGTAGATACTGAGAAGTTGTTTCCCCTGGCTGGAGAGTCTAGAACTAGGGGACATAGCCTCAGGATAAGGGGTCGGCCATTTAAGACTGAGATGAGGAGGAATTTCTTCACACAGAGGGCTGTGAATCTTTGGAATTCTCTACTCCAGAGGATGCTGAGTCATTGAGTATTATTCAAGGCTGAGATAGATAGATTTTTGGACTCTAAGGGAATCAAGGCATATGGGGATCGGGCAGGAAAATGGAGTTCAGGTCGAAGATCAGCCATGATCTGATTGAATGGCGGAGCAGGCTTGAGGGGCCGTGTGGCCTACTCCTGCTCCTATTTCTTATGTTCATATAGTCAGCTCTCGAAAAAGTAACGCACAATGATTATAGAAAGCTCCAACACCCGCAGATCTTTCAGAGAACATCCCGCAACAGCAAGCCAGTCAAAATAGCTGAGGGGGGTGAGGTACATCAGATGGGATGTTCCCAAGTTGTCTCCGTTTTGGGGAGGCGGTGGGGGGGGGAGTGCAAAGCATTATGGCCCCGATATTAGCGGGGAGGCGGGATGGCAGCAGGGGGCGATTGGGCGTGTGGCAAACCCGCATGAACCAAACTTACCGTTTCCGACACGATCGCACGTGGATTGATAGTGGTTAACTTCCTCTCTGGGTTTCGCGCCCAGCAGCTAGTCTGATTGACAGGCTGGCTGCCGTCAGGAGCTGCAACGCGAGGACGGGGTGGGGGGGGGGGGGGGGCGAGAAAGAGAGAAAGCCAGACGTCGTCCGGCGCTGGAATGGAAGACCGGGGTGGGGGGAGAACGGATGATCCCGTGCTGGACTGGAAGATCGGAGGGGGGGAGAGGGGAAGATCGGGGTGGGGGGGTGAGATCGGGGTGGGGGGTAAGATCGGGGGGGGGGGGGGAATGAGATCGAGTGGGCATCGGGAGGGGGTGAGATCGGGGGGACATTGGGGGAAGATCGAGGAGGGTGAGATCAGGGGGGCATCGGGAGGGTGAAGAGGGGGACATCGGACATCGGAGCAGGTTTCAAAGGTAGGTGCATTTAGTGTTTTCATTTCATTGCATAGTTTTTTTTATTCAATGTTTATTTAGTTTCTTGTTCCCTGATTCCGTCCTTCATGCTTGGTTTCACCAGGCGTGAATCAGAAGCGGTGAGCAAGCTGCCCAGGTAAGTTAAAAATCTTTCTAATCCCTTCATCTGTCACAGGTAAAGTGCCTTAGTTACCTCAATGAGGTACATTTGGCTCTTTAACTGCCATCCCGCTGGCTTTAATTGGTGGGTCCCTGAGAAACCCGGGAGCCGCACCCCCATTTGCCCCCTAAAATCACCCCCAATATTCAAAGAGTTTCGGAGGGGTGCATGAGGGGCAGTTTCAGGATTTGGAGTAGGAGGACATAACCCACAACAAAAAAAGAATTTGGGTTGGTTGGGGGGGAGCAGGTCTGACTCATCCCTGCGGCAGTGGTTGAACCTACCGTGGGGGGGGGGGGGGTGGGGGAACGGCTGGAGGGGGAGGGGAAGGAGCAAGAAGAAGCATACCTATTATTTGAAGAAAAACCAGGTGGTTGGGAATGTGATCAGCCTGCACAGCTGTCTAGACCGTGCTGTGTGTGTATACATTATTATAGTATAGAACCTTACAGCACAGAAGGAGGCCATTCGGCCCATCATGCCTGTTTCAGCACTCTGAAAGAGCCATCCAATTAGTCCCACTCCCATGGTTTTTCCCCACAGCCCTGCAAATATTTCCTTTTCAAGTATTTATCCAATTCCCTTTTGAAAGTTACTATTGAATCTGCTTCCACCGCCCTTTCAGGCAGCTCATTCCAGATCATAACAACTCACTGCCTAAAAAGATTTCTCCTCATCTCCCCCCCCCTGGTTCTTTTGCAAATTATCTTAAATCTTTGTCCTCTGGTTACCGACCCTCCTGCCAGTGGGAACAGTTTCTCCCTATCTACTGTAGCAAAACTCCTCATAATTTTGAACACCTGTATTAACCTTAACCCCTTAACCTTCTCTGCTCTAAGGAGAACAATCCAGCTTCTCTAGTCCACATGACTGAAGTCCCTCATCCCCAGTACCATTCTAGTAAATCTTCTCTGCTCCCTCTCCGAGGCCTTGACATCCTTCCTAAAGAATGGTGCCCAGAATTGGACACAATACTCCAACTGAGGTGTGACCAGTGATTTATACAGTAATGTACGTGGTGCATTTAAGGGACAGCTAAATAAGTACATGAAGGAGAAAGTAATAGAAGGTTGTGCAGATAGGGTTAGATGTAGTCGGGGGAGAAGGCTCGTGTGGAGCATAAACACCGGCGTAGAGCAGTTGGGCAGAATGGCCTGTTTCTGTGCTGTGAATACTATGTAATTCTACGTACCCTGTTGAAGAAGCTTGATACGATTAAATTACTGCACAGCTGACCATACCTTCGTTGTCACCACTATCCTCTTTATGACTCCTATGTCACGCCTGCTTCGCCTGCTGGTTAACCAAGAGGAAAAGGAAAACATCAGCATTATCATAGTAGGTGGAGCACAGGAGGAGGCCATTCGGCCCATCGTGCCTGTGCCGGCTCTTTGAAAGAGCTGTCCAATTAGTCCCATTCCCCTGCTCTCTCCCCATAGCCCTGCAAATTTTTTCCCTTCAAGTATTTATCCAATTCCCTTTTGAAAATTACTACTGAATCTGCTTCCACCGCCCTTTCAGGCAGTGCATTCCAGATCATTACAACTCGCTGCGTAAAAAAAATAATCTATCCTCTGGCTCTTTTGCCGATCACCTTAAATCTGTGTCCTCTGGTTACCAACCCTTCTGCCACTGGAAACAATTTCTCCTTATTTACTCTATCAAAACCGTTTGTTATTTTAATATCCGTACAGAACAGCAAGAGGCTTCACGGTGGAAGTTTATGGTATTCTCCAAATTGCTTGGTTGAATTTACTGACCTGTAACTCACTGCCTTCTTTATAATCAGAAGTACCCAGTATAATGTACCAGGTGCCCCTGTCCAGGGGGGTCTAATGGCCGTTATGGGGTGTCCTGTAAAACCTGTTTGACAGCAACCACTTGAATGGCTCTGCAAGAATATCATCACAGGCTTAGTTTAGACGCTCAATTTAATCTCCCTTTACACCTGATTTACATACTGCGGGTCAGATTGCTCAGAAATAACACTTTAATGAGCTCCCTGGCTGTAAACTGCAGTTGCTTCCTGCATCTGACAGTTTGATTTTTCCACAGCCTTTGCATTTTCTCAGTATATTACCCAGTTTCACTGGGTCAAATGCACGCAAGGTGCAATTAGAATGTTCAATTAGAATTAAAATGTTAGTCCATTCAAATTTAATTTGGTTACATCGCATGTACATAAATCTTGGTGATAGCGTAAACTTTGATGGCGTTATTGTTTCTGTTTCAATTGGTGAGAGTCACAGAGACACTGAATGAGACAACCTTCGATCCCCTGCCCCTCTTGGCTCTCTGTACTGAGCGATGCAGACCAGGAAATTTCCCCGCTTGATTCCTGGCCTGGTCTGAGTGAGCTGAGCCCAGCTGGGTGCGAGCGAGCGGGCTAAAATAGAAGCAGGGAAAGGAATCGGCCTGTTCGTAACCTCTATCCAGTGTCCTTTGCCGGTAGGAGCAAGTGTGGACCATTGGGCAACAATGGGACCAATCTTGGCTGGGATCGTTCTGCTCATTGTTGAATAGTCTATCAACACTCACTGCCTAGGCTAACTGGGGGTCATTTTAACGTTAGGCGATGGTGTGAAACGGACGATGTAGAATTATCCGCTCGATTTTCCCTCTCGTTGACTTCAATGGGATGGAAAATCGGGTGGGGTGAATGACGGGCAGCTAATTCAACATCACCTGTATCACACCATTGCCCAACTTTAAAATGACACCCCTTCCCTCCCCCCACCACTCACACATAAAAGAATCCCCACCTGCTGGGCTACTGGTGCCTGTCGAACAGTGCCCCAGCAAGAGTCAAAGCTTTCAGGGGTGGGAAGGGAGAGGTGGAATATACCCAAGTGGTAGATGAAGCATTATTCAAAATTGACCTTCAATTTAGAAACGTTTTAAAAATTACTTGAGCCACTCAACTGCTTCCCTCGGTTGGCCTGCTCCTCCAGTGGTATATATCGTCACCAGGACCCTGGTTCACCACCTGTAATAAGCTACGTTTTTGTTTTAATTCGTGGGTTTGCTGTACCTCAGTGTCAGGACTTCATTTTTCTGATGTCCCTTCGGAGATTTCTTCTTGCATCACCTGTGATTTTAACTGTCAGCCGCCATTTTGCACTGCGATCCCTGTATTGGCGATGACCCCATTGTTGGACCTGTGAAGATGGGCAAAACAACTGAGGCTCTCAGGAATCGTTCAGTTGTTTGGTCCAGATGGAATCTTCCAGAAGGCCTGATTTCCCCCCCTACTCTTTTCCCCCCCCCCTCCCCCTCCCTCAGTTTTCTTCCCTCCATTCCTGAAGGTGCTGACTCACACTGGGATGTAATACTTTATATCACATCCGATTTTCTTATGACAGCACCACAAGTGACACGAGGTAACCAGCTTGTGAGAGTTGGGATATATATAAAATATAATTTAATATTTAGAATCAGTTTCCACTGGCAGGAGGGTCGGTAATCAGAGGGGAGATGAGGAGAATTATTTTTACGCAGCGAATGGTTATGATCTGGAACGCACTGCCTGAAAGGGTGGTGGAAGCAGATTCACTGGTAACTTTCAAAAGGGATTTGAATAAATATTTGAAGGGGGAAAATTTGCATTAGGGGTTAGGGTTATGGGGAAGGAGCAGGGGAGTGGGACCAATTGGTTAGCTCCTTCAAAGAGCTGGCACAGGCACAATGGGCCAAATGGCCTACTTCTGTGCTGTGTCATTCTATGATCCTATAAAGGATTGATAAACCCCATTTTCCTGGTGGGTTAGTCCATTGCTTCTGGCCCTTCTCGGTGCTTGTTGTGTTATTCTGTCCTGTGCTTTGATGCATTTGTTTTGACGCTGGACGTAACTGAGGCCTTTCATTTATTTTCAGACTTTGAGTTTGACACTGAGCTGAGGTTTACCACTGGCCTGGTCAAGCCTGTTACATCTGCACCCTCCACCTCGCCCTACGGATCCCTCCAGCCGTTTGCCTTCACGTTCAGAAGTACTGCATCGGCAGATGCCAGCACCGCCAGAACACCCACACCTGCCTCCGCTGCCCTTACCATGACAGCTGCCACGACAGCAGAGTCGACTCCTGTCACGATGCCAGCCGCTGCCGCTGTCACCACCACGGCTCTTCTGGCTACCACGGCAAGCACCACCACCACCACCACCACCACCACCATCGTCATGCCGACCACCAGCACCAGCACCATCGCCATCGCGCCAATAGCAACCGCGGCAGCAACCACGGCAATGTCAGTCACAACCAAACGGAGCACAACCAGAGTCAGTCTCGTGCCCAGGCCGGCCTTCACACCGGACCCACAGACGACCAGAGCAACGTTGGAAAGCTTCACGGAAGGCACCAGTAAAACACTCTTACACGTCCCTTACATCACGGAGGTAAGTCTCGACAAAGTCTTGCTATTTTCACATTACGGATCTGAAAAGCTCAGGAACTCCTAATGTTTTAATCGCCTTATTGTCTCAGTTCCAAATCAAGCATTTTTAAAATTCTGCGTAATACATTTGGGTCTAAAAGTCTCGTTAGAATTTTACACAAAAGTGATCTCCTGGAGTCAAGGGCGAATGTAGAGGCATTAAAATTGGTTAGGGCCGTGATCAGTTTGCCAGGATTCCTGCTGCCGATCTCTGCCCATGACTTCTGCTGGAAAGTGCACATGTTGTGAGGAGACACCTTGAAAGGAGGTGTCTGAGTGGTGATCTTAAGAGAGATATGTCAGGCAGAAAATGGCACGGAAATGGTCACTCCTCAACACTACTTCAAATGATACCCTGACGTTCAGACAATGGGGGAACAAGATTCAAACTAGTAAATGGCAGGAGTGATCCACATGTGGATCCTGGTTGAGTAGTGGAGGAGAATATCCTGCAATTTTTTAAAGAGACAATGGATGTGGTGAGAGGGGGACTGTGAAAGAGCTATGTAAACACTAAAGCTCCTTCTCATGGCAGAAAATAGGTACTGCAACATTTCAATTTACTCCATGGGCTCGATTTCCGCACCCCCGAGTGGGTGTGTTCGTGGCGGGGGGCGGTGCTGCGAAAATCGGGGATTCCCGGGGCAGGTCCGGAGCCCGGCTCCAACCCGCCCACTTCCGGGTTCCCCAGTGACGCGCTGACGTGCGCACGCAGCCCCCGCATGTGGGACTCCCGCCGGCAATTAAAACCGGCGGGGTGCCGCTTAAGGAAATCATTAAGGAATTTCAGGTCGTTTAGAGACCTGATTAACATAATATTTTAGGAGGGGTGGGATTTTGCAAACAACTGGGACTGTTTCCCGTACTGGGGGAAACACTCCCATTTCAAATGGACGCATTGCAGCCATCAGCCTGTGGCAGCTGCAAGGGTCCATTTGACAGATGGGTGGGGGGAGAGACCCTCACTCATTGCAGGAGGCCACTCTGTCACTTTAGACAAAGTTTGGCCTCCACCACCCTCCTCCTAACAATAAAATTCACAAACTTGCACACTTACCCCGGTGTCCAGACACATTTACTGACCTTGCAGACCCCCTCAAATGTTAATTTTCCGGATGGGGCCCGCCGTAGCTGCAGTTATGACCTCCTCGGAGGACGAACAGCATCACCAGCCTCGCCGGCCATGCCGTCCACCAGAAAGAGATGCATCGCAGAAGGCACTACCCTCGCCACAGGGTTTACAGACCGAGGCTCAGCTTCCTGGACCTCTCTGAGCAGCAGTGCACACGGAGGCTCAGAGTCACTCGACATGTAGTTGTGGACATCTGCAGCCTCCTTCATACTGAGCTGCTCCCGGCTGGCCCGAGCACCATCTTCTTACCTGTCGCTGTCAAAGTCACCAATGCCCTCAACGACTTCTCCTCCGCATCCTTCCAGGGTGCCACCGGGGACATCGCCGACGTCTCTCAGTCGTCTGCACAAAAGAGCCCTGCAAATACACCTACACCCACTCTGCAGTGATACAATGGGTGTCATCAGTTGTGGGTCTTCATTGTGATCCTCAGGAAAGGGCATTATTGCACAAACCAGACAAGATTCGCAAAGACATGGGAGTAGTGGTGACAATATAATATGTTATCTGAGTTGATCAGAAATTAAATATAAGTAAACACCATGACAAACCCTTGTGCATCCCCTTCATGCTCACGAAACGTTTGCCTTACGCTTCCGACTGCACATATGTGATGCATGCCCTGTGGCTGCAGCACAGGTAGTGGCAGGTTGAGTGAGGCTGACTGTGAAAGAGATGCATGAGAGGGTGAGTATGAGATAGAGCCATGAGATTGTATGAGGATTGGGTTGAGTGGTAGTGGTGGGATGAGTACTGGCGAGGTGAGTAAGTGCAGGTAAGATGAGGATGAGCTTTGAGTGGGTGTGAGGAGTGATGTGATAGAGTAGTGTTGGCAGTGCAGAAGGAGATGTGGGGTGGGGGCGGTGATGTGGCAGACGGAGTGTAGGGGAATGAGTAAGTGTACTCACTTCGGCTGACCTACTTAGGTCATTGAAGCGCCTCCTGCACTGTATGCAGGTGGGCCATATGTTGGTGGTGCAGGTGACCTCCTCTGCCACCTCGAGCCAGGCCTTCCTGGTGGCAGAGGCAGGCCGCTTCCACCCGCCCGCCGGGGGGCAGATCTCTGTCCTCCCCCTCCTCCTCACCCCATGCAATAATACCTGGAGTGAGGCATCATTAAACCTGGGAGCAGCCTTCCCCCTGGGCTGCTCCATGCTGTAATTTTTCCTATTTCCTGCAGCATCAGTCAGTGGAGGACTGCCCCTTTAAATAGGGCTCCTCCAGCTGACAGTCTATGCTGCGCATGCGCAGTCCGCCCGCCGCGCAGCTTTCCAGCGTGAAACCCAGAAGCAAAGGCAAGTGGATCCAATTAGCCTGCGATTCCGTGCAGAGCACCCCGATTTCACTGGGCCCGTTACTCACGCACCCAGTCGACCCCCCGCTGTGAACCCGCCGCCATGGTAATATCGGGCCCCATGAGTCCAATGGACTACGAGTATTGGCAGCTTCCCAGCATGTTGAACTGACTCTTCTTCACCTGTCAGCCTAGACACGAGTGTTATTAGGATAGTTGACTGGGGAGGGCATCACGGCCCTGCCCGAACTCTGAAATCAACCAAAGACCAAATACACAAGCACTTTCTAGCATCAGTCGAGGGGAAAGGAAACAGGATGTTAAAGCCAGTTTTGACATTCCAATTCTTACTCCAACTAAGATCAACTAACTCAGCAGTGACCAGTCTGGGCATGTGAAGTCCGTTAGTCCGTCGAACCTGTCCTGACCTGGGGGCACATTATCTACCCCCATTCATTTTTTCACCCCCCCCCCCCTCCCTCCCCACGCAATCTCCTGGGAGAGGCAAAAAAAGAGCAGAGAACAAGAACCTTAAGCCACTTTTAGGGAAGTTTCTCTCTGACTGCTGAAGGGTATCGAGCAAGCTCCAGGAGTCCGCGATGACCCACTGTATGTAGTCATGTTTGCCACTCCCGGGAACTCAGAAGGGTCGATAACCAGAGGACACGGATTTAAGATAATTGGCAAAAGAACCAGGGGGGAGATGAGGAGAAATTTTTTTACTCAGCGAATTGTTATGATCTGGAACGCACTGCCTGAAAGGGCGGTGCAACCAGACTCATTGGTAACTTTCAAAAGGGAATTGGATTTCTACTTAAAAAGGAAACATTTGCAGGGCTATGGGGAAAGAGCGGGGGAGTGGGACTAATTGGCAGCTCTTTCATAGAGCCGGCATAGGCACGATGGGCCGAATGGACTCCTGTGCCGTATGATTCTATGATTCTAGTTCTTAAACTTCGAGATTGGTGCTGCACTGGGTGCATTTATTCTCTGGGCCATCATGGGAGTTCACTGCAATATTCAATTGCCCTGATCCTGTAAGATGTATTTCTACACCAGTCTTGCTGCTGCACTCAAACTAGTTCTGTAAGGACATAGGAAGTAGGGACTCCTTTTCTAAAAGGACCATCTCGAGTCGTCGTCTGCTTATATTTCCACTTTGCTGTGACTAAAAAATTGTTTATTCGCATCGATGCACAAAAAATAAAAATGATTTGGTTTCAGCTGCCACAGCTCCTGCTCTGCTGCGAATGAGTTTCATCAAAATGCCTGAATAAATCCAGCAGAACACCGCAGTAGAAAACAACTGTCACATTTCTAGAAAAGACAAAGTTCAAGACAATCCGATGACAGCTTAAAATAAATCAACACGTCAATATTGGGGGTTTAAATTTTCCCAGTCTGTGCTGATGGCGTCGTCCCCCACTCACTGTCGGCATGTATTGGAAAATTGCAGCCGCTGGTGCAGACTTGGAAAATATCGGTTTTGAGGTTCATTTTAAAATTTTTAATTTTTAAAATTCTGGTCATTTTCAGATGTGGCCGTCGCTGGCTAAGCCGGCATTTATTGCCCATCCCTAGTTACCCTTGAGAAGTTGGTGATGGGCCGCTTTCTTGCACCACTGATAGAGGCTTTGATACAATTGCGGTTAGTTAGACCACTTCAGAGGGCAGTTAAAAGTCAACCACATTGGTGTGGAACTGGAGTCACAAATAGGCCCAGACTGGGTAAGGACACCAGGCTTCCTTCCCTAAAGGACACTAGTGAACCAGTTGGGTTTTTACGACAATCCGACAGCTTCATGGCCATGTTTACAGATACCAACTTTTTAGTTCCAGATTTTATAAACTGAATTCAAATTCTCAAACTGCCATGGTGGGATTTGAACTCACGTTCCCTGGATTATTAGTCCAGTAAAATAACCACTACGCTTCCGCACCCCTGCGATACAATAGGGTCAATTCTTTCCTCCCGTGCTCCCGGAGAGAAACCAAGCTCACAGGGTGTGTGGGTCAGAGAATCGGGGCTACAGTGTTGTAGCCCTGTGCTCCCTATGAACACGGCTCCATGTTGGGAGCATGGGACTGCAGAATTACCTCAATATTTACAGCATGCAAAATGGGGTCACTTTATTCAAGAGGCATTATCTTTATGAAAGTTTTTAGCAAACTTTGTCCATTTATGTACAAACATAAAGTGTAAATTCCCCTTTAAAGTACCCATTGCGGTGCCTGCATGCTACCACCATGGTTGACTCAAACCCACCTATTTTGGCTATTCTCCCTCTACAAACACGGAAAAAAGTGCCAAACTTTTTTTTTATCACCCTTGAGGACTCAGGCTACATGTTTATGGCGGAAGAAAGAAAGAACTTGCATTTATATCGCCCCTTTCGTGACCTTAGGGCGTCCCAAAGCGCTTTACAGCCAAGTGTTACATTTTACACTGAGTCTACAACACAGAAACAGGCCATTCGGCCCAACTGGTCGATGCCGGTGTTTATGCTCCACAGGAGCCTCCTCCCTCCCTACTTCATCTAACCCTATCAGCATATCCTTCTATTCCTTTTCCCCTTAAATGCCTCTATGCTATTCGCCTCAACTACTCCTTGTGGTAGCGAGTTTCACATTCTAAATACTCTCTGGGTAAAGAAGTTTCTCCTGAATTCCCTATTGGATTTACTAGTGAATTTCTGATATTGATGACCCCTGGTTTTGGGCTCCCCCAGTGTAGTCACTGTTGTAATACAAGTCAGATTGTTGTCCTTTAATTTGATGAATTTAATCAGTGGTGCTCTGTCACTCACAGTGATCCCTTTCTCAGCCAACTCGGGTGACAGCTCCTTTCAGAAGCTTTAGTCGTGGTGCAGATCCCTTCATCATTTGAGAGACGGAATGAAGTCCTCCGTATGTTGAGGCTGCGGACTTCCTTTCTGGTTTTTAGTTGATGAGATGTGATCACGCAAGACTTTGAAAGTAACCTGTGAAATTGGCGAGGACAGCACAATTGAACGAGCGGAGCAATTTCAAGAGAGGGACGGAATGGAGGGATAGGATGAGAAGACAGGTAGGGGAGGCTGGCCTACTGGAAAAGGAACATGGGGAAAGTCTAGGATGAGGAAAGACTATTCAGCCCATTGAAGCTTGTCCCTCTAATTTTGTAACTCTTGCAGCCTTGAGTGAAGACTCACTTACAACATGGGTTAATAGGATCTTTAACCTCTTTCAAAAAAAAGCATCATTATATGTAGAACAGTGAGTGTGTTTCATTGTAAATGATAACTATGGTACAGTTAGCAGGACAACATTATATATAGCCCTCTTTCTCTCTTTCTATCCCTCCTTCCCCTGAACCCAAGATGGGAGGTCCCACATTTCCAATATCTTACAGCCCAACCCCTCAGGACCATTACATTGGCATGAAACTTGGAATAGGTTAAAGTTTGGAGCTCCAACACCCTGCCAAATAAAATAACATTTCAAGTCTTATTTAAGCCACTTACTATTTCGTACACTTCAGCTTGGTCCCTCTTTAACTGTCTTCCCTCAGAACTCGAGTGATGACGAACGTAGTTTGGTGAAATTAATTGTCCTTTAACTTAATTAATAAATTAAATTTAATTAATAAATCCAATAAAGAATTCAAGAGAAACTTCTTTACTCAGAGAGTGGTGAGAATGTGGAACTTGCTACATGAAGTAGTTGAGGTGAATAGTGTAGATGCATTTAAGGGGAAGCTATATAATTACATAAGGAAGAAAGGAATAGAAGGATATGCTGATAGGGTGAGATGAAGTGGGGTGGGAGGATGTTCGTGTGGAACATAAACATCGGCATAGACCTGTTGGGCCGAATGACCTGTTTCTCTATGTAATTATTACCTGTAAATTCTATGTAATTGATCACTCCTGTATCTAATCGTTCTATAGTGTAACTGCCCCTTAGTCATTAGTTTTTATTTTTTGTGTTTAGATCCTTTAACTGTATCCTTGTGTTGAAAGGCAAGTGTCCATATTCCTAGGGGGATTTTAAAAGCCAGTTGCTCATTTCCCTGCACACGTGGTTACTGAGCCTCCAATATTAATTAGGTGTATTAATTAGGGGCATTTCCAGCATTAAAATGGGTTTGATTGTAGAACTTTCTCTGGTGAATCTACTCCTTTCCTGCTTGTCGAACATGTATAATCCTGGGATTAGCAGCAGTGCAGTATACAAAAAACTGTCAAGACTCTCTCTTATGAATGGATCCATGGCCCTAAGTGAGCTCTGCTTTAACAGATCAGGGCTGTCTGTTATCACAAAGGCACAGACTTATTATTACAAAGCACCACTGTATTAGGTGTTTGCTCCTCTGTGTCTTTTTCTTAATCCTCTTCAAAACAGAAAAAAATAAATTCACAAGTCTGGGTGGGCAAGCTTCAAGGCGCTTTGCAGCAGAATTACCGAAGCCTTCCATTAATGTTGCAGCTGAGGTGTTAGTGAGAGCTGCCGATCACTCTAATCTATCCACCACTTCTAACCCCTCAGTTGTTTAAGCTCCATGGTGCCCCAGTGGGTATAGGCACTGCCATCTCTAGTTGGACATATTTTTTTTTATTTGTTCATGGGATGTGGGTGTCGCTGGCGAGGCCGGCATTTATTGCCCATCCCTAATTGCCCTTGAGAAGGTGGCGGTGAGCCGCCTTCTTGAACCGCTGCAGTCCGTGTGGTGAAGGTTCACCCACAGTGCTGTTAGGAAGGGAGTTCCAGGATTTTGACCCAGCGACGATGAAGGAACAGCGATATATTTCCAAGTCGGGATGGTGTGTGACTTGGAGGGGAACGTGCAGGTGGTGTTGTTCCCATGTGCCTGCTGCTCTTGTCCTTCTAGGTGGTAGAGGGTTTGGGAGGTGCTGTCGAAGAAGCCTTGGCGAGTTGCTGCAGTGCATCCTGTGAATGGTACACCCTGGAGGTGGCATCACATGACCTCCTGCTGCCAACTGCCACGTCCCCACGGTCCTGCCATTGGTCACCCAACATGTCCATACTCATGATGCACCACTTTTCCACAACCAATTGGAAAGCGAATAGACTCTTCATTACCCGAATGGATGATTCTTGACTCTCAGTCGAACAGCCTTTTTTTGCCCATGTCTAATATTTTTATAACTAGTGAACAAAAACGTTCAAAGAAAATTTTTTTAATAAAATAAATGTTTTTATTACCCCTATGATTTTTTCTCCTGAGTTGCTCGCAGCAGTGTCCTGGAGATTAGTCTTTAATTCCCGGAGACTCCAGGGCAATCCTAGCACTGCCCTGTGTTCTGCTGAACCTTGCAGGTCAATAGGTCTCAGCTTCAGTTATTGGTCTGTGCTGAGTTAGAAGATCTCATACAATTGACCTCGGTAGCCTTGGGTGAGAAAGGGGGAAAAGAAAATCAGCTCCTGGTCATTAAATTGTTTGAGACTCACATGTAGGCATACATATACACATAAACACACTCAAAATCTCACATCAGCTCACGCATTCTATCGACAAAACCTTACTTCTTGTTGTCAGGTTTTTGTCACACTTTTGTGTCAGTTTGCTCTATTATAAATTCCAATGTCCACATTCATAATACAAACTGCCTATAAAGAAACTATTCACGCTGTAATCACATCCTCCCGCCAGTGGTTGTGCTATAGCACCTCAGTTTTTGTATCTCCCAGCTCCTTGGCCTGCACTGCAGAGAACTTCCTACTCTAAAACCAACTCTACTTCTCAGCTTCCTAGATTTCTCTTAAGGTTGGTTGGGCACAGGATTGGGGTTGGCGGTGATGCCCTCTACAGTCAAATAGCTTGCCTGAACTCAGTGGCTTGGCTCACGTGGGAAGAATGGTGACTGGCAAGAGCCAGAGTTAACATCTTGGAAAGAAAGGACTTGCATTCAAGAAAGTAGGGGGAGAAAAATTGGAGAACTTGCTTCTTAAAATATGATTTTTGTTAGCATTGTCATTTCCATAGCATTTTAATTAGAAGGAATTTACAGTGAATCCTTCTTTAATAAACAATTTCAATAACTTTTTAAAAAATAATTAACGTACACAGAAAGCTGATTCCAGTACAATGGTTGAAGAGGTAACCATTAACAATGAAGTGGAGGCTCCAGCTGCAGGGGGACCGAGCGGAGACTTTGAAATCACAGAGGAAGGGGAAGTGGTGAATCCAGAGGCAAATAACGAAGTGCTGGCTGTCGTCACTCAACCAACCGGCCGGGGCACTGGAAAGAACGGCCTCCCTGATATAATAGACAATGCAATAGACTCTGGAAGCTCATCTTCAGCTGCACAATTACCCCAGAAAAACATATTGGAGAGGAAAGAGGTTTTAGTAGGTAAGGTAACTCTTTTATTAGCTTCCGTTGGACTGACTACACTTAACTGTCTTAGCACCCAGCAATGTGGTTTTCCTGTAAACTCAGACCAGCCTTAGGTTTTGGCTGACATCAAGGAAGTCAAATGCCCAGGCCTTTTTGGCCAGTCCTGCTTTGTGAGGCACTACTAAAAAGAAAAGAGAGACTTGCATTTATATAGCGCCTTTCACAACCTCAGGACGTCCCAAAGTGCTTTACAGCCAATTAAGTACTTTTGAAGTGTAGTCACTGTTGTGATGTAAGAAACACAGCAGCCAATTTGCACACAGCAAGGTCCCACAAACAGCAATGTGATAATGACCAGATAATCTGTTTTAGTGCTGTTGGTTGAGGGATAAATATTGGCCAGGACACCAGGGAGAACTCCCCTGCTCTTCTTCTAAATTGTGTCACAGGATCTTTTACATCCACTTGAGTGGGCAGATAGGACCTCAGTTTAACGTCTCGTCTGAAAGACGGCATCTCCGACAGTGCAGCGCTCGGAGTGTCAGCCTAGATTTTGTGTTCAAGGTCTCTGGGGTGGGATTTGAACCTACATCCTTCTGACTCAGAGGCAAGAGTGCTACCCATTGAGCCATGGCTCGGAAGATTACAAGAGCAAGCCTGGATGACTTGCCCTCCAGTTTTGCATTCCTGAGGGGAGAGGTCTCTGCTCAGCATCTCCCCTGGCGGCACTGACCAGATGAGCACTGGTTGGCACTCTGGTAATATTCAATTTCTAAAGAAAATCTGTTCAACGTTGTTCACCCAATGCCAGTGACCGATTCAGACCAGGGAAACCTCGCGACAAAACTCCTTACACCAATGTCTTAGTATTTGCAGTGCTTATAAAACAACTTGCATTTATATAGCGCCTTTAACGTGAAAAATAATTGTTCCAAGTCACTTGACAAAGGTGTGAGGAAAATAGATGCTAAGCCAAGAAGAGAGAGATTTGGGGGTGTGATCAAAAGCTTGTTCAAAGAAGCGGGTTTTGAGGAGGTTTTTAAAGGAGGGAATTTGATCCGAATAGATTACGTGTTTGGATGATAATATTGCACAGAGTAATTTGCAAGTTTGCATATTTACAGTTTCTTCACAAAGTCAATGTTTAAGATGCAGTTGGAAAGTTCTGGAATAAACATCAGGACACTGTGAAAGGTATAGCAAGGAAGACAAAGAAGAGTTTGTGTTTTGGATATAAACTTTCATCTGCTGGATCTTTCTATGCCATCAGATATACTGTCCTCATTCAGCTCATAAATGCAATAGCAGAGCGGTGCTCTTGTTTAAAGAACTGGACAGTAGAGGTAAAACAGATGTGGTCTCAAGTTTTCCTTTGTATTGATGTGACTGGGTAGAGTACTCCAGAAAACATGATCGTTCTCCTCAGAGAATTGATTCTTGTCGAAGGAAAAAGTGCAAAATCTGATTTTCCTTCCCTGTTGTACTGGAAATACAGAAAAGAAAAGTCCAGCAATTTACTGATTAACGTTCAGTGATTATCGTGTAGGATATCTTTCCATTTCATTGATACTTTCTTCGCCTTCATGAAGAAATAAAGCAATATCAGTCCTATAGCTCAAGAAATACTTTATCCCAAAAAATGTATTTGAGACTCAGCTTGGCCCATCTCTGTCAGAAGGTTATGGGTTCAAGCCCTATGATGGGATTTGGGCTCACAATCAATATTGATGTTCCAGTGTAGTACTTAGGGAGTGCTGCATGGTCAAAAATACTGCTCCTCGGATGAGACGGTTAACCCTGGTCCTGTCTGCTTGTTCTTGGGTGGTTTTCAGATAAGTGTTGAAGACCCTGCTGCACCATTCAGAGATGAGCAGGGAGCCCCAACAACACCTGACCAACATTCTTCCCTCAATCAACACCACCAAAAAAAAATAGATTGGTCATTTATCTAATTGTAAATGGGATGTTGCTGGCACCGTTATTGGCTGTTGTATTTCCCTACATAAAAACAGCACTCCAATATATAATAAACCTTGAGGTATTTTGACATGCTATGGCATTATATAAATGTGTAATTATATATACAATTAATATTATATCTATAGTATATTAAAATATCTTATATCTGCATGAACTTCCTGTCTACTAAACCTTATTTCCTGTTGTCCCACATTCTTGTCACACTGTTGTGTCAACTTTTTCCATTATAAATTCCTATGTCTACATTTATAATGGAAATGTGTCACGCTGAAATTACAATTTCCTGCCAGTGGGTGGCATTGTTGCACTTTACCCTTGAAACTCCCAACTCCTCGTCCTGTACTGAGAGATTCCTCTGCTCCAACCAACTCTACTTCTCGACTTCCCAAATTGCTGTAAGTTTAGCAATTTGGCTATATAAATAACGTAAAATAATAGTATTATATAAAATTAAGGACAGAATGTAGCACTGGAATTCACTGCCTGAAAGGGTGGCGGAAGCAGATTTAATTGTACCTTTCACGATGAGAATTGGATATGTCGTTGAAAAGGAAAAATCTGCAGGGGGGAGTGGGACTAATTTGATAGCTCTTTCAAAAAGCTGGCACAGGTACGATGGGCCGAATGGCTTCCTTCTATGTTGTAAGATTCTATGACTTTAAAATGGGGACTAAATTGTGTCTGCATACCCTGGTCTAATTCTCCGCTAACCTCTGGCACCGCTTCACCTGAAGGCTACACTTGGTCTCGACTCCACATGTACAACACCACAGGAGATAAACTAGCATTATTAATGTTTTCTGTTTCTTTCTGCACAGCGGTTGTGGTTGGGGGAGTGGTCGGAGCACTCTTTGCCGCCTTCCTGGTTATGCTTTTGATCTATCGAATGAAGAAAAAGGATGAAGGAAGCTACACACTGGAAGAGCCAAAGCAGGCGAGCATAGCTTACCAAAAACCTGACAAACAGGAGGAGTTCTATGCATAAACAAATCAAGAGTGCCTCTCATTGCTTGGACTGTAAACAGATCATTCTTTTAAATAAAAAATAAAAATGAATAACGACCCCAAATAATGTCACTTGAGAAAAGTTCTGCTGAGTAGCAGAGTCGTGTTTTAATGCTGGTCTTTTTCATGCGCGTTGTTGAATTTCCTGTCGTCGTCCGATCCAAGACTTCCAAATGGGTCCGTACTAGCGAGCTAGAAAACGTAAAGCACAGCAACTGCTTCTAGACAACTGCAACACCGCGATAGAATTATTGTATAGAGCAGGGCATTGGGAATAGTCCTAGGGGCTGAGAGGTGCTGAAGGTTTTGCATATCAAAGGAAAATAGTTTCATTTTTTTTTAAAAGTACATTTCGCTGTTAGCCTCATCCAGAACTGTCACATTTTACATTTGATCTAACAGTAGCGCTGTGTCAAAGGCTGTTTCTCAACCGTCCGAACTTCTGTGAGCAATAGCTTATTACCGTGTTATCTCTTATTCTCTATTCTTGAATATATATGTATATTATATATAATATATATATACACAAAAGCGATTCTTGCTTGACTGACCTCTGAAAATAGACAATCGATATCTGATGTCTATAGAGTTACTGGACTCACATCGTTTGAAAGCTTAATGAAAGAGTATTAAATTCTGATGACATAGCTGAGGTTTGAAGGGCACAAAATATATCCTTAAATTAATGTTGCTGAATTTTCAAAGGAGTATAAGTTTGTGTCAGATTGAATAAAAAAAGTTTTTTAAAAAAGTGTTCCTATCTTTAACACCTTGTTCCCTGTGACTCAGTCGGTGGGGGTAGGGGAGGAGGGGATGGGGATTTGATTTGAGGGACGGAACTATCATCTACTACCAGCACCAGAAAAGCAAAAAAAACCCCTCGTGTATCTGGAGCACAAGGTCGACAAGCTTCACGTTCTCCGATGTTGCTGTCATTTATTGGAATTATTCCCACCAAATTTTTGGGAGTGAAAGTAGTGTCCTCTCCACTGTGCTTCTGTTCCATTCCACCATCCATCTCTGGCTGCTCCTCTCAATTCACAGCAACAGGATTCATTTCTCTCTCTCTCTCTCGCCTTCTCTCTTTTTCTCTCTCGCTCTCTCTCTCTCTCTCTTTTTCTCTTTCTTTTTCTCACCCTATCTCTTTTTCTTTCTTTCTCCATATCTCTCTCCCTCTCTCCACCTTCCCCTCCCTGTCTCTCTCCCTCTCCACCAAGAACAAGCAAGGGAACATTAGAGTGGTTCTATCCCACTCTCCATACCTTGACTGTAAAAGCTCTATTAACTATTTTGGTGCCACAATATTGATAGAGCCTTTACTCCTGCTATTGGTGGCTGGGATTGCCTCATCTCATAATTGTGACCTCTGCTGTCTCCCACTTGATAGTAAGAGGGAGTAGTGCTGGACCCCAATGCCGATGACTAAGGTGCCAGCCAGCTGGACCAGGGAACAGGGTGAAAACAAAGCGAGCAAGAGGGGCAATGAGAGTGGTGCACTTGAGGGTACTAAGGAACTGCAGGAAAAAAATGATAGACCTACAGGAGCAATGGGTAGGACGATGTAATGAATCTACCAAGAGCAGGTGTTTAATAATCTTTTGACATCCGAATGTGTCATGGTTTCTAGAAGCATGTCTGATATCAGAGATATAACAAATGAAAGGTCAAAGTTCACTCGCCAAAATAAAGGGTTATTGGCCTGTGAAATTTGAAATGATTTAGAGATTTGTCCAAGTGTAAAATACATTTAGCCGATTCACTGTTTAAGATTTATTATGTTAAATGCTTTTACTGTGTTTTAAAAAGCTGTTGAATTGTACACTGCCCAAGGAGGCAGGATGGAGACAGAGAAAATCCCCATTGCATGCCAGCAATATGGTAAAGAGTTGCACGGTCAGTCGGGAAGTGTTACATCTGGAGTCTTGGGAACCAAGCAGACTGTCCCAGGGATACATCCAGGTTTGGGGCAGAGGAGAGATGAGAAGTAAAATTTCAACGCTGGAAATGTGAAACAAAAACCAAAAAATGCTGGAAACACATCTGGACCATCAACATCTGGCAAGAGCAAAGGCAGGTTAACGTTTCGGGTGGAGACTTCATCAGTTTTCTGAAACTTCAACCTGTCTTTGGTCTTTCCAATGTTCCCGGACCTGCTCCACAGTTCCCGCAGGTACTGTTTTTGTTTCCGATTTCCAGTGTTCTCGGTTTTTCTTTTTTTGTCTCTGCGGATTGCGGGTGGTCTCGTTTTCTGAGATTAGTCACTGTCACCTCGCCCGTCAAAATCATCCTTTACGGTAACGTCCCCAGGTGTTAACCTTTGGTTGAATCTGCGGAGGCGAGTTACCGAGCTCATGGTGCCAGCGGGGAGCCAGGTTTACCCACCGTGCATGTCAGGAAAACAAGGGCACGCTGCCCAAGGATCGTCCGTGAACTGAAAGCATAGGCCCTTGTGACTCCTCACTTGGACTTGACAGCATAAGCATTGGTACCAACCAAGTGATTGTTACAAGTGCTAAAACAATAAAACATTTTTAGTACACTTCCCGTCAACTTTTCCATTCTAAATTCCTATGTCCACATTTATAATGGAAACTGCTATGTAAACTTGTCACATTGTAATTGCCAGCCTTCTGCCAGTGAAAGCACTACAGCGCCATCACTGGTGGGAGGATGTAATCAGACAACAGGTTACATAGGAAGTTTCCATTATCAAAGTGGTCCGAGGAATTTATAATGGAGAAGAAAAGAAAAAGGAACGAATGTACGACTTTAAAATGGGAACTGAATTAAGTCTGCACACCCTGATCCAATTATCTCCTGCTCCATACAACTCCCTTTCATCTGAAGACTATACTTGCTCTTCACTCCCTGTGCGCCATGCCACAGGAGATTGAAATAAGATCCTGCAATTCAATCCAAAAAGTAAGATGCGGAACAAAGACTGTTGTTGACGTAATTTGACTTGAATGTTCTTCCCAAGGGTTGTCCATAAGGTTTTATGTAGGACGAGTATGAAATTTAGATTTTTTTTTCTCTACAATGATTTTTTTTTAAATGCCAGCAATCGGCCTTTCATGAGACATCTACCAACTCAACTACTTTTTCAGTACTGCATCCCGTTCCAGTTGTGCTGTTAATAAAACTACATACACATCACATGTTTGACTTTAAATTCAAGAAATAATCCTTGGAAAAATAGTTCATTTAAGTATAGATAACCAGAAGGCCATGATGAGCATCTGGTAAAGGTCAAGCTGTAATACATCTTGAACACCATTCACAAAATCTCAACATTTTACCTACACACCTACTTCCTTTTCTCACTCAAAGCCTGCCCGTGATGGCTAGTGGATAGTGGGCAGAATAATAGTGAGCAAAAAGCTAAATCCATCCTCGTTGCCATGCCGATGCATGGTGCGTTGTTATTGATACTTTAAAAATAAACCTGGCTAATTCTGGCTCTCCGTTCTGGCTAAATTAAAATCATTGACGGATCAACCAGGATTACAAGCCAGGGAATGGATTTAACAGAATTTGGAATCAAAGGGAGGATGAATTTCATTCTGCATTCCTAATCACATAGAATTTACAGCATAGAAACAGGTCATTCAGCCCATCTGCTCTATGCTCCACACGAATCTCCTCCCACCCTACTTCATCTAACCCTATCAATATATCTTTGGGAATGGAGAGGTATCCCGTTATTTCCAGCCTCAATTTTTTTTCCATGCGTCACCATTAATTTGGCATTTATCAGATACATAAACAAATTGGATAATATGGGCAGTAAGCTGCACAGGTGTGGTACATCCTTGGTTGGGTTAGGTATAGAGAGGAGGGAGCAACTTCACCCCTTCTTGATCAGACGGTCAGTTAATGGGTAGTAGGTGAGAGAAGAATTGTTACGCAAATGAACGTTGCAGTTTTTAGCATTAGTGAAGCTGCTTTTCTAATCTGACCCTGACATTTAATCTTACATGGAACGTACAGCACAGAAACAGGCTATTCGGCCCAACTGGTCCATGCCCTAGTTTATGCTCCACACGAGCCTTCTCCCTCCCCTCTTCATCTAACGCTATCAACATGTCCTTCTGTTCTTTTCTCCCTCGTGTTTACCTAGCTTCCCCTTAAATGCATCTATGCTATTTGCCTCAACTATTCCTTGTGGTAGCGAGTTCCACAAGTCTTGAATTTAGTACCTTGGGACTTGGTGACTTTCTTTTTCTTCTATGTTTTGTTAATGAGGGGGAGACCGACGAACATCAATGAGAAGTTTCTCAACCCAAAATGGGCTGCTCCTTCCTGTGACACATTTCTCACACTGTAACAAATTGCATTTTGTGGTCTTTGTTGTCAGCTCAGCAGGGCTAATTGCTAAGACAGATTTACTTCTGTTGACAGCAGTGACAATACCAATAAGCTTCCATCTTACCCTGAAGGTCTCCCTTTTTCTATTCCGCATCTGGGAGTGTAGGAAGAAACATTACCTTAGCGCAGTTCTGTTGGCTTCCTAATCCAATTGCAGCCACTGCAGTATTAATGAACCTTTTCAGTGATTTGCAGGAACTCTGTCTGGATGCCACCCTGTTAATTGTGATTGACTCCCTATAGATATTATGCTGGAATTGCTACTGGCCATAACATTAGATTGCACCAATATTACCACATGTTGGAAAGCTGAATTGTAAAGCCTAATGGACCTTGCAGGTAGAACTATGCTCCTACCAGCAGTCAGCTATACCTGACTGCAGTCACTCATGTATGCTGACTGATTTTAAAGGCTAGGCTAATAGATGCCACAGTAGTGTGGTGATACACTACTTGCTTAATATCCCTGGTGATGTAAGGTTGTATTCCTCTCCCTTCATACACTCTTAATGAAAAATGCTAAAACTCATCAAGATTGTATGTCAAGTGGGGGCAACTAGCAATTCTCATACACCAAGGTATTGAGCACACACTACTGAGGTATCTATTAGTCCAGCCAGTATATTTGATCAAATTTGAGTCACAATAGTGGACTGTTTTGAGTTTTTACCCTGAAGGGAAAATCGAATTGTGTCGGTTGTTACGGCGTCCATGTTAACTCTCGAGACACAAGAGCTTGGCACAAAGGCAGGAGAGAGGCACATTGTTGTGTGTGGTTCCTGACTGGATGTTGAAACACTTGGGCATGCTTGAATTGCTGTCATGGTCTATCTCATTCCTGCCTCCTTGAGTTCAAGACCACCTATTGTCTGCTTTTGGAGACTGTGACGCAGGCTAAAACGTGGTCTCCTTGCCCTTGCATTTAGAGTGGAAAGCATGGTTGTTTTTCCCAGCTAAAATTCCCTCAGCTATCAACTAATTGGGTCTGGATACACTGGATGAACCTGCCAGAGATTAATTGGTCACAATAAGGTAGAAAGTTTGAATGACTCCTACTGTTTTACAAATGGAGTTTCTTATTCCAGGCTTTACAATTCAATGTTACTGTTGCATAGAATTTAAATAAAACTGACATAGGAATAGAAAAAAAGGCTTAAAAGCAGCAGTTTCTACAATCTACATTGGTTTTCTATCATAACAATGGCAAAATAATACATATTTCTAATATTGCATATCACACAGAGCATACTAAGAATTGCATGTCAGCTTAATTCAGTCTCATTTTCTAACTGCATTTAATGAGTCTGGGCAGCCTCAACACAGTTCCCAGCAAGAGTCTGGCTCATTACTTGGCACTGTCTTGACAACCTCAGTCGATGAGGCCATAATGATGGCTGGATGTGAGAAATGGAGATTGACTTGTACGGTGCATGGTGCTCTCTTGTGGTTTGGGGCTTAAGAAATCGGAAGAGTGAAGGGAACTGTACTCTGAATCTGGCTGCACGCCACATTTAATTCACCAGCGTTAACATCCCACACTTTGATGAGCTCGTAAATTCACCAAGAAAGCTCAGGCTTCTGGTTGGAAAATCTCACCATGATCTTCAAAGAGTTAATTTGGGGGAAAATAACAAAGCTTGCTTGATGAAGTTCATTATACCGTTATAGTTCCTAATAGCTTTAGAGAGTTGTGATTTGAACGTATCCAATTCATACAGAATATTGAAAGTTATGGAGTCAATTTGTACATCCTAAGGTGGGGGTGGAAGGGTAGGTGAACATCTTGACCAGTTTGGGTTTGATAAACTATTGCCTTCATTGTGAGCCCAAGGCTTGGCACACAATCCAAATCATAACTCAAGTGTTAAGAGAACTTTGTTCAAAAGCTACAGGGCCCACCCCTCTACCCTAGCACGGGTCAGTACCCTGAAAGGAGATGGGCAGGAGATGAAAGGGGCACAGAGAAGCTGCAGTACGCTATTCTCTTTTGCCATCGGTAATAACCTTGCCCTTTCTAGGTTGGTTGCAAAGCTTCAAAATCCTCTCATAAGCAATGTCAGTAAAGTTGGGTTCAGTTGGAGCTATCTGTAAGCAGTAAAATGAGCTCATTGTAGAGTTGAAGAAAATGTCACTTAAAAGGAAGGTTATTTTAGAACCTATGTGAAGACAGGCCAAGTGGTAAATTGAAAATGGCAGCATCCATGTTTGTTTCCACTATAATTACATTTTGTGGCCTTTTGAATCTTTAAACTGTTCCAAAACCTTACTATGTCAAACGTGTGAAGTACTTGCTTGATCACTGGCATACGTCAGGCAGCGCGCGTTTAGATGTAGGAATTTTTAGCCTGCAAGCAAGAAATTGCTAACACTGAATCCTCAACTGCCGAGGTTGGAAAACCACAGGTAGTGAGTTATTCCAAATTTACTGCCCTTAAGGCAAAATATTTTGTGCATTTAACACCACAGGATAAATTCGACCTGGTAACTTAGAATCATAGAAAGGTTACAGCACAGAAGGAGGCCATTCGGCCCATCAAGTCCACGCTGGCTCTATGCAAGAGCAATCCATCTAGTCCCACTCCCCCGCCCTATCACCTTAGCCCTGCAAATTTTTTCCTTTCAAGTACTTATCTAGTTCCCTTTTGAAGGCCATGATTGAATCTGCCTCCATCATCCCCTCTGCCAGTGCATTCCAGATCATAACCACTCGCTGTTAGGCTGTTTCATGCTCAGCATCCTGATGCGATTGAGCACTCAAGTCCAAACTGCTCAAACTCATTTGCTTCTGCAGGCTTAGTTTTGTCTAGTTCGTGTTCAGCTGTTAGATAGGGGACTTTGCAGTGGTGAGGTCATCCCACCCTGGGGCTGTGGGAGGTGGGGGCAGAAAAAACAATCCAACTTCAGCTCATCATTCTCCAGTATTTCTTCCTAATGTCACGAAGCAACACGAATGGCGGTGGTTGAAGTTTGTGACGGAGACGGTTGAAACCCTCCAGCCTGGTGGAAGTGGTTTGATGGCAAGTGCCTAACAGTAGGAGGACAGGGGGAGGACAGATCAATTCAGATACATTTAATTTATATTTTTCCACTTCAAACCACTTCACAGAAGGAAAACCCTTCAAATTTCCCATGAGGCTGGATGACAAGACAGTATTGTTGCAATGAGACCTTGCCGATCACAAATAGACATGTACCTTCTCATTTTATCACAGTGGATGGTGCGCTTACACCTTTCAATTTTTCCACTTAGGAATCATTTTGCGCAAGAAATCCATTGTAGTCACCGGGATACTTGGGAGTTGTAGACGGTGCCCTATTGAGTATTAATGGGTACACTTGCTGTCGTGCTTTATATTACACCGCTGTCACAGCTACCTCAGTGGCATAAGACAAGAATAATAAATCTGCCAAAAAATAGGTTTGTGTCCAGCAGGAACTCTGCCTAAACATGTGGAGGAAGAGAGAAAGGGCCTCCTGAGATAGTCTAGGAAAGATAAGTTGAATGATGCATACTGTATCCGACAATCGAACTAGAAGGTACTCAATGCTGTTTTTGCAGGATTCATTATTTTGTCCACAAAATTTAACCAGTGAAAGGGTGTAATCGACATGGATATGTAAAGAAAATTAGCACACTTTGAATCTTGCCCTCTTGACAAATTCTGTAAATAGTTTTTAAAAAAAACTGTATAAATTTTAATGGCATTAATGTACGTCTTAGTATTTGTCCCTCTGAAAATGATGTTCATGTAACAAGGGTTCCTTGCGAGGCAAACAGGGGCGAAATGGAAATTGGAACGTCAGCTTCTGATTATTAGTACAATTGTATCTCGTTGACTAATAATTCCACCTTTTGAAGAAGCATGTAAATATTTTTAATAGGAAATATATCATAAATGGATTTCAGTTGTCTTGTATATAATCCTTGTAGAGTTGTAGCAATCTAGACCTTATAGTACCTGTCTTTCCAATTTGTAAACTGTTTTATTCCAAGTTGCTAGCCATGAGAAAGGATTTTAAAGAAAAGTTTTGTCTGTTTTTTTTATTATATTTCTGTGCTGTGCCCATTTATGAAATAAAAAATCATTGAAATGTCTATTATGTTTTTAAACGCCTTTGTGTTTTTTGATGTTTGATACACATATCTTGAAAAGTGGAAGTTGATAAAAAGTTTTTTTTAAAAAAAGCCATATTGAATCCTAGGTTTTATAAATGGGGGTAAAGAGTAAAAAGCAGAGAGGCAATGCTAAACCTGTAGAAATCATTCGTTGAGTCTCAGTTAGAATATTGTGTCCAATTTTGGGCACCTCATTTTAGGAAAGATCTCAAGGCTATGGGGAGGGTGCAGAAGAGACTCATTAAAGTGATAAAGAGAGGCTTTAGTTGGGAGAAGAGATGATAAAAACTGGGGCTGTTTTCATTAGAACAAAGTAGGTTCAAAGGCGATCTAATCGAGGTGCTCAAAATTATGAGAAGTTTTGATAAAGTAAATCAGGAAAAACATTTCACTGGTTGGTGAGTCGGTAAGCAAAGGGCATAAATTTAAGATCTTCACCAAACAACAACAACTTGCATTTATATAGCACCTTTAACGTAGTAAAACGTCCCAAGGCACCTCACAGGAGCGATTATCAGACAAAAGAACGAAGGGAGAGGTTAGGAGATTGCTTGTATATGCAGTGTGTTGTTAGGACATGGAATGCCCCAACTAGAAGGAATGGTGGAAGCAGAATCCAGACCAGCTTTTAAAAGGGAGGTGGAAAAGAAAAGATAAAACAGTACGGGGAAATGGCAGGGGAATGGGACTAAATAGATCGCTCTTTCAGAGAGCTGGCATAGGACTGATGGGCTGAATAGCCTCCTTTCGTGTTTTTAAACTACGAATCATCCCTCATTCTTGGAGCTGCTACTTGGATTTTAACTGTTCTGGCCCTGGGCCTGCAGAGAGGGGGTTAATCTGTAGCCTACATGTGTGAAGGCCCCACTGTAATAATGTTCCATTTATAGACAATGCTAGCACTGGCAGATCTGACTGTAGCTGCAGTGCTGTAATATAAACGAGGCAGTTGCACTACGTCCAGTGATGTGGAGCAGTGCCTCAATTACAAACATAGAATTACACAGAGTCTACGGCACAGAAACAGGCCGTTCGGCCCAGCTGGTCTATGCCAGTGTTTATACTCCACATGAATCTCCTCCCACCCCTCTTCATCCAACCCTATCTGTGTACCCTTCAAGACCTTGTACCTTTGGAGATACAGCATCACCCATCCATAAATGGTTGCTGCACTTGCCATTTTCTCTGGCCACCTTGGACAGGACAGTAATACAGTTTTCACAACATTGGCTTGAACAAACCCTCCTCTGCAATTGAGGAAAAGTCAATGAATTGAAAATTTAAAGAAACACAATTATAACCTAAACAACTATGCATGTAATCGATGGAAATCAATTCCCCCCCCCCACCCCCACCAAAAATCATCTGTTCATCACGGTCGAGGATCAGTGATTAAAATAATTTAACTTGATCTTATCATTAATTTTTTTATATATAATTGAAAAGCGAAATGAAAGACCAAGGCCCAAAGTGCAGGAAACTCCTACGGTTGAGAAGAGTAGAAACGAAGACTGGGAAAGTCAAGATATAATGGTTCGTTTTTAAAGGTCTAAGGTTGATAGATGGATGGAGCGACTGAGGGAGGGTAAGGTTTTGGAGTAGTGGGAAACATTGTTGGATTAAGAAAAGGCGACAAGTCTTGATTTCAACACATGTAAGATTGGCTATTTACCTTAGGAGGAACAGGAGGAAGAGCAGAGGAATACTGGCCACAATAGTACCGATAAAATAGAGAGAGATAAGAAAAGGTTGCAATGGGGAAAAAGGTCAGAGGCTAGAGTTGAAAGATGAATTGCCTGATGCCACATTGTGCGTGAGAGTGACTGTTCGTCAAATGATGAGAACACCCCATCCCTACGGCATTCAGATCATTGTCATACAATTTACATGAAGACATGGTAGAATTGGCAGATTCAATGATATCACTGAAGATTAATTGTCTGGATATTAAGTAAGATCATGATCTGAAATTAATGGATTTGACTAAATCCTCTTCATAATTTGGGATGACTCCCTTTCATTTTTGACAAAATCCAAAGATATCTTCTTGATTTGGCTTTTCTCTTTTCTACTGGGCAACTTCTTTATCTGTTGTTCCCTTAAGGCGAGATCTTGATTTCACTTGCAATGTTGTTCACAATATGGGCGTTATCTAGATTTTTATAAAGTAGTGATTATCTTGAGCCTACCGGAACAGTTCAATTGAGTTCTTTCATCATTTACCTCCTTGCCCACAGGTAAACCATCTGTAGCTTTATTAAAGGGTTGCAATCTGTTGTGGGGGCTAGTTGTAATACCAAGCCCCAGGTTTTCCAACATACAAGAAGCAACACTATTTAGCTTCAGTTAGGAATTTAAGTAAAGTGTTTTTCTTTATATTTGTTCACACCTTTGAGATTATTATTATGATTTATGCTTTATTGACCAGTACAAAAATACATCTTACATAGAATACATAGAAAGTAAAGCACAGAAACAGGCCATTCGGCCCAACTGGTTGTTTATGCTCCACATGAGCCTCCTCCCAACCCTCTTCATCCAACCCTATCATCATAACCTACTCTTTTTTTCCCTCTTGGGTAAAGAGGTTTTCTCCTGAATTCCCTATTGGATCTAGAAGTTTAACATAAGGAAACTAAGCTCGTGTTTGTACATATCATAGTCATAATGGTCTTGTGTTGAATTTATTTTAGGGTTCATTCATACAATCATAGAATCAAAGAATGATACAGCACAGAAAGAGGCCATTCAGCCCATCGTGCCTGTGCCGATCTTTTGAAAGAACTATCCAATTAGCCCCACTCCCCTGATCTTTCCCCATAGCGCTCCAAATTTTTTTCCATTCAAGTATTTATCCAATTCCCTTTTGATGGTTACTATTGAATCTGCTTCCACCACTCTTTCAGGGTTCAGTGAATTCCAAGATTGAATAAACAAAGGAAAAACTTCACTAAGATTAAAAACAACTTTATATTCAGCAGCTCTCCATCTGCTTACAAGCTCCAGTTTGCAGACCCCAGCCCTGTGATGTCTGCATCTAACCAGTTGCCTAATTGATATATTGTTATAGTTGCTCTGTTGAGTTTCTTTCAAGTCCTTCGTTTCCACTTTGAAGAAACAGTCGGCTTCCCACAGTTGAGAAGTACACTAAGCCTAATTTTCCATTCTATTTACTTTTAAAGTCCTTGTAAATAAATGTTGTTTACCTGAAAACCTGTCTTTGTGCCTGGAGTCACCGAGTTAGGTTTAAAACATATCAAATAACACAGAGGTATTGTAATATATGAAGGGCCCCTGACCATGACTATGAACTCCTGATTTCAGATCCTTATAATGGCCTTGCCGTACTACATGAGCTGAAAACCACAGGCTGTGATCTGTTCATGATTAATTAGACCTATAGATCAGGATATGTGTCCTTGACAGATCCACAGATCAACATTCTTGGTTTCCATGTCGTGACTGTTCCCCTATCGTATCTGTTCGTTTCCATGTATTGTTTTTCTTCTGTTCACTGTAACGAATGAAAACACATCGAGAAAAGCATGAAAGTAATGAAAACTTTTGGGCTACTTTTCTAAATATTAAAGAGATACAATAGGTGCACCTGCTTGGCCCTGATACACCTCGTTAACTCGCAAATGGTACCTCGCAACGGGCTCCATAGATTGAAAAAATGCCCTGACAGCATCCCCCTAGGAGAAAGTCCATGATCCTGACAGTTCACCTCCACACACCCTGAACGCCTGACCTGTAGAGGAGGGTAACCCTCTGTGAACAGGCGACTTCAACACACCCCAGCTGTACGAGTCTCACTCAGTCCCAGTTTTCCTGCCCATGTTTGCTTTCCCCTTTTCCTCTTAAAATGCACTCATTCTTGTTGATATTGGAGCTCTAAGCCCGTTGTAGTCTCCAGAAATACCATTTCATGTTGCAGAGTGGTCAATCAGAAATCAGATTAGGGAGGGGAGGTAATAATGTTGATTTATGATTAATCAATAACTACTCCTCTTTCCGTTTGATTGTATCAATCATCGGATCCTATGGAGACTGTGATTTCCAGTGTCATAGTTTTGTATGTATGGCCATTTATGGAATGTGATTTTTTTTTTACAATTGAACCCAAGTCAATAATTTAAACTGATTAATAACACTGTGGGTTTCAGTGCTTCTGAAAATTGCTGCTTGAAGATACAACATCTGTGACAAATCATCATTTTATTGCGATAGGACATGTCAGAAAAAAAAATTAAGTATTGAGCCCTGGCACTTTAAAGCAGGTCAAATCTAAACCGATCCCTTCTCCCTAATCAGCCAGTTAGTTCCCACTGTGGGTGTCCTGTGTAATCAGTAGCCTGTACCGTATATGACTTACAGTTAATACCGAATGCAAAAGTACAATCTTCTGTGCTCTGTTGAGTGTCTTCACCATGACAACCCTGTATAAGCAAGTAAAGTCAAGCTTTTGAAAAGAGCAACGTGATAGTAGCATTGAGAATCAATGCTCTCATGGCATGCACTGTGTAATTGTATAAAGACTTGTATTTATATAGCACCTTTCAGGATGTCCCAAAGCATTTAGGAACATAGGAACAGGAGTAGGTCATTCAGCCCCTCGTGCCTGCTCCGCCATTTGATAAGATCATGGCTGATCTGTGATCTAACGCCATATACCTGCCTTGGGCCCATATCCCTTAATACCTTTGGTTGCCAAAAAGCTATCTATCTCACATTTAAATTTAGCAATTGAGCTGGTATCAATTGCCGTTTGTGGAAGAGAGTTCCAAACTTCTACCACCCTTTGTGTGTAGAAATGTTTTCTAATCTCACTCCTGAAAGGTCTGGCTCTAATTTTTAGACTGTGCCCCCTACTCCTAGAATCCCTAACTAACGGAAATAGTTTCTCTCTATTCACCCTATCCGTTCCCCTTAATATCTTATAAACTTCGATCAGATCACCCCTTAACCTTCAAAACTCTAGAGAATACAACCCCAATTTGTGTAATCTCTCCTCATAACTTAACCCTTGAAGTCCGGGTATCATTCTAGTAAACCTACGCTGCACCCCCTCCAAGGCCAATATGTCCTTCCGAAGGTGCGGTGCCCAGAACTGCTCACAGTACTCCAGGTGCAGTCTAACCAGCCAATTAATTACTTTTGAAATGCAGTGACTTTTTTCAGGCAAAGACAGCAGCCAATTTGTGCTCAGTAAGATCCTACAAACTGCAACAAGACGAATGCCCAGGTAACCTGTTTTTGGTGATGTTGGTTGAGGGACGAATGTTGGCCAGGACACATAGAAACATAGAAAATAGGAACAAAAGTAGGCCATTCGGCCCTTTGGTCCTGCTCCACCATTTAAAATTATCATGGCTGATCATCTAACTCAGTACCCTGTTCCCGCTTTTTCCCCATATCCCTTGATCCCTTTAGCATTAAGAAATATATCTATCTGCTTCTTGAATACATCTAATGACTTGGCCTCCACTGCCTTCTGGTAGAGAATTCCACAGGTTCACCACCCTCTGAGTGAAGAAATTTCTCCTCATCTCGGTTCTAAATGACATACCCCGTATGCTGAGACTGTGACCCCTGGTTCTGGACTCCCCAGCCATCGGGAACATACTCCCTGCATCTAGTCTGTCTAGTCCTGTTAGAATTTTATATGTTTCAATGAGATCACCTCTCATTCTTCTAAACTCTAGTGAATATAGGCCTAGTTGACCCAATCTCTCCTCATACGTCAGTCCTGCCATTCCAGGAATCAGTATGGTAAACCTTCGTTGCACTCCCTCCATGGCAAGGACATCCTTCCTCAGATAAGGAGACCAAAACTGCACACAATACTCCAGATGTGGTCTCACCAATGTGGACACCGGGAGAACACCCCTGCTCTTCTGTTCTGATGAAACATTATCCTGCTTTTTCTCTTTACAGGTGGAACTGCTGTGTATTCCCAACATTTTCTATTTTTGTATTTTTATGTAATATTTGCAGCATTGCGTAGGAGGTCTTTTAAGATGTTGGAATGTTGCTGAGTATTCCAGGCTTTTGCTATGGTAACACAACAGCCCATAACATAGGACCCTTTAATGAACACAAAAAGGAACCCATCACCCTTAATTAAAGCTTGACAGGCCTTGCTTGCAGCTCCACACGTGGACACCAGCGATTGAACCCATACAGCAATATAACGAGCAGAAAAATCATACAAGAAGCAACTTAAACACCTCAGGAATTACAAGGTGTCAGTAATTATTTGTAATAATATTCACTCAATCTCTATTCATGTTAAGGAAAAATATTAGTTCACTGATCTCAGGTTTAACTTGTTTACATTAAAAGGCCCAATGACGACATTCTCCTTCCATGTTGGCCTTTCATGTTGTATAATCAGATTTTGTTACAGCTCAATAATATTGTTCAGTGACCACAGATTGGTTTTAATGGCTCTGATATGAATTGCTGAAATCCCCTGGGCGGGTGGGGGTGAATGTTCTTGAAACTGAGACTTCCTCGGGGCTTTATCTTGGATTAATTTGTGCTGCTTTGCCTTGGAGAAAAGCAAAAGGATGAAATTGTTTTGTGTGAAATGGGTAACAGACACGTTAACACGTGAAATTCCTTTGTCGCGTTAACTCATTCGGTTAACACCTACGTTAAAATAGTGGAGAGAGAATTTCATATGAATGTGGCAATTATTCATTACTAATATCACACAGTACAATTTCAAACCATTGGCCTGTAATTCATTCAGGACTACATTTTCCTCAAGTTGCTCATTTTAATGAAAATGCTGCTTTATAAACTCATGTCTACTTTTTTTTACTAAAATTAGCAAATGGAAAATAATATAGCCTTTCTTGTCTTATCAGTGGGTGCGATAAACCATTTTCCTGGCATGCCTGCCCCTTTACTAAACCTGTCTTGTGCCATTTCTAGAGGCCCCTTGTGCTCTGCAATCTTCATTTCCTTTTCTCTTGTTGCTATCAGTTGTATTCGAACTATTCCTACTAGTGTGAGAAAGAAACTTTTTCTCTCAGTGCTCTGTCTATTTCGGTGTGTGGGCTTGTGAAGTAGGGGTCTAACTCAAAATAGTGTTCTGTAACTGTTGTGGATGGTTGGACTATAACTGGCCTCAGTGCCCTCCAGCTATGGAGGAGCAAATAATTTGGGGTTCCTGCAGTGGATCAGCATCCAGTGAACGGACACCACACAACAATCGCCAGACAGGAGGGTTCCCTCCCAGTCGGGGAACACTTCAGCAGTCAAGGACATTCAGCCTACGATCTTCGGGTAAGCGTTCTCCAAGGCGGCCTTCGAGACACAAGACAACGCAAAATCGTCGAGCAGAAATTGATAGCCAAGTTCCGCACCCATGAGGACGGCCTCAACCGGGACCTTGGGTTCATGTCGCGCTACATGTAACCCCACCTGATGTAGAGTCATCCAGACTCAAGTCGTAGTTGGCTTGTTCTCCATACACAGATGCGGCCGGATCTGCTGCGATTTCCAGCAAAAAAAAGTTATCTGTTTTTAATACAAACCCCAGCATCTGCTACATTTGACCCCTGGTGACCCCACCTCAGTATTCTTGGATGTAATGTTTCCCTGACTAACCTGTTTGAACACTCCTTTGATTGCTGTGATTATCTCTCTGCCGAGGTGTGATAAAGGGCAGTTAGAAAGATTATCTGTAATCACCAGGCATTGTTCTCTGACTATATATGCTGTGCCTTTATGCAACTCTTCACTTCACCTGACGAAGGAGCAAAGCTCCAAAAGCTTGTGATTTCAAATAAAGCTGTTGGACTATAACCTGGTGTTGTGCGACTCGGTACATTCTTCCTGGAAAGTGAGTGTTTGTGCATGTCAGGTGAGGGCAAGTTTGGACGTGGCTATGATACCAACAGCTGAGTAAGCTATCAATGCTCACTGTCCAGATTCACCTAAAAAGAACGGACAATGTACCGCAACTCTGCCAAGTTGGACACATATTCTGGGCAAATGATTTCTAGGTTGGTCTACTTTTTGCCAATGTGCTAGTTTCCCTTACATTCTATCATCGACTCCCTGAAGTCCTTACCTGGTCTGGCCCATATTTGATGTCAGTCCCACTCAATATGGTTAACTCATAACTGGAAACAGTCTGTCCCATCCCTTCATAATATTAAACACCTCTATCAAGTCACCCGATATTCTCCTCTGTTTTACTGAAAACAGCTCCAATTTTCCAAGTCTTTCTTCGTATTTGTATTTCCATAGACCAGGAAACATCCTGCTGAATGTGCAGAGTGCCCCCTCTATCGCCTCAACATCTTTCCTATAGTGTGGAGCCCAAAACTGTACACAGCACTCCAACTGTGGCTATTGGTACTCATAGAACTGTACAGCAGCATAAATTACTGTCGTTGGGACATTTGATAAAGAAAAGAGGGAGAAAACTGGCAAACAAGACCCGGGCTTCGAAAACTGTGCCAATATGACCATTCTTCAAACTGATGTTCTCAATTGATGCCGATAATCCATTTTACCAGACCATGGCTTTTTAAATGTGTTTTGGTCAACCATTTCTTCTTTTCCTTTGTTGTGTCCCCTTTTCTCCTTCAGGCATTGATGCAGTTCAGTTCCACAGAAAATGACCACTCTCCGGTAGCTCAGCCAAGTGACTTCTGCATAGGTGAGTCTCGACAGTGTTCTTCTGAACTTGGGCTGAAGCATATCTTCAGGGCAGAGTAGAGCAAGTTCTAATTCTAGCTGTGCAAAATAGGATCTGGGAGTGCATGATACTAACACCAGGTGCCAGCACTAACATCCCTTGTTTTAATGAGCACAAAAATATTGAAAATAATAAAAAATCTCTCTCTCTCTCTTTCTATCTCTATCTATCTCTCTCTACCATCTGATTGGTGCACTATTTCTGGATGTGTATCCTCCAATGTCAGGGGTGAGCATGCTTTTGGTTTCACGGTTCCTCGGGTGTGTACAATGGAGTCTCGTGGTGGGGGGGAGCATATAAGGTTTGTTAACTCCCTCTCTGTGATTGATGGATCTGTTGGGTGTCTCTCCCTCCTCCCCCTTTTTTACAACATTATTAAATACCTGTCCATCCTTCAGTCTTCTTATAGGTGACGGCCTTGACTCAGTGGTAGCACTCTTGCCTTTAAGTCAGAAGGTTGTAGGTTCAAGCTCCATTCCAGAGACTTGAGCCCATAATCCAGGCTGATACTTCACTGCAGTACAGAGGGAACGCTGCATTGTCAGAGGTGCCGTCTTTCCGATGAGACGTTAAACCAAGGCCACATCTGCCTTCTCAGGCGGACGTAAAAGATCCCAAGGCACTATTCGAAGAACAGCAGGGGAGTTCTCCCAATGACCTGGCCAACATTATTCCTCAACCAACACCTGAAACATATTATCTGGTCATTTATTTCAGTGCTGTTTGTGGGAGCTTGCTGTGCGCAAACTGGCTGGCGCGTTTCTTACATTACAACAGTGACTTCACTTCAAAAGTACTCCATTGGCTGTAAAGCACTTTGGGATGTCCTGAGGTCATGAAAGGCGCTATATAAATGTAAGTCTTTCTTTAGTTTTGATGATGTCATAACCTTTACAGATACTGACTGGGTTGCTGTGTATTCCCAGAATTTTCTGCATTTATATCAGATTTCCAGCATTTTTAGTTTTTCCTATTCATTTCTCTTTTGACGAAGCGCCATAATGTTACTTACATGAACATGGCAAGTGAGTCATTGATAAATGTGACTTTAAAGTGTTAAAGCTTCTGTAGCTTCACCATGTAAAATGGAGTTAAGTGGGACAAACGTAACTGACCAAAGTTGACACTATCCGATGCGTATCAGTCTCAATTCTTCTACCTCTTATCTTTTATCCTATGCTAATGAGTCAGTATAAACTCAATTTGATATGCAGTGCAATTTTTGCCAAAACTGAATGTAAAATGCTCCAGCTGTATAACTATTGTATGAACAAGAGCCCTAGGGGTTAGATTCTGAAGTGCCTTTGATAATTGTTTCAGACAAATTATTAATTCCAGTCATTAGCCGTGATCATTTTTTTGTGTGTCTGGAACCTTATTCAGAAAATTGTTCTGCAACTTTTGGTACCCTAACAATGTAGTGTTCCTCATGCAGATGTGTAATTCAATAATGAAAATGTCAAAATATTCTGTCAGTTGTTATAAACATTGTCTCAGAAAATGGACAGTGAGAAATGTGGATATCCATAGGAAATAGAAGCAATTATTTCAGGTAGGCTATCTTTGAATGTCCTCTCCTCAGTCCTCATCCTGTTTAAACCAGGAATGTTGGTACATATTACATGCATATGGATAATATAACATTCCGCATGTACAAGCTTAAATGTGCATCTACAAATTTATATGTGTATGCGTGTTTAATCTAGGAAGCATTTCCAAATATGGCGGCATGTATCATAGTAGTAATGATACAGCACAGAAGGAGGCCTTTCTGCCCATCGTGCCTGTGCCGGCTCTTTGAAAGAGCTATCCAATTAGTCCCATTCCCCTGCTCTTTCCCCATAGCCCTGTAAACTTTTTCTCTTCAAGTATTTATGCAAATCCCTTTTGAAAGTTATTATTGAATCTGCTTCCACCGCCCTTTCAGGCAGTGCATTCCAGATCATAACAACTCGCTGCATAAAAAAATGTTCCCTCATGTCGCCTCTGATTCTTTTGCCAATCACCTTAAATCTGTGTCCTCTGGTTACCAACCCTTCTGCCACTGGAAACAGATTCTCCTTATTTACTCTAACAAAACCATTCATGATTTTGAACAAATCAAAGGAGAACAACATTGTGGAGTTGAGAATGAACTGATTTAATGTTCCCAAGGTTTAAATTTCTTATGGTGATGGGCTGGGGCAGGGGTTTGGAAGGTGTCCTCTCACATCTGGGACCTAGGTTTCAGCTTAGACTAATGAGAAAATCTCTTCTGTCTGCTGGCTGTACCAGTCCTATGTGGAATGAATTTGAACATCTCAGTTCCATGGCGTGATGAAGTACGAGTAATGGAGTGGTTATGTTACTAATAATCTAATGGCCTGGATTAATGATCCAGAGAATACAAGTTCAAGTCCCACCATAGCAGTTTGAGAATTTGAATTCCGTTTTTAAAACAATATCTGGAAATAAAAAGCTGGTTATCAGTATAAGTGACCGTGAAGCTGTCGGATTGACGTAAAAACCCAACTGGTTCACTAATGTTGTTTATTATCCAATCTGGCCTTTATGTGACTCAGCCAAACCACTCAGTTGTATCAAACCGCTACCAGCGGTTCAAGAAGAAGGCCCAGCACCACCTTCTCAGGGATGGGCAATAAATGCCAGCCTTGCCAGCGATGCCCACATCCTGAAAATTAATTTTTTTAAAGTAGCGTTGATATAAGATTCTTAGAATATCGCCCTCTCGTGTACAAACTGAGCAATTACCTACACCTTTTCTATGTATACAGCACTAATCATTGTGAAGTATTGAGTCAGCAGCGTTCTCTGCTGTAGTAAGGAAAGTGTTCTTGTTTGGAAATACAGACTGTGACTTGCCCTGGGTGGTATAAAAAACCAAAGAGATAAAACATGTTGTAGGGGATGTGCCCGCAGCTCAAAACTGCCCCAAGTCTGGAACTATTGGCTCCTTGCCAACGTGGGAAATAGAAGATATCAGACTGGTGCGGTAGTGGGGCTGAGGTGGGGGGGACGCTGGGGAGGTGATGGGGGACGCTGGGGAGGTGATGATCTCCTGAGCCTGGGGCTGAGACACAGGAGGTGAATTTCCGCAGAGATTCTCCTGATCGTCTGCTGCAGAATCAGAGGAGCAGCCGGCAGAAGCCCCAGGAGAGCGGAGCGAACGGCATCTGCGCTGTTTGTTCCGGAGGCTTCCGGCAGCTCGCCCTGCGTTGGATGAGCGGGAGAACGGACGCGGAAATTCACCAACACATTGGTGAGAAACAAGTGACTGTTCCACGGTTTGGTGAACGATTTTGGACTGAGGTTGAATGAGCTAAACAACCAGTTCATCTCACTGTGTCGAATGGATTGAAAGTTCTATCAACGTTTGAATCTTTCATATCATCTGTGCAGAGGAGCAGTAGGAGAAAGTTTGCATAGATGCAATATGTGTACCTGCTCTGAATGAATTTAATTTGTTTTGGTACAACTAATGACTCCAATACAGTGAAGTATTGTCACTCTATTGGAATCCTTCGTAACGTGTCATTGCTGGACTGTTCACTCTATATAGGAATTCCCCTCCAGGTTGTTCTCCTCTCCTAAGGCTGCTGACTCTTGCAGGGGTACAGTTCTACAGGTGCTAGCCAAGGTACCTCACACAAGGAGTAACTCTTCATGTGTACTCCCTGACAGTGAGCACACGGCAGGGCATTTAGGAACATAGGAACAGGAGTAGGCCATTCAGCCCCTTGAGCGTGCTCCTTCATTCAATTAGATCATGGTTGATCTGTATCTCAACTCCACCTCCCTGCCTTAGCTCCATATCCCTTGATACCCTTACCTAACAAAATCTATCGATCTCAGTCTTGAAAGCCCCAATTGACCCCCAGCATCCACAGCCTTTTGGGGGAGAGAATTCCAGATTTCTACGACCCATGATGTGAAAAAGTCCCTCCTGATTTCGCTCCTGAATGACCAAGCTCTAATATTAAGGTTATGAGCCCTCGTTCTTGATTCCCCCATCAGAGGAAATAGGTTTTCTGTATCGACCCTATTGAATCCTTTTCACATTTTAAACACCTCGATCAGATCACCTCTCAATCTTCTCTACCTCGAGGGAATACAAGCCAAGTTTATGCAACCTGTCCTCATAATTTAACCCTCTAAGTCCCAGTATCATTCTGGACTGTAGTGACATCACAGTCAAACGCGATCCTTTCCTCACCTGCTATCCACACAAGTAAACTTTCCAGCGCAGGCCACTGGGGTACAGTGAGCATCAGGAACCATGGGTGATATCTCCTCCCCTCGTAAGCCCAAGGGCATGGTGGCCAATTATAGTGTCCGTCTACTTCCACCTTAACTGAGATCCACTGACTGAGCGCAGACTGGGGATAAAGCCTGAGACCTCCTGGCCTGTATGACTTAATATGACAGTGGGTGGTGACTTTACCATAAGGTCATTTGGAGAGCTCACATGACAGAAAGTTAAAATGGCCATGGGGGTCAAAGGTAATGGAATGTTATGGCGTCTTGAGCAGAAGCCAACAGTAAAGCTGGCATGGGCTCGATGGGCTGAATGGCCTCCTTCTGTGCTGTAACCATTCCATGATAAACTCAGTTAATGACATCTTCATAATCTTTTTTTACCGCAGACATTCGCCCACCTTTCTGATATGCAGTTGGAAATAGAGCAAATACTTCACACTGGGATTCAAGCTTTTTCCTACTCAACCCGAGCCCTCCCATGCACGTGCGCGTGCGAACATGCACACAAACACACGCCACACGTGCGAGAGCACACAAGCTGTAGCACTGCAAATGAGGAAGATACCAAAATGAAAAAAATTTACAGGGGTATTATCGTAATGAAAAAGTATTTCGCAAACCTCTTTTTGTTGGGGGGGGAGAAGAACCCTCAGCCACTTTTGCCCAGAAGAGAGATCACTGTGTTGTCTGTTGTAAACAAATGAATGAACGTGCAGCAAATACTTTTCTTTTCAGATGAAAACAGTACCCCTTTAAGTGGCGTTGAGCACAACGATTGGGTTGCATTTTATATAACCAAGACTGTAAAACAAGCACTGCTGAACTCCTTGTAACATACCTCAGATGCAATGCAATTTCTAAGGGAGACAAAACATAGATAAGAAAGTACAGAACACTCTGCAACTCTTTAATGCTCTGTCAAGATAAGCTCCTCAAGACAGCTCCCACATTTTCCTGACGTAAACCCTAACTTGGACATTAAAAAAAAAGACATTAATAAAAGTTGGAGCCATCTCCTTCAAAAGCTCTCAAGAGGAGATATTCTTCTATTTTGAATTGGGATTTTTTGGGGTGTGGTGTCCTACAATAAAATCAATTGTCTCAATCTAAGTTACCATCCACTTCTCAGAGAAAGCATAGAATCAGACAGGACACACTGGGTCAGGTTTGGTGTGGGTAGTTTTCATCTGGCAGAGTTACCCTGGCCCCACAGAGGAAAACTGACTTGTTTTTTTTCTCCTTTCTTTGTCAAATATTTTTCCCATCCTCTCTTTCCTGGGAACCAGTTCAATGGGCATTGGTTGTCGTCCAGCAGCTCACCCAAGTGGCCGTTCTTCATACATCTGGACAGTGAATATCAGCAGGCTATTCGACCACAGGGAGCACCACAGGTAAGCCCAATACTATCTGCAACTGACATCTACACACACGCACACACATATACATACACACACACACATATACGCAAACATATACACACACACTTACACATACACATACACACACATGCTTACACATACACACACACAGACACACACACATGCACACACACACATACACATTCACACACACACATATACACATACAACCATACATACATACACACATACACACAGTGCTAAAGACAAGTTAGCATTTCAAGTGAGACTCTCCATAAGCGACTCCAGTCCCACACCAACCCTTGGTTGACTCTTAACTGTTCTCTGAAGCGGCCTAGCAAGCCGCTCAGTTGTACCGGCCAACTAGGGATGGGCAATAAATGTCGGCCTTGCCACTGACGCCCACATCCTGAGAATGAATTTAAGGAAACAACAGATCTTGGTGTTCTGACTTAGAATTTATTCTCCAGTGCAGCAACAGTGCTAAGAAAAACCCTTTCCAAATCTCCAGGCGCACAACAACTAAGAAATATGTGTTAGTAGGAGTGAGTTGCTTGGGCTTCATAGGCCAGATTGGCAGGGTTCAGGGGTCACCTGTGGTCAATGGTTTGTAGTTTAGACACCCCTGTTTTACATCAAAGGTATTTACTACTTTCATTGAATAGTTTGAAGCTTGCCTCCCTCTCTCCCTAAAGGTTCCTAAAGGAGAGTGATTTTTGAAGACGCTTGTCTTTCCTTGACATCCTTCCATTCAGTGGGAATCAGTCTTCTGTATTGGGTCGACAGACCTGACCTTGAAAGAAGAACAAATACTTCAGGCCTGGTGACAGGAATGCCAGTCAAGATGGGGTTGAGCTGAAAAGAATATGCTCTTTATCCCTCCAGCCCTTCAAAGTTCCTGGGTTCGCTTTCCTGGCATGTTGAACCAAATCCTGTTCACCCATCACCCCTGTGACCTACATTGGCTCCCAGTCCGGCAACTCCTCAATTTTAAAATTCTCCTCCTTGTTTTCAAATCCCTCCATGGCCTCGCCCCTCCCTATCTCTGTAACCTCCTCCAGCCCTCCAACCCTCCGAGAAGGCACGGCCGCCATTGATGGAGCGATTAAATTCGGGGACGTGCAAGAGTCCAGAATGCGCTCCTCCAATTCTGGACTCTTGCACGTCCCTGATTTTAATCGCTCCATCAATGGCGGCCATGCCTTCTGCCGCTTAGGCCCTAAGCTGTGGAATTCCCTCCCTAACCCTCTCCGCCTCTGTACCTCTCTCTCCTCCTTTACGGTGCTCCGTAAAACTTACCTCATTGACCAAGCTTTTCTTCACCTGTCCTAATATCTGCTTATGCGGCTCGGTGTCATATTTTGTTCAATAATGCTCCTGTGAAGCGCCTCGGGACGTTTTACTACATTAAAGGTGCTCTATAAATGTAAGTTGCTGTTGTTGTTTGAAAGCTATCAAGACTGAGCCCAATCCTATCCTCATCAGTCAACCACACACACGCAGTTACTTTCCAGCCAAAGTCACTGATAGCAATAAAGAAGCGCCCAGGGATGTTAAAGCCAATTGCAGCATCCCTTCTGACACCACATCTGAGATCAGACGGCTGAGTACAATAGAGACTGAATCACGGGGGCAAGTCTGTTATGTGATTCTCAATTGGAGACTTGAGGTTACCCATGCAATGAATCAGAGATCAGGAGAGGGGGCCATGTATGATTTAATTACTACTGATGGCTGCAACACAATTACATTTCAGCTCTAATTTGCCAAGAATATCTTGTTTTAATGTGAAACGCTTTGAGGAAACGCACTGGCTGGTGAAAAGATTCATCTCCAAACCTAAAGGTTTTATTTTGTGCATTGATACTGACAATGAGGCAAATGTGGAATTTTTTATCCACCGTGACACTGGAACTTAACATTATTTTGCTGTTCAGGCTTTATGAATATTCAGTTCCTTATTTAAGTATAACATTCCAAGGCGCCGCTGAGCTGTTGTAGAATGTCAGCTGTAGCCCGAGGGAGTGACGAGACGACTGTACAGAGCAGCAGAAGTTCAGATGTCATTCTTGCCCTTTACTCCTCCCCCACTCTTGGCCAATTCAGGGGCCATTCCAAAATGGTCCCTAGTTTCATTGGTAGGTGTTCCCTTCAAATAATGGACCAAAATAAAAAAGCAATTTGTCTCTTCAAGAAAAAGTTTATCGTGAGGGTATTTTGATCAAATATATCTTACGAGGTGTACTCATATCAGTCATGGGATAGAACATGGCTTCCAATTTGTTGACAGTGATGTAATGAGCTATAAACAGCTGCATAAACAGCTGCTTAAATGAAATATAACCTCAAATTTTAAAAAGAGTACTCGGAGCATTCTGGAAAGGCTAAAATGTTTTTTTTATAATTTTGTAGGCAGTGGAAGGTATACTGTTCCTTTAATTGTCTGATTATTTCCCTGTTTGAGAACGCAGTGGGGAAAATTCTTAAGCACTTAGGAATTTTTTTTTAAAATGGCAATACTCTGTGACAATTGATTTAAAATACTAGATCTCGGGATCACTCACTTCCGCCTCAGTCGAAAGTCCCGAAGTTAAAGGCAAGCTTTTTCAAATTCTAATAGTAGTTCTTAAAACCCGAGTGTTCAGAAGTGGCAGGAGAGGCAGGGGAAACATAGGTATCAATTGGGGAATTTAAATCTTTAAACATTATAATTCGACTGGCTGACCCTCCATGGGTAGACCGGGATAAGAACAGTTGTGATGTTTAGCTAAGAAGGTGGAGTCGAGTTCCATCCAGCCTGTTCCTTTAAGGCCACTCGGCCCAGGCACTCCAGGGGTGCAGGGTGATTTGAATAAGTACATCCTGAGGCTAATTTGCAGCTGCTGCTCGTTTCCCAGTTCTAGCCTTGGGAAGAGACCGGGTTGTTAAGGTCAAAAAGAACCCAGCAGGATATGACTGGCTTTCTCTCAATTTTTGACACTTTTGATGTCTAAAGTGTGACAAACACATGCTAGATTAGATAGATAGATAGAGTGGGCCATTTAAATGAAGAACCTTTGCGTTTTGCTTTGAGGTTGCTGGCACTCCATGGGATGTTTTTCTACATTGTTGTTTTGATTAATTTCATTGATTTTTTTCTTTGTCATTCGAATTGTTTTGCAGAAACAAATACTGAGTGGGAAAAATAGTTTAATATATGGAAAAAGCACAGAAGTGTTAATGCATAGACCCCATCACAAGGAAGGCAATAAGGCTTTTTTTTAAAACTTTGTCTTTTCTATGATATTTTCTCTTATTTGTCAGCATTGTAGGGGAGACAGTCTGGGCTGCAGATACTTCCATTCAGTTATCAATGTTGTTCTACGTTAGTGGGACCAGATAGGTCACTCTTTAATTTCTTGCCCCCTCTTCTTCCCCTATCTCCCCACCCCCAAGGAGGAAGGAGGGAGCAGAAGAACTTGCCTAGAGGGAGTAGCTGGATTCAAATAGCAAAAGACCATGAATGAGAGTTTGATTCTACAGCTGCTGTGCTTGTGTCTTAACACTACCCCTGAATGCAATCAGCCTGAGCACTATTCCAAAGAAAAAATATTGCCGTGTTACTGTTTACAGAGCTTCTGAAAGGCCTACATTGAATTAATGATTGACTATTTCTCCTGAAGCACCTGAAACTGTATTAATGTAACTTGGCCCGATGAGATATTGTCAGGGTAATATCATGGTTGCCTGATTGCACAGCTAGCAATTCAGACTTAAAATTAGGCTAGAAACAATTCATGAATTTTACTTGATTAATTTTAGAATGAGTGCCTCTATTTGTATTTTCTGTTTAAAGATTTCAATCAATTTTTCTTTTGGCAAATTAATTTTCTAACTGTAATTTTGGTTAATTGCTAAACGATGAAGTAATCATCTGATATAAATAGAACTATTTAAATGTAATTATTGGTGTGAGTAATTAAATTTGTTTCACAGCCCTGTAGCTTGTCTTTAGAACACTGCTCACCTGCTGCTATTTTGCACTCACCTGGAAGCTTCTAAAGTCTGAGTGATTGACAGGGGAGAATTACAGAGTGCAGGACAGTAACGACACTCTTTGGAATGAACACAAGTAAGAATGAAATGCTTCAAGTTAATAGTTTCAGTATTCTTACTAAAGTGAACCTTCAAGTGGCTCTGCCATTACATTAAAAATTTTTTTTTGCCATATTGAACTTATGTAAAGAAGGTAGCCATGATGTGGAGATGCCGGTGATGGACTGGGGTTGACAATTGTAAACAATTTTACAACACCAAGTTATAGTCCAACAAATTTATTTTAAATTCCACAAGCTTTCGGAGGCTTCCTCCTTCCTCAGGTGAACGGTGTGGAATTTCCACACCGTTCACCTGAGGAAGGAGGAAGCCTCCAAAAGCTTGTGGAATTTAAAATAAATTTGTTGGACTATAACTTGGTGTTGTAAAATTGTTTACAATTATGTAAAGAAAGAAAGACTTGCATTTATATAGCGTCTTTCATGACCTCAGGACGTCCCAAAGCACTTTACAGCCAATGAAGTACTTTTGAAGTGTAGTCACTGTTGTAACGTACGGGAATGCAGCAGCCAATTTGCGCACAGCAAGCTCCCACAAACAGCAATGGGATAATGACCAGATAATCTGCTTTAGTGCTGTTGGTTGAGGGATAAATATAGTCCAGGACACCAGGGGCAAACTCCCCTGCTCTTCTTCAAAATAGTGCCATGGGATCGTTTACATCCACCTGAGAGGGCAGACGGGGCCTCAGTTTAATATTTCATCCGAAGGACCGCATCCCTGACAGTGCAGCACTCCCTCAGTACTGCACTGGGAGTATCAGCCTGGATTATATGCTCAATTCTCTGGAGTGGGGACTTGAACCCACAATCTTCTGACTCAGAGGCGAGAGTACTGCCCACTGAGCCATGGGTGACAGGCTATGAATGGCACCCTTTAACAAAAGTGAAGCAGTTGTGTCTTGACAAAGATTGTTTTTTTGGGTTCTCTATTGATAGCTGCAGTACACACAGAGCTAATATTAGTTACTGTGAGCTGTATCTGCAACAATCCATCAGATCGAAGTCAATTAATATGCGACTGAGTTTTAATTTCTGTCAAATGAAGGGGAGATCAGTGTGCTAATGCTAACTGAATGCAGGTTCATTGTGTCGTTCTGTTAAAAAATGTCTGGACAACTTGTTAATTGCCAGCCATTGGGGTGTTTCCAAGTAATTGACAGCCAATCAATGTAATTAAAAGTGCTATAGTCTGTTAATATATTTTGTTCCAACACATCTTCAAATGATCTGGTAACAGGTCAATAAAGTTACCTGGCACAGATCAAAGAACCTAGCTACTGGGGGTGGGGGGTGGTGACTTTGCTGTGACACAGACCGATGAGAAGAAACCAGAGCTTCGACTAGTGGCTATATCTGGAGTTGACTGGCTGGTTGGTCGAAAGCCAGCAGTTGGTTAGGAACAGCTTGAATCCGCAATAGCATTTTGCCCTGTAAAAAGTGAACATCTGATTTCAAGATTCACTGTATGTTGAAAGATCGTTAAGGGGAATTGTCTGTTATTTTGATATATCAAGAAGTAGAGAAAAGGTTACAAATTATTGTAAAAACAGTCTTGTATACTAAATACTGGCAATTTACCTGGTTTACGTCAAATAAATTATCTGCTGATTTACAGCCTGATTCTCATCCACCTACCAAAGACAAAAAGAGAGACATAGGGCAGCACATGGTACATTCAAGTAACAAAAGCAAAAATACTGTGGATGCTGGAAATCTGAAATAAAAACAGATAATGCTGGAAATATTCAGCAGGTCAGGCAGCATCTGTGGAGAGTGAAACATAGGGTTAATGTTTCAGGTCGATGATCTTTCATCATCCTAGTTACAACCAAAGGTCATCGACCTGAAATGTTAACTCTGTTTCTCTCTCCACAGATGCTTTCCAACCTGCTGAGTGTTTCCAATATTTTTCTGTTCTTAGTCTGTGTATTCATGTAAGCCAGATTACAAGGATTCTCTGAGCCCTGGTTCTCATTATTAGTTACCTAGATATTAGGTAGGGAAAAGTACATTTCAGATTGTAGGGGAGGCAAGGTCTGCCTATGGTACTGGTCAACGATTATTGTGATCCAGAACGGAATTATTGTGATCCGGCTGTAGTGCTGAAGACTTGTGCTCCAGAACTAGCTGCGCCTCTAGCCAAGCTGTTCCAGTACAACTACAACACTGGCATCTACCCGACAATGTGGAAAATTGCCCAGGTATGTCCTGTCCACAAAAAGCAGGACAAATCCAATCCGGACAATTACCACCCCATCAGTCTACTCTCAATCATCAGCAAAGTGATGGAAGGTGTCGTCGACAGTGTTATCAAGCGGCACTTACTCACCAATAACCTGCTCACCGATGCTCAGTTTGGGTTCCGCCAGGACCACTCAGCTCCAGACCTCATTACAGCCTTGGTATGGACGAAAGAGCTGAATTCCAGAGGTGAGGTGAGAGTGACTACCCTTGACATCAAGACAGCACCTGACCGAGTGTGGCACCAAGGAGCCCTAGTAAAATTGAAGTCAATGGGAATCGGGGAAAACTCTCCAATGGCTGGAGTCATACCTAGCACAAAAGAAAATGGTAGTGGTTGTTGGAGGCCAATCCTCTCAGCCCCAGGACATTGCTGCAGGAGTTCCTCAGGCAGTGTCCTAGGCCCAACCATCTTCATTAATGCTTCATCAATGACCTTCCCTCCATCATAAGCTCAAGCTGTCAGGAAATGCGTCTATGCCAGATTCATCAGCCGCACTCGGAAGACAGTCCAGAATGTCATCCAAGCACAACGCAACGCCATCAAAGCTCTCAAGACCAACCGCAACATCGTCATCAAACCAGCGGACAAAGGAGGAGCCATCGTCATACAGAACAGAACGGACTATTGCAAAGAAGCATACCGACAACTGGACAACCAGGAACACTACAGACGGTTACCCACAGACCCGACCAAAGAACACACCCATCAGCTCAACAAACTGATCAAGACCTTCGATCCAGACCTTCAAAACATCCTACGCACTCTCATCCCACGTACTCCCCGCGTGGGAGACTTCTACTGCCTCCCAAAGATACACAAAGCCAACACACCCGGACGTCCTATCGTATCAGGCAACGGAACCCTGTGTGAGAACCTCTCTGGATACATCGAGGGCATCCTGAAACCCATCGTGCAGGGAACCCCCAGCTTCTGTCGCGACACTACAGACTTTCTACAAAAACTCAGTACCCACGGACCTGTTGAACCAGGAACACTTCTCACCACGATGGACGTCTCGGCACTCTACACCAGTATCCCCCACGATGACGGCATCGCTGCGACAGCATCAATACTCAACACCAACAACAGCCAATCTCCAGACGCCATCCTACAACTCATCCGCTTCATCCTGGATCACAATGTCTTCACCTTCAATAACCAGTTCTTTACCCAAACACACGGAACAGCCATGGGGACCAAATTCGCACCCCAATACGCCAACATTTTCATGCACAAGTTCGAGCAGGACTTCTTCACTGCACAGGACCTCCAACCAACACTATACACCAGATACATCGACGACATTTTCTTTCTATGGACCCACGGTGAGGAATCACTAAAGAGACTACACGATAACATCAACAAGTTCCATCCCACCATCAAGCTCACCATGGACTACTCCTCAGAATCGGTTTCTTTCTTGGACACACGAATCTCCATCAAAGACGGGCACCTCAGCACCTCACTCTACCGCAAGCCCACGGACAACCTCACGATGCTCCACTTTTCCAGCTTCCACCTAACCACGTCAAAGAGGCCATCCCCTATGGACAGGCCCTGCGAATACACAGGGTCTGCTCAGACGAGGAGGAATGCGATGGACACCTACAGACGCTGAAAGATGCCCTAGTAAGAACGGGATTTGACGCTCGACTCATCGATCGACAGTTCCGACGGGCCACAGTGAAAAATCGCGTAGACCTCCTCAGAAGACTAACACGGGACGTAACCAACAGAGTACCCTTCGTCGTCCAGTACTTCCCCAGAGCGGAGAAACTACGCCATGTTCTCCGCAGCCTTCAACATGTCATCAATGATGACGAACACCTCGCTATGGCCATCCCCACACCTCCACTACTCGCCTTTAAACAGCCACCCAACCTCAAACAAACCATCGTTCGCAGCAAATTACCCAGCCTTCAGGAGAACAGCGTCCACAAAACCACACAACCCTGCCACGGTAACCTCTGCAAGACATGCCAGATCATTGACACAGATACCACCATCACACGAGAGGACACCACCCACCAGGTGCACGGTTCATACTCCTGTGACTCGGCCAACGTTGTCTACCTCATACGTTGCAGGAAAGGATGCCCCAGAGCATGGTACATTGGCGAGACCATGCAGATGCTGCGACAACGGATGAACGGACACCGCGCAACAATCGCCAAACAGGAGGGTTCTCTCCCTGTCGGGGAACACTTCAGCAGTCATGGACATTCAGCCACCAACCTTCGGGTAAGCATACTCCAAGGCGGCCTTCGAGACACACGACAACGCAAAATCGTCGAGCAGAAATTGATAGCCAAGTTCCGCACCCATGAGGACGGCCTCAACTGGGATCTTGGGTTCATGTCACACTACACGTAACCCCACCAGCGAACAAATGTTATCTGTTTTTAATATAATGGGTCATTGACCGTCTTCCTTCTCTCTCTCTCTCTCTCTCTCTTTTTTTGGGGGTTTGTATATTCGGTGGCCTTTTTAGGTGACACCTTTCTGTCTGCTCACTGTGATTGCCTTGGCAACGGGCAGTAATCACCAGGCATTGTTCTGTGATTTTCAAATGCGAAGGATTCGAAAATGTCATTTCCACACCGTTCACCTGACGAAGGAGGAAGCCTCCGAAAGCTTGTGGAATTTAAAATAAATTTGTTGGACTATAACTTGGTGTTGTAAAATTGTTTACAATTGTCATCTCCAACAAGAGAGTCTAACCACCTCCCCTTGACATTCAACGGCAATGCCATCGCCGTATCCCCCACTATCAACATCCTGGGGGTCACCATTGACCAGAGACTTAACTGGACCAGCCACATAAATACTGTGGCTATTAGAGCAGGTCAGAGGCTGGGTATTCTACGGCGAGTGACTCACCTTCTGACTCCCCAAAGCCTTTCCACCATCTACAAGGCACAAGTCAGGTGTGTTATGGAATACTCTCCATTTGCCTGGATGAGTGCAGCTCCAACAAAATGCTGCGCGACAGAGGGATCTGGGTGTCCTCATACATTAAACACAAAAAGTCAACATACAGGTGCAGCAGGTAATCCGGAAGGCAAATGGAATATTGGCCTTTATTTCTGGGGCATGGAGTATAAAAACAGGGAAGTCATGCTACAACTGTACAGGGTGCTGGTGAAACCACACCTGGAGTACTGCGTACAGTTCTGGTGCCCTTATTTAAGGAAGGACATACTTGCATTGGAGGCAGTTCAGAGAAGGTTCACGAGGTTGATTCTGGGTATGGAAGGGTTGTCTCATGAGGAAAGACTGAACAGGTTGGGTCTATACTCATTGGAGTTTAGAAGAATGAGAGGAGACCTTATTGAAACATATAAGATTCTGAAGGGACTCGATAGGGTAGATGCTGAGAGGATGTTACCCCTCATTGGGGAATCTAAAACTAGGGGGCATAGTCTCAGAATAAGGGGTCGCCTGTTTAAAATGGAAATGAGGAGGAATTTCTTCTCCCAGAGGGTCATGAATCTTTGGAATTCTTTACCCTAAAAAGCTGTGGAGGCTGAGTCATTGAATACATTCAAGGCTGAGTTAGACAAATTTTTGATCAGCAAGGGAGTCAAAGGATATGGGGAAAAGGGCGGGAAAATGGAGTTGAGGTAAAAATCAGATCAGCCATGATCTCATTGAATGCCGGAGCAGGCTAGAGGGGCCGAATGGCCTACTCCTGCTCCTATCTCTTATGGTCTTATAGTCTTATGGTAACACTCAAGAAGCTCGACACTATCCAGGACAAAGCAGCCCGCTTGATTGGCACCCCATCCACCACCCTAAACATTCACTCCCTTCACCACCGGCGCACAGTGGCTGCAGTGTGTACCATTCACAGGATGCACTGCAGCAACTCGCCAAGGCTTCTTCGACAGCACCTCCCAAACTCGTGACCTCTACCACCTAGAAGGACAAGGGCAGCAGGCACATGGGAACAACACAACCTGCACGTTCCCCTCCAAGTCACACACCATCCCGACTTGGAAATATATCGCCGTTCCTTCATCGTCGCTGGGTCAAAATCCTGGAACTCCCTTCCTAACAGCACTGTGGGAGAACCTTCACCACACGGACTGCAGCGGTTCAAGAAGGCGGCTCACCACCACCTTCTCAAGGGCAATTAGGGATGGGCAATAAACGCTGGCCTCGCCAGCGACACCCACATCCCATGAATGAATTTTTTAAAAAGTATCTACTGTAAAGTTCTAAAATGTTTCACACCTCTTCACCGCGTGCTGGTTCCAGAGTTCTCAAAATCTACAGGAAAATCCGTTATTCACAGGGAAAATACCATGTGTACAGATACAGAAAGAAAGAGGGGGGAAACCCGATAATATAAAGTTGCTTTATATTGGCCTTTATCTCATTTGCATTCGGGAAATGCATCCATGAGGAGACTAATGCCAAAAGACAAACGGTGCAAAGCAAAGACTGAAAATGTTTGGGTTTGTTTTTTTTTTCCCGGTACGTTGTGGAGTTTTATTTGGAGTTGATTTGCTTGGTCACGGCCTTTGTCCCTTCTGACACGGTGTGATTGACCAGCTCCACCTGGCAGCAGCAGACGTACTGCGGTCTGGATGTCCCGGGAGCTGATGGTTGAGTGCTTGTTGTAACGGGCCAGGCGGGAAGCCTCACCCGCAATGCGCTCGAAAATATCGTTCACAAAGCTCAGTGAGGCTCATGGCATTGGAGGAGATGCCCGTGTCAGTGTCGACGATGCTTCTTCACCTTGAAAATGGTTTGGGAGTCTCAGGCTTGATGGGCTGAGTGCCTTTTTCTCGTTGCATTCTATACTTTCCCTCAATCTTCCTTCTCTTCTCTTTTTCAATCCCTCCCAGAGGCGATTTTCCAACCCACGGTCGTGGACTCAAAAATGATCTCTATTTTGATTTTTCCACTCCTCCGCTGTGGAGACTTCTTGTTTATCTTCCGTTTATATCTCTTTGTCCTATTGTGTCCACCAATCGATCATTTGCTATCTTCTATTTACAGTTTACAATCTGTAGCAACTGGTTTGTTTGAATTCAGCTCAGACGATTGACATGATCATTTTCCCCCCTATGCTCACTGTGAAAGTCCTTTATGAAATCAGTTTAGGATGCATCCGTTTTATTTTCTAGTGGCAACAAGAGTTCAAATGGATATTTTATTCGTGTTTTTAAAAAAAAATGCCACACTGGGAGAGTGAAGGGTGCTGATCTGAATTTGGAAGGTCATTGCTGGGGGACAGTATTATGACATACATTAGCACTTGACCTGGGACTGCTTGACGCTGACACAGTGGGGAAATGCCCCTATTTTCCAACAACAAATTTAAAGAGGGAAATTCCACCATAGTATTCTTTCCAACTCACTATCAGCTTTGAAACTGAAAAGTCCAGCCTAAGTGTATTTGAAAAATATTACTAGTTTTTGAACCCACCATCTGTCTTTGTTTTTTAAAAAGACCCTCCTGTTCTATTTTATAACAGGACTGGAAATTAAGATGACGTCGGATTTTGGCAGAACTATTTTGCTGGGTAAATGTATCTAAATATATCAGTTTATGAACGAGCTGGGAAAGTACTGGAATAGATACTGTTCACATTTGACCTTTGTTTTTATATTCTGTCCATGAGACAGTCTCTTTAGTCATTTTCTGCTGCATTCATTTGGAGTCACAAGAGTTGTGTTGGACTGTAAACAAAAATTGCTGTCAGTTGGGTTTTTATTACCGCATTTTTCCTCTTCTCGTAAAGCTACTGACTCTAACTGATACCAACTGTCCTCCTGTACCTTTCCCAAGTGGAATGCTTCACGTGTGAACCTAGGAACCGAAACAACATCAAACAAAACAGGTTATCGGGGACCGTGCTGTGTGCAAATTGGCTGCCATATTTCCTTACATTACAACAACGACTGCAATGCAAAAATACTTCATTGTCTGTGAAAAGAAAGAAAGAAAGAGCTTGCATTTATATAGCACCTTTCAGGACATCGCAGTGTGCTTTACAGCTATTGAAGTACTTTTTTTTGAAGTGTAGTCACTTTTAATGAAGCGCTTTTGGGACATCCTGAGGTCGTGAAAGGCGCTATATAAATGCAAGTTCTTTCTTTACCTGGTTGTCATGTCATGGTTGTGTCGCACTCTGTATATTGCAGTCACGCAGGAGGAGGATGAAAACTATAATTTTTTTTAAAATCAAGACACCCTGATTGCAGCTACGCTGCAGATTTAAGTATAACCCGGAGATTTGTTTTGACTTGGTTTGCATGAGGGAACATATATTGTTGTGGTAAGTGTGTGCATTAATACAGCTGTTGTGTGTGTTTGTGTGAAAAAGATATGTATATAGGTTGAATGTATCTTCTGCAGCTGCCAAAACAAATCACCAGTCACAGCATTTTTCTCCTCTGACTCAAAAGAGTTCTTCACAAATAATTAGCCCATATTGTTTGAGCATCTGCTGCAGGTTTCCATCCCATAGTATTTTGATGTGATACATGCTGGGTGACCACAGATAGCCTAGGGAGGGAATGAATGACAAGGGTCACTGCCAACTGGCATCACGTCTGACTGGTTCCTCTCAGTGCTGTTAGTATTGTTTACAGTTCACTTTCAGCACAGTGAACTTTAGATCCCTCTGTTTTCCATTGCTCCTTTATTTCCCAGCTGCTTCTCATCTCCTGATAGCACTGATTCCTTGCTGGGATGCACTTCTATGGGTGTCTAGTCATCCTCGAGTACCCTCCCCAAGTTGATGCTTTGTGTGTTGGTCTACAGAGTATAAGGTGTTGAGAGACTATCCTTCAATGGGGGGGTGAACACACAGCGTGTACATGCGTGCACTTCCAGTAGGACTCACTGGATAGTATTCGGGAGCCTAGATTGATGTCCTCCTTCTTGACCCAGGGATGCTGAGGCTAATTGACTCTACTGCCACCTTGGCTGAGATTAACTGGCTTGGCACAGACTGGTGCTCAAACATGAGACTTCGCTGGTCCGTCGGGCTTAGGTACTTGCCTGCTGGGTTTTCTGCTCTGTGCCCACCAAACTCATGATTTTTCAGCAACTAAAATGAATGGGCAGTGACCGTGGGTTGACTAGCACATAACTGGTAAACCCTGGCCACTACCTTAAGCCTGCATCTTAAGCTGAACCATCAAACTACCTGCAAACTTTGGTTTGAATGAAAGGCAGGTTTTTAATCTTCACTCGGTATATTTCTCCTGTTGGTTGGGAGTTAACTCTTGTGAATCCCTGTTAAAATGGCAGTGTATGTTGGGGGAGGGGTGGACAGACTGCTTATTTTTCTCAAAAACATCTTGAAATTTACATCTGAAATAGTCTATACTTGTAGCACTTCAAATAAATCTGCATATGCTACAGCAGTTCTCAGAAAATGGAGTCCACATGCTTAAAAATAGGAACACAGTACATAGGAACAGGAGTAGACCATTCAGCCCCTTGAGTGCGTTCTGCCAGTTAGATCATGGCTGATTTGTATCTCAACTCCATTTACCTGCCTTTGTTCTGTACACCTTGATACCCCACCTAAGAAAAAACTATCGATCTCAGTCTTGCAGTGATATTCAGACCATTAGGATAACTGAGTCCAGTACCCATTGCAAGTTAAGTGAGGAAGTCACTGTGATATTGCCTTAGGAACTGAGAATGTCTAATGTAATGCAGAAACCTCAACAATTAGCCTGACAATCCTGAGTCCAAACTTAAGCTACAGCCTGCGTTATACCAGAATGACCTTTCTGTTCCCTATGTTTCCCTTTTGGTTTCTCTGAGTAATACAGGATGAGTCATTGGTCCAAGTTTGGATCAAAGAAACATGCAAATCTGAATTAGATCAGGCCAAAGACTAGGTTCGTCTTTAGCCTGAAGAAACTGAAATTTCATCAGATGCCCAGTACAGAAAAAACTATTTATAATGACAAATTTCGGTATGACTTTTGCTGACCTTTATAGCAGGGTAGTCGCCTTATACAAGTTCAAAGCTAACTGATGGATTTTTTATGGGGATGGCTCAATTTTTAGGGAGACCACATCTGTATACGGACGATCACAGAACTTTCAGATTGTGGAACTGACATGACAGCAATTCTGTAATCCGAGTGGAACACATTGCCAGCTGAAATGAGCAGGCATGAGTGATGTGAGCTTCCTCAAGTGTGCAGTTCAGAAGTGTCCACCCGGGGAGCTTGAATATCCATTGGAGGGAATAATTTACGTCTGGTCCTTTGACGATAGCAATCTATCAACTGAGGCCTGGTGCCTTCAGCAGAGGAAAGATTTTCGAGCTGCAAGCATCAATCAGAGATGCCTGCAATAGGAAACCATCATAACCAAGGGTTTGGACAAGGCTGAAGATCTGCCAGCTCTTGCCTATGGGATTGATGCTAAGTGTGGGTGAGGAGGGAGATTAGTAAAAAGAAGGGAAGAAAGACTTGCATTTGTACAGTGCTTTTCACAACCTCAGGATGTCCCAAAGAGTTTTACGGCCGGTTAAGTACTTTTGAAAGTGTAGTCACTGTTGTAATGTAGGAAATGTGACAGCCAATTTGGATAGATTTGGAGGATCCAGAAGTTGGACTCTGAGTCAGGAGCCCATCAACTAAAGCAAGCAGCAAGAGAATCTTTCCATACCCATAGAACTTGGACACATACACACCATTGGTCTGCCATGGAAAAGGGCACATAATCACTAAACCACTATAAAAGCAATAGCTGCTTTTTAAAAAAAAATGTATGACCACTGATAGTAACTCTGAGCTGCCAAGCCTCGGTATGATGGAGGCCGGCAAGCTTTTGGCATTGCAAAGTGACGTTTTGACCCTTTTGTTCCCATGTAAACTTGAACCAAGCCAAGCTGAGTTTGGATTTTATATATGTCAAAATTTCCCACAGTCAACACTTAAAAGCCGGCCATTAGTAGAGTGCTCAATACTCTTTCTTAGGCTACCACAATTACTTGTTCAGGACTCGCCTTCACTTCTTGGCAATTTTGACTGGGTAGAAATGGAGTTACGATGAGTCCTTTGCTCAAGGAGATTACAACAACTTGCATTTATATAGCGCCTTTAATGTAGTAAAATGTCCCAAGCACTTCACAGGAGCAATTATCAACCAAAATTTGCCACATAAGGAGATATTAGGTCAGGTGACTAAAAGCTTGGTCAAAGAGGTAGGTTTTAAGGAGTGCCTTAAAGGAGGGTAGAGAGGCGGAGAGGTTTAGGGAGGGAAATCCAGAGCTTAAGGCAGCTAAAGGCACGGCCACCAATGGTGGAGCGAAGAAAATCAGGGATGCGCAGGAGGCCAGAATTGTAGGAGCGTGGAGATCTCAGAGGGTTGTAGGGTTGGAGGATGTTACAGAAATAGACAGACATTACCCATGTAGAAACTCTTTGTGATGAGGTTTTGAAGCAGGAACCTCTTGGTTTGAATCCAAATTGCCTTAAATAACTGCTCGTTCATATTTCTTCTTTATCTCAACCCTCCTTGATTGATGTGGTTGACAGTGGAGATTATCGATTGGTTTTGATGATCAATGGGTACTGAATTTCTCCTGCATAAGACAAAGGAGATGGGAGCAAATAAAACACATTGAAAAATATCTTCACATAATTGACAATAAGCTTTACAAAAAACTGGAATGTGAATTAAAAAACTGATTTGAGATGATGGACAGTTTTGAATGACTGACTATGTACTCCAATAAATGCACCTCTCTCATTAAATTAATAAATGTGATGTGGGACTTTTGATCCTGCTCCATTTTTAATAAGTTTTCAAATTCTTTCCTGATACAAGTTAACGCGTCCTTTTGACCACCCCTGCCCACACTGGCACCACATCCCTTGAAATGAATGATTAAACATTCTTAATTATAGCCTTTTAAAGAATGTAATTGTCCCGCAACTAATTAATCAGGTGCTTCCCACTGTGTTTGCACTCCGGGTATGTTAAATCTCCCACCATCTCACTGCTGTGTTACATACTAAATAACCTATTATTAGAAAAAAGTATTTTAATGAAGCACCTTTGTGGGTGCAGGTCCTGAATTGAGGGTATCTGGAATTAATAAATGTTCTTCAGGTGAACTGTTAATAATTTTTTTTTTTTTTTTTATTCGTTCACGGGATGTGGGCGTCGCTGGCAAGGCCGGCATTTATTGCCCATCCCTAATTGCCCTTGAGAAGGTGGTGGTGAGCCGCCTTCTTGAACCGCTGCAGTCCGTGTTGTGACGGTTCTCCCACAGTGCTGTTAGGAAGGGAGTTCCAGGATTTTGACCCAGCGACAATGAAGGAACGGCGATATATTTCCAAGTCGGGATGGTGTGTGACTTGGAGGGGAATGTGCAGGTGGTGTTGTTCCCATGCGCCTGCTGCCCTTGTCCTTCTAGGTGGTAGAGGTCGCGGGTTTGGGAGGTGCTGTCGAAGAAGCCTTGGCGAGTTGCTGCAGTGCATCCTGTGGATGGTGCACACTGCAGCCACAGTGCGCCGGTGGTGAAGGGAGTGAATCTTTAGGGTGGTGGATGGGGTGCCAATCAAGCGGGCTGCTTTATTTTGGATGGTGTCGAGCTTCTTGAGTGTTGTTGGAGCTGCACTCATCCAGGCAAGAGGAGAGTATTCCATCACACTCCTGACTTGTGCCTTGTAGATGGTGGAAAGGCTTTGGGGAGTCAGGAGGTGAGTCACTCGCCACAGAATACCCAGCCTCTGACCTGCTCTCGTAGCCACAGTATTTATATGGCTGGTCCAGTTCAGTTTCTGGTCAATGGTGACCCCCAGGATGTTGATGGTGGGGGATTCGGCGATGGTAATGCCGTTGAATGTCAAGGGGAGGTGGTTAGACTCTCTCTTGTTGGAGATGGTCATTGCCTGGCACTTATCTGGCGCGAATGTTACTTGCCACTTATGAGCCCAAGCCTGGATGTTGTCCAGGTCTTGCTGCATGCGGGCTCGGACTGCTTCATTATCTGAGGGGTTGCGAATGGAACTGAACACTGTGCAGTCATCAGCGAACATCCCCATTTCTGACCTTATGATGGAGGGAAAGTCATTGATGAAGCAGCTGAAGATGGTTGGGCCTAGGACACTGCCCTGAGGAACTCCTGCAGCAATGCCCTGGGGCTGAGATGATTGGCCTCCAACAACCACTACCATCTTCCTTTGTGCTAGGTATGACTCCAGCCACTGGAGAGTTTTCCCCCTGATTCCCATGGACTTCAATTTTACGAGGGCTCCTTGGTGCCACACTCGGTCAAATGCTGCCTTGATGTCAAGGGCAGTCACTCTCACCTCACCGCTGGAATTCAGCTCTTTTGTCCATGTTTGGACCAAGGCTGTAATGAGGTCTGGAGCCGAGTGGTCCTGGCGGAACCCAAACTGAGCATCGGTGAGCAGGTTATTGGTGAGTAAGTGCCGCTTGATAGCACTGTCGACGACACCTTCCATCACTTTGCTGATGATTGAGAGTAGACTGATGGGGCGGTAATTGGCCGGATTGGATTTGTCCTGCTTTTTGTGGACAGGACATACCTGGGCAATTTTCCACATTGTCGGGTGGATGCCAGTGTTGTAGCTGTACTGGAACAGCTTGGCTAGAGGCGCAGCTAGTTCTGGAGCACAAGTCTTCAGCACTACAGCTGGGATGTTGTCGGGGCCCATAGCCTTTGCTGTATCCAGTGCACTCAGCCGTTTCTTGATATCACGTGGAGTGAATCGAATTGGCCGAAGACTGGCTTCCGTGATGGTGGGGATATCGGGAGGATACTGAGATGGATTATCCACTCGGCACTTCTGGCTGAAGATGGTCGCAAACGCTTCAGCCTTGTCTTTTGCACTCACGTGCTGGACTCCGCCATCATTGAGAATGGGGATGTTTGCAGAGCCTCCTCCTCCCGTTAGTTGTTTCATTGTCCACCACCATTCACGACTGGATGTGGCAGGACTGCAGAGCTTTGATCTGATCCATTGGTTGTGGAATCGCTTAGCTCTGTCTATAGCATGTTGCTTCCGCTGTTTAGCATTCATGTAGTCCTGAGTTGTAGCTTCACCAGGTTGGCACCTCATTTTTAGGTACGCCTGGTGCTGCTCCTGGCATGCTCTTCTACACTCCTCATTGAACCAGGGTTGATCCCCTGGCTTGTTGGTAATGGTAGAGTGAGGAATATGCCGGGCCATGAGGTTACAGATTGTGCTGGAATACAATTCTGCTGCTGCTGATGGCCCACAGCGCCTCATGGATGCCCAGTTTTGAGCTGCTAGATCTGTTCTGAATCTATCCCATTTAGCACGGTGGTGGTGCCACACAACACGTTGGATGGTGTCCTCAGTGCGAAGACGGGATTTCATCTCCACGAGGACTGTGCGGTGGTCACTCCTACCAATACTTTCATGGACAGATGCATTTGCGACAGGTAGATTGGTGAGGACGAGGTCAAGTAAGTTTTTCCCTCGTGTTGGTTCGCTCACCACCTGCCGCAGGCCCAGTCTAGCAGCTATGTCCTTCAGGACTCGGCCAGCTCGGTCAGTTGTGGTGCTACCGAGCCACTCTTGGTGATGGATATTGAAGTCCCCCACCCAGAATACATTTTGTGCCCTTGCTACCCTCAGTGCTTCCTCCAAGTGGTGTTCAACATGGAGGAGGACTGATTCATCAGCTGAGGGAGGACGGTAGGTGGTAATCAGCAGGAGGTTTCCTTGCCCATGTTTGACCTGATGCCATGAGATTTCATGGGGTCCAGAGTCAATGTTGAGGACTCCCAGGGCCACTCCCTCCTGACTGTATATCACTGTACCGCCACCTCTGGTGGGTCTGTCCTGCCAGTGGGACAGGACATACCCAGGGGTGGTGATGGAAGAGTCTGGGACGTTGGCTGAAAGATATGATTCTGTGAGTATGGCTATGTCAGGCTGTTGCTTGACTCGTCTGTGGGACAGCTCTCCCAATTTTGGCACAAGTCCCCAGATGTTAGTAAGGAGGACCTTGCAGGGTCGACTGGGCTTGGTTTGCCGTTGTCGTGTCCGGTGCCTAGTGGTCCATCCGGTTTTATTCTTATTATGACTTTTCGTAGCGAGATTTTACAACTGAGTGGCTTGCTAGGCCATTTCAGAGGGCAATTAAGAATCAACCACATTGCTGTGGGTCTGGAGTCACATATAGGCCAGACCGGGTAAGGGCGGCAGGCTTCCTTCCCTAAAGGACATTAGTGAACCAGATGGGTTTTTACGACAATCCAGTAGTTTCATGGCCATCATTACTGATACTAGTATTTTAATTCCAGATTTTTATTTAATTAATTGAATTTAATTAATTAATTGAATTTAAATTCGCCAGCTGCCATGGCGGGATTTGAACTCATGACTCTGGATTTTAGTCCAGGAACATAACCACTATGCTACCGTACATGCTGTTGGTTATGTGAAAATCTCAGTTTATGCCATGCACATTTGCAAACAAACATCTTAATATAATCCTTCTGACTTTCCTCACAAGATCTCTCTGATAGTAATGACTGCAGGATTGCAAAATGAGTCTAGGTTTTTCTATCCGTCTGCTTTTTTTTTAGTTGATGTTACTATTTCATCTGTCTTTCGGATGAGACGTTAAGCCGAGGCCCTGTCTGCTCTCTCAGGTGGATGTAAAAGATTCCACTATTTCGAAGAAGAGCAAGGGAGTTCTTCCCAGTGTCCTGGTCAATATTTATCCCTCAACCAACATCACTAAAATAGCATATCTGGTCATTATCATATTGCTGTTTGTGGGACCTTGCTGTGAGCAAACTGGCTGCCGCGTTTCCCTACGTTACAACACTGACTGTACTTCATTGGCTGTAAAACACTTTGTGACATCCTGAGGTTGTGAAAAGCACTATATAAATGCAAGCCTGCCTTTCTTATTACCTTACTGACAATTGTACCCATATGTATCAACCGCTAATCATTATAATGAGGGGCATTTACCATATCACAGCTCAGCAGTGTAAGCATTCATGTTGTATTAAAAGCTTCCCATGTCACAGTAGGCTCGGAGCCGTGTCGGAGCAGGCTCGAGGGGCCATACAGCCTACTCCTGCTCCTATTTCTTATGTTCTTAGTAGAACATAAGCGTCAGAGGATAAAGAGAAAAACTGATGCTGGGAATCTGAAATAAAAATGAGGAATTGGTGGAAGCAGATTCAATAGTAACTTTCAAAAGGGAATTAGATATATACTTGGAAAGGAAAAATTTGCAGGGCTACGGGGAAAGAGCAGGGGAGTGGGACTAATCGGATAGCTCTTTCAAAGAGGCGGCACAGGCACAATGAGCCAAATGGCCTCCTTCTGTAGCTGTAGGATTCTAAGTACGCTGCAGGCCAATCAGCCACCGAAAAGAGAAAAGCCAGCTTCACGTTTCAGAATGCTGGGGGAGCCTGACACTGTAGTGAGTTTAAAAAGCCGGAACTTTAGATCTAGGACGTGAGTTCATATGAATGAACATCTTTGTAAGGAATCAATGTGAATCAGCAGCCTCTGCCCAGTGTGTGGCAGGCATGATCCCAAGGAACAAAATGCCCTTAGTTTGGAGGCAAATTAGCAATCTCAAGAATAACAAGTTACACTTGTACGGCACTTTTAGCACAGTGAGATATCTGGAGCACTTCACAAAGAGGTGTGTGGGGCAGACAGCAAGCAGTAGTTAGAAGTGTTAGAGATGCATGGCAGCTGTGCAAAATAGAAAATTTTATGTGCAGTTGAGGTGCCTGTGGTCAAGGCAAAGTAAATGGAGCCTGTCCTGCAGCTGTTTGCACCGTGCCTGACCCGGGAGTGTTTGATGCTGACAATGGCCAAGAAAAGTGGAAAATGTTTAATTTCTCCAGCACGGACAATCCACACCAAAAGTAGAACAAAATCCCATTCTCACCACCCATTTGATTCTCCCCAATGGGTGTGCTTTATAGCTCTGTGCAACCAGATGGAGCACTTCACTGCACAGTGCTGCATTTTGGTGGTGCTGGAGAGTGGGGACGTTGCACCTGAAAGTAGTCCCACCTAAAGGAAAGTAGTCCCACCTAAAGGAATGCACTTCACGTTGGCCAATCTACAAGGGCTTGTGGCGAGGCCCTTTCATTTAATCAAGGTAGTAGAGCCTGATTATTCTGTACTATGACCCGAAGGATGTAGTGTGTCATTGTGTGGCGACAGTAAGGGTGGAACAGGAAAATCAGTTATCTCCGTGGAGGGAAATAATCAATTTTTTAACAGATACGTGAAACTGTTCATTGCTTAGTTTCATGCATATAATATAGAATGATCAGTAGTGAGATACAAATGATACTTTGCTTTTGAGAATGGGTTCGATAACTCTATTTCAAACTCCTGTTTCAGCCCAATTCAATATTACTTCCAATGTTTTGTTCTTAACCATTTCCATATATTTTTCTCTCTTCACTAGAAACCATAGCCTCGATCGTCTGCTGTGGGTGCAGTTTAGACCCGAATGGCTTTAAGACAGACACAAAAGGGAGTGTAAATAAAAAAACAAAATGCTGGAAAATCTGAAACACCAGCAGAAAAAGCTGGTACCACAGGTCAGGCAGCATCTGTGGAGGGAACTGTTCATATTTCGGCCTTGTACCCTCCTTCAGAAATGAGTCGGAAAGCATGTAAACAGAATCAGAAAAAGGGGGAGGGGAAAAAAAACAAAGTTTGAGGTGGGCTCTTCCAATTGCATTGGTCCATGCCCTCCTCCCCAGGAGCTCAAACACAATGAAAAATGGGCTGACTTCCGTCAGGATGTAACACCCCAGCCATTTTCCGCTCACGGCCATCTGAGTTACGCTGGTAACGCTGGTAGTCTGCACCGGGCAATCTAGGTCCACCTCTCTTCAGCCATGCAACCTGCTCCCAGGCCTCTGTTGACGCCGCTTTGAGACCGGTCACTAGAAGAAATGCGAGAGTAGCCCTTGGTGGGTGGAGGGGGCCGAGGGGCTGCTGGGGGTAGGATTGACCTAGAGTCTCCAGGAATTTAATCTTTAGGCTGCTGCTGTAAGCAACCCAGGAGAAAAATCACAGGGGCATTAAAAAAAATTGTGAGGCTTTTTTTTTTCATTTTCTTTGAACACTTTCGCTTATTAGTTATAAAAATATTGGAGATGGGGAAAAGCTGTTTGACTGAGAGTCAAGAATCATCCAATTGGGTAACGAAGAGTCTATTCATTTCCCAATTGGCCGTGGGAAGGCGACACCCCATGAGGACAGACGTGTCGAGTGACCAATGGCGGGAGTGTGGAGGGGGGACGGTTGGAGACAGGTCATGTGATAAAACCTCCAGGAATACGTCCAACCAGAGTTGGTAACCCTAGGGAGTGGCGAGGGCTGGGTGGGGGGGAGAGGAGTCTTCCTCTTGATGCGTTTTTTCTCCACCTTCCTTCCTGTTGCAAAAATCTTGGCCTCCACTCAGCAACTCCCCAATGATGACACAGCTGTGATTAGTAACTCACTGTGCAGATAATGGAGGGTGGGAAATCCTGTCTTGGACACTGTGGTACATCACACGGTTATACCATGTTCTTTTCCCAGCATCTTTTGCTAATTCTCTTCTGGCATCAATTTTAATGCAAAGCCATTGACCCAACTTTTGAGATCTCATGATTTTGCATGAGTGAAGCTTCATAACTCCAAATAAGGCATCGCTACAGCCACAGTGTATAAGTCACTTGTGTCCATAGTCATTGAGTATCACATTCCTTCTCACTCATAAAATGAATAGGGAATAATAGCTGAGAAATTCATTCAATTTTTGTATTACAAGTTCTTTTTCTTAACACATGTATTATATAGTGCCATTCATGACCTCAGGATGTCCCAAAGTGCTTTACAGCCAAGGAAGTACTTTTGAAGTGTAGTCACTGTTGTAATGTAGGGAAAAGCGGCAGCCAATGTGCGCACAGCAAGGTCCCAGAAATAGCAATGAGATAAACAATCAGATAATTTATTTTTAGGTGTTGGTTGAGGGATAAATATTGGCCAGAACACCAGGGAGCACTCCCCTGCTCTTCTTCGAAATAGCGCCGTGGGATCTTTTACATCCACCTGAGAGGGCAGGCGGGGCCTCGGTTTAGCGTATCATCCAAAAGACGCACCTCCGACAGTGTAGCACTCCCTCAGTACTGCACCGCAGTGTCAGCCTGGATTATGTTCTCAAGTCACTGGCGCACGATCTCAAACTAATGGAGGCCATTGCCTTATACAGTATGGCCACTCATCACCAGGCTGCTACTGCACCCAGTCTGCTGTTCAAACCTAAAGCTGATCTTGCCTTTAAAGATTGGGGGTTACAACGAGTTACTGATTTCTTTTGGAAATTGCAGAGAAAGTTGTGATGTTGTTATTGCTGTGTTGAAAATGCTGAGGTTTATACTTTTACGCCGCCACCACCCCCAAGTGTGCTTTCTGCTTTAAATACAAGTCCTCCTTTATAAACCAATTGGATTCTGCTCAGCTGTCCCCCTGGTATTTATTCTTATTTGAAGAGCGCAGAGTTCTGCACTTCAGTCATTTTTTTGTACAGGAGCTTTGAGATGTTTCAGAGAGAGATGATAAAGTGTCTTTCTTTTAACGCTCGGTGACAACAGATGCGAGGGATTTGTGAAAGGAAAGAGTAATATTAATGACAGGCCACCAACGTATTCATAAAATATTAATTGTTGCGTAGAAAATAACAGGAGCCACTGTTAACCTTCTTACTTGTAGTTCAGTTTTTACCTCAACCCTCTGATGTAAATTGACTTATCAACTTCCTGCAAGGGAGGTTACTGTAACCTTGTCTGTACTTTTAAGATTATCATTTTGTCTTGGACTCCAATGTTAATTAACTACACTTTGAGCCAAATATTTATATTCAGTTATCTCCCCAAATAAAAACAGCAAGGCTTTTCATCCCTTTTTCAGCTTCATTTGCTTCTCACTGACACCACTGGTCAGTTGGGGAACTGCCGCAAGAGTGTCAATTAAGAAGGCTTTGCCAGTGATCACAAGGTATATACAAACAAAGAAGGCCATTAGGCCCATTTCAGCTCATCCATCTGAAAGAAAAAACCTGCAGCCCCTATTGCACCATCCAACTTGTTCTTGACCCTAAAGTTCTACAGGCAAAGGGTGTTAGAAGTTCGGAACTGTCTTCCGCAAACGACAGTTGATGCTAGCTCAATTTTTAATTTTGAATCTGAGATTGATAAATTTTTGTTAGCCCCATATCCCTTAGCACTTTGGGTTAAGGTGGGTATATGGAGTTAGGTCACAGATCAGCCATGATCTCATTGAATGGCGGAACAGGCTTGAGGGGCTAAATGGCCTACTCCTGCTCCTATGTTCCTAAGTTTTCTCCTCCACTACTTTTTCTAGACACCCATTCCAGGTGTTAAATAATCTTTTTGGGTGAAGAAATTCTTCCTGATGTCTGAGTCCCCTGGTCATACTGCTGTGACTTACCTTCAAGTACTGCTTGGGATTTACATTTTCTATACTGTTTAATATCTTACTTACTTCCATAAGGTCCATTTGCAGTTGTACCAAAATCCCTCTATTCCCCTTTTTTTAGCCACCTATCTAACCTATTCTGAAAAGTTGACATGGTTTCTGTTTCAGTCACTAACTCCAGTAGTCCTCGAGCATTCCAAAGCCTCACAATCTGTGTTTAAAAAAAAGCTTCTCAGCTCTTTGTCCGAAATCTCTTACATTTAATCTTATGTATATATATGTCCCCTTGTTCTAGACCCCTCAATCATTGAAAACAGTCTGTTTCAATCTACAATGTCCCATCCCTTCATAATTTTAAACACCTCTTATCATATCACTCTGTAATCTCTTCTGTTCTAACGAAAACCTTCGGCCGTCCAGGTCCTAAGCGCTGGAATTTCCTCCCTAAATCTCTTTACCTCTCTCTCCTCCATTAAGACGCTCCTTAAAACCTACCTCTTTGACCAAGCTTTTGTTCACCTGTCCTAATGTTCTTTGGTTTGGTGTCAATTTACGCTCCTGTGAAGCTCCTCGGGACGTTTTACTACGTTAAAGGCGCTATATAAAAATACAAGTTGTTGAAAACAGCAACAATTTTTCAAGTCACACCAGGCATCATCTTAGTGAATCTGGACTGTACCCTCTCTCTATTGACTCAACATCCTTCCTATTGTGTGGAGCCCAAAACTACACATAGTGCTCCAACTGTAGTCTTACTAAAGTTTTATATAGATTCACTGTTACGTCTTGAATGTGTGAAGAACATCATTAACATCCTCCATTCTCATTTTAGGAGAGTCATTACCTCAGGAAAGGACACTGACATGAAACACTCCAATTTTTGTTGGTGATTCTAAAGTCTGGCATGTGACTGTGATTGCAAGTTGTACAGGTCGATCACCTATCCACTGACAAGCAATACTGCCACACTACATGGCAATATTTACCAATTTAAAACTCTCATCCCTAAAATCCTGAAGAACAAAATCTGACTATTCCCCAGCACAATCTTCTGGAGTTTTGAATTTCTGCAGCATCTCTGCACAGGGACATTACAAAGTTAGACTGAAAATCTCATTGCGGAACCAGTGGGTAGGAACAGTGGATCAATGATTAAGCTTGAAAAGGAAACATGGGATGCAGCCCTACAACCCAGCGAGATCTCAGCGCTCCTCCAATTCTGGCCTCTTGCACATCCCCGATTTTAATCGCTCCACCATTGGCGGCCGTGCCTTCAGCTTCCTAGGTCCTAAGCTCTGGAATTCCCTCCCTAAACCTCTCCGCCTCTCTACCTCTCTCTCCTCCTTTAAGACGCTCCTTAAAACCTACCTCTTTGACCAAGCTTTTGGTCGCTTGTCCTAATATCTCCTTATGCGGCTCGGTGTCAAATTTTGTTTGCAAATGCTCCTTGAAGCACCTTGGGACGCTTTACTACATTAAAGGCGCTATATAAATGCAAGTTATTGCTGTTGGGTTTACTGAGCATATGCATGGAGGAGTCAGTTTACATTTTGACCCATGGACCAGGATATTGAAGAAACCCGGCCACACAGATGTGACATTTTATGGGCCACAGAGAAATTAACAGCTGAAGCCTAAGATGGGTCAACACCACCCAGGAGGAATTTTATTCAGACCCGCATGGAATACACCTCCCTCTGATTACCCACACTACTCTGAGGTAACCCATTCATTCAGATAGATTAGGGCTGATAAGTTACTAATTATGACCCTGGTATTTGGCAGGAGCTTCTTATCAACATTAGAATTGAATGGTACCTACTGCTTACACAGTCACAAATGGCTCAGCTAGTAAATCAGGGTACGGGTGGAGTTGTAGATATTTTACTGGACCAATATTCCAGAGGCCTGGATGAATAATCGAGAGAACGTGAGTTCAAATCCCACTAGGACAGTTTGAGAATTTGAATTCAGATTTTAAAAAAATTGGTATCAGTAAAAGTGACCATGAAGCTGTCGGATTGTCGTAAAAACCCAACTAATGCCCTTTAGGGATTGTTCCACACAGCACAAGTTGCCTGGTCTGTTTGAGCTGTGCGGGTAATACAATTGACTTCAGCTCTGTGGGGCTAGAGAAGGGAAAAATCAGCCAAGGTTCTAACTCTTGATTGCAATCCCAATGTCAAGTGTGCGTGTGATGTTGGGAATGGAAAGAATGCTGCTGCCGTGGCGCCAATGGATGTAATCGTAGCCTGTCAACACCCCCTGTCCAGGTTCATACAGGAAGAAAAGCCACATGAGCGAGATACTGGAGGGCTGCTGGTGCCGGTGGAACAGTACCCAGTACGGTCAGTGCCCGCAGGAAAGGGGGTGAGAAAATTGGAGGGATGGAGCACTAAGAGTGATCAAGCACGGCAGCAGTTGCATCAATGCTGCTACGATTTACAATGTTTTATCTTGGCAGAAGTGACCTGTTCTCAGCCATGACGGTTATGACCAAATGAGCTGCTTTATAATCAATCGGGGTCTTCCTATTACGGTTTAGGCTTTTCCCCAATACTTGCCGTTGTGTTCACAGTCAGATAAAAATTTCCACAAGCAAATAGAAAGGATATTATTAAACTAGAAAGAGTGTAGAAAAGATTTACTAGGATGCTACCGGGACTTGATGGTTTGACTTATAGGGAGAGGTTGGATAGACTGAGACTTTTTTCCCTGGAGAGTAGGAGGTTTAGGGGTGATCTTATAGAAGTCTATAAAATAATGAGGGGCATAGATAAGGTAGATAGTCAAAATCTTTTCCCAAAGGTAGGGGAGTCTATAACAAGGGGGCATAGATTTAAGGTGAGAGGGGAGAGATACAAAAGGGTCCAGAGGGGCAATTTTTTCACTCAAAGGGTGGTGAGTGTCTGGAACAAGCTGCCAGAGGCAGTAGTAGAGGCGGGTACAATTTTGTCTTTTAAAAAGCATTTGGACAGTTACATGGGTAAGATGGGTATAGAGGGATATGGGCCAAGTGCAGGCAATTGGGACTAGCTTAGTGGTATAAACTGGGTGACATGGACATGTTGGGCCGAAGGGCCTGTTTCCATGTTGTAAACTTCTATGATTCTAAATAGGCCTTTATGAACCCAAACGTGCATTCTTATTTGTGCCATGTGGGGTTAGGGTACCCAGATCAACCCGCATTCACGGTACATCACTCACTGGATCATACGTGAGGCCAACATGGTGGGCATCCATCATTTCTGAAGCCAGGAAACAACACATTTTCAGCTCACTGGCTAAAAACTACATGGTGAAATTTATTTACAGATTAAATAACACAGCAAGATACTGAAATAGCATAATTTTTTTTAAAAAACAATAAAATTGCAGTCAACAAGGAGTTAACATACCCTTGTCAGAATGTATTTCTTACAGATACTTTTGAAGGAAACAGTTGAGGTTTGTCTCTTGGCTCACCTTCAAGATAAGGTCCCATTATGGGCGAGGTAGGATATTCAACCAATCTTAGCTCATCGGTCTGAGATGTTGCTTCTGGTTGATGAGATCCAGTTTGCCCATATAGTTCAGATTGTGGATTTCATATTCTGTTGTCATGACAAGGAAACCAGATTTAATAGTTAGCAGGCTCATGGCCACTGGTCTCAGAATCTGAACTAAAACAGTGGCCGTATAACAGCAATTTAAGTGTTGAGTAGATTTTACACGTCACGAGGTGAGATGTTCATGTTTGGAAGTTGCTGTTTCTTTTGTATTTTCCCCTAATGGCTCAGTATTTAGAGAGAATAGCATTTCCATCACTGTCAAACCCCACAAACCTCCCTCCCACCCTTCAAAAGGAATTCCTTTGTCATCTCTCAGTCTTCCTGTGGACCAAGTCTGCCATTTTGTAACATAGTGAGGGAAGACAGTCTCCATTTTATTTCTAGCCATTTTTGTTTCAAACAACCATCTAAAATAAAGACAGAAATTACCTTGAAGTCACACGTTCTTTCTTGATGTCTGTCATTTAGAAATGCTGAGGTTCGTGACCAAATTGTACTGTCTGTCTGGCTCGAGGGTGGTGTGGTGGAGTTACAAAATGTACAGGCTAAACCAAGTGAGTGAGATCTGCTTCACACAAGCGTTAAACACAACACCCCCGATGATGCAGGCATTTAATATAGTGTCGGAGGTTGCATCTGCAGTTTGGAAGGTGCAGCATTTCAGACAATTGGAAGTCAAGTAACTGTGGAAAGGATAAACTTTATAAATCTATTGAAAGTATTTGAAACCTCGAAAGCCATTTTTTTCCCCCTCCAGTTTTCTCCTCTCCTCTCCTGAAAGCTTCTCCTTGTTTTTGGATAACTATTCCACAGGCACCAGACACATGTGTGAGCCAATTCTGCTTCCGTCTGACATCCACTCATTTTCAGGAAGGATTCTCTTCCCCTCCCTTAGTGTAGATAAAACTGAGGTCAATTGTAGCCTCCCTACACTTTTAATTTCAATAACGAATGGAATCATAATTGAGCTAAAGTAAACTTTTCATTCCTTCCTCACCGTAACCCCTTCTGACTGAGAGAGTTGAAGTGATCGGTTGTGATTTAGCTTAACTGGATAAGACAAGATCCAGAAATACATCTGACACCAAAAGTTTCTGAATAATTGACAAGTCTTTGGTTTTCTTATCGGTTGAAATTAATGAAAATGTATATATAGAAATACGTAGAAGTCCTAATCACATTTACCTGCCCTCTTCCCATAACCCTTCATCCCCTTTTCCTTCATCTACCTGTCTAATTTAATCTTGTTGACATAGTTTCTGCCTCAACAATTAAGCCTGGAAGCCTCACCACTCTGTGTGCAATGAAATTTCTCTTACTCTCCTTTCTAATCTTGTATCTATGGCCCCTCATTTTAGACCCCTCAACTACTAGAAACAGTCTCCTTCTATCTACCCTAGTGGAAAATAAGGCAACTGATCAGAATTCACCTGCAACAGTTTGGAAAGGTTGCCTTCAATACCAGAAGCCAACAATTTGACCTATGCACTTTTTTACTTGCAGGCGAGTGAATGGCGTTCGAGTGCAGACATATTGCTTTAGCGTATTGTTGATTGTAGAAGAAAAGTCTCATTACACGGTTTACAGAATAAAGATTTATTTCCAGGAGCAAAAAGCCAAATGCCGATCAGTGATGGTAGTTGGTGCATTGTAGCTTTAAAAAAAATGGCCCGTGGAATATCTATAGTTGTTACAACTTGTAAAAACTGCAGCTAGCGCATCAGTGATTGACATGGAAAGGTCAAACAAAAGTAATTTAAAACAAATTTATACAAGATCCAGCTGTGGAATAACCTCCCAAACCTGCGATCTCTGGCAGCTAGAAGGACAAGGGCAGCAGGCGCACGGGAACACCATCACCTCCAAGTTCCCCTCCAAGTCACACACCATCCCTACTAGGAAATATATCGCCGTTCCTTCATTGTCGCTGAGTCAAAATCCTGGAACTCCCTACCTAACGGCACTGTGGGAGAACCTTCACCACACGGACTGCAGCGGTTCAAGAAGAAGGCCCACCACCACCTTCTCAAGGGCAACTAGGGATGGGCAATAAATGCTGGCCTTGCCAGCGACGCCCACATCCCGAGAATGAATATAAAAAAATAAACAGGGAGCCGACGAATATGGGGTGAGCCTCCACGTGTACACAGCGGAGGAATGCTTGAAGAATCCTGGTGCAAAGTTTTGCGCTGGGCTGCCCATGGACTGGAGAATCTGCTGCAGTCCCAGGGGCAGCCCAAAGATTGAAGAGGAGCCATCTGAGAAGATGTAAAAAGTCGTTTTCTCCCCCTGCCTCCAGATAAACTTTCGCCTCGGGGCCTCCTGACTGCGGCTCTTCATGCAGCTAGCCCTATAGGTCCTGTTTCCTGTCCTGCTTTCCGGTTTGAGGGTCGGTGGGTGTGGGCCTGGGCCATGCAGGAAAACCATGGGAATCAGATTCCTCACAGGTGCAACACATTTCAGGCCTACTGGGCGTCTGTGGAAGAAAATCTAAACTGAGGTATTTTTTAGGTCTAAACTTTCTGTGTGGCAGAATACTTTAGGCATGGTTGATGATCCAGTGGATTCCCTCTTTCAAATAACACTCCTGTGAAGCACCTTGGGACGTTTCACTATCTTAAAGGCTTTATATAAATGCAAGCTGAAGCTGAAGTTGAAGTAGTTGAATTTTGATTGGATCCATCTTGTTATATTCAGCTAAACTAGCAGATTTAGCGATTGTGCAGGAGAATTCTTTTTTCTTGCAAGGCTTAATGTGGGGCGATGATTGGCCTTGGCTCGATTTCCACCCAAAATACAATTTTCTGAACTTACTGAGACCTTGATGATTTCCCCCCCCCTACCTCCGCCTCACCTTTCCAGTTCTTTAGAATGACATTTATAATGTCAGCTGTATTATTACGGTTGCTTTAAAAAAAATGCTGTGGGATCGTTACATCCTATTTAGCTGTTAGGTCAGTAATGTACATGCTTTGCTTTGATTAGTGAGAACAGGGGAAAGAAACGCTGCTGTACCGGAAATGCAGAAAAGCAGGGAGTGAAAGATCCATCCTCTGTAACTTCTGGTTCTGGTCTCCATATTATAAAAAGGATATAAAGGCACTGGAGAAGGTGCAAAATAGATTTATAAGAATGAGGTAATAACTATCAGGAAAGATTGAACAGGCTGGGGCTCTTTTCTCTAGAACGGAGGAGGCTGAGGGGTGAGCTGATAGAGGTCTTCAAGATTATGATAGGGTTTGATAGGGTAGACATAGAGAAAATGTTTCCACGTAGGGGAGATAAAACTAGGAGCCATAAATATAAGTTAGACACTAATAAATCCAATGGGGAATTCAAGAGAAACTTCTTTACCCACAGAGTGGTTAGAATGTGGAACTTGCTACCACAAGGAGTGGTTGAGGCGAATAGCATAGATGCATTTAAGGGGAAGCCAGATAAACGCATGAGGGAGAAAAGAATAGAAGGATATGTTGTTAGGGTTAGTTGAAGAGGGGTGGGAGGAGACTCATATGCAGCATAAACATCGTCATGGACCAGTTGGGCCAAATGGCCTGTTTCTGCTATACATTGTATGTGATTCTATGTAACCTTGCTGCTTCTGTGTAGTTTCTTTAATACCTCTGTAAAGCACACCGTATAATGCAATGAGGAAATGGGATTCTAAGTTCCATCAGCATGTAGCTGTGAGCAATTGTTTTAGCCTAAAACCCAATAGTAAATATATGGTTGAATTATTAATTGTCTCGTGTTCTGTACTCAGGGCCAATCTTACACTTCGCAAAGCTGCTAAGCAGCACACGCCAAGCGATTGCCAAAGGTTGCTGTATAAGTTATTCACATCTGAGACCTGAGTACTGAAGGATGAGATCATTCGAACTGAATAAATGTAGGGCCGTAAGCCATGAAGACTGTTGACGCTGTAATATATTCAGTCTAAATGAGAGGTGAACATGTAAACAAAGATTGTTGCAGAACAGATGCATATTTACTGGATACCTTCCTGGGGTCATTAAGCATGAATCCGGTTTGCTTCATTTAACTTGAGGGACAAGATCTGTTGTGTTTACAAAATGTTTCGTTTAAGGCAGTGACTTTGCATAGAATTACATAGAATTTACAACACAGAAGCAGGCCATTTGGCCTAGCTGGTCTATGCCAGTGTTTATGCTCCACACGAGCCTCCTCCCACCTTAATTCATAGAATATCCTTCTATTCCTTTCTCCCTCGTGTGTTTACCTAGCTTCCCATTAAATGCATCTATGTTATTCACCTCAACCACTCCATATGGTAGTGAGTTCCACATTTTCACCACTCTCTGAGTAAAGAAGTTTCTCATGAATTCATTATTGGATTTATTAGTGACTATCTTATATTGTTGGCCCCTAGTTTTGGGCTCCCCAATAAGTGGAAACATCTTTTCTATGTCTAACCTATCATGCCCCTTCATAAATTTAAAGAGCTCTATCAGGTCACCTCTCAGTCTTCACTTTTTCTAGTGAAAAGAGTCCCAGCCTGTTCAGCCTTTCCTGATACAGATATCCTCTCAGTTCTGGTGTCATTCTTGTAAATCTTTTTTACACTTTTTCCAGTGCTTCTATATTTTTTTTGTAATATGGAGGCCACAACTGTGGTCCAACTAAGGTTCTATATAAGGTCAACATAACTTCTCTGTTTTGAATTCCATTCCTCTAGACATGAACCCCAGTGCTTTGTTTGCATTGTTTATGGCTTTGTTAACCTGTGTTGCTACTTTTACTAATTTGTGAATCTGTACCCCATTTAGACTCATATTTTCCATGGAGTAGGTAGCTTCCTTATTCCTCCTACCAAAATGTACCAGTTCACATTTCTCTACGTTGAAATTCATTTGCCATTTACATGTCCATTCTGCATGTTTATTAATGTCAGCATTATACATATGCAGATTACACCACAACTACAGCACAGAAACAGGCCATTCGGCCCAACTGGTCATTTATGCTCCACATGAACCTCCTCCCTCCCTACTTCATCTAACAGGACATCCTTCTATTCCTTTCTCCCTCATGTGCTTATCTAGCTTCCCCTTAAATGCATCTATGTTATTTGCTTCTGATTACAGATTACAGAGTTCCAGGTGTACAGTGTGCCAATTTCTGATTTAAAGTCACTTCTGCAGACCCAACCCAGCTTTGAATGAGTGTGGGCCCATGGTAAGAAAGAGAAAACTTTTATTCACAAGGATGATTGATGTGGGAACTTGAAATGTCACATTGGTGCAGTGGGACGTGCTCTTTGCGTGCACAGCACAGGGCTGGATAGTACGGGATATACCCTGCCATAACGAGCACAAAAAAATACTGATTCATCTTTTCTTTGGGGAGAGCTTTATCTCTAAATTCAACTTTTTAAAAATCGCATTTTACAAGACAAAATGTGCTATTCACATTAAAATATCACTGAAAAGTAATATTAAAGTTGTCACAAGATAGTGCAATTGTCAAAAAAAGTAATTAAATAAAAAGAACGGGCTCAGACGTAGGCCCCTGTTGCTCTTGTAGCAAATGTGTCTATCGGCCTGATGGTTATCCACTTGGGTCTCAGGGCCCTCCGTCACTGCGATATTTCTGATCTTGGCTGAATGAGATCTGTTCATTCTTGAACGTGTCACTCAGATGAAGGAAAGATGCTCTTTTTCCACAGAGAGCTGACAAAAACTGACTTGACTTATCAGATCTCCCGGCTGGCAGTGACGTCGGTAGAGATCAAAAATAGAATTTAAATCAAAAGGGAATTATATAAAATTCTGATCGATTGAGAGAGAAATACCTGAGTTTGTGTACCGTTAAAGATTTTCATTGAAACCACTGCATCAAAGTCCCTCATTTACAATAAGTTTGTTGTGCACTAGTTTAGCACAGATCAATATTCTGATTTGTTTTTCAGCTGTTTCCTAATCTCCTTGTTGCTGTTCCCCGATGTACCTTTTGATCTGAGCTGTGAAGTTTCCTTTCAAATGTCAGTGAATCATCCTAATCTGAAACATTTGAAGGGTTGATTGTATCAGTGGCCCAGCCTAGCTAGGATGGATGATGCCAATATCTGACTTGATGGATCTTCCCCTGATTGTAAGTGAGGAGTAATTTTTCCATCAGAACAAGAACTGTCTCAGAGTTAGTGACTTTTTTTGACAGGAAGAGTTTTTCGTTGATCGTGATGAGGTAGAAGCAGTGTGAAATGTGACTCCCCCACCTTCCCCCAGTTTTTAAGCTAAGGTTTGCACAATGGGATCTATAAATCCTAGGAGTTTGCAAGGTAACCATACATCTCTCTATCTGGGTCTGCACTGAGGAGACCAAATGCAAACACCTCGGTTCTGTCCACCAACATGAATCCAAGCTCCAATTCCCTGTCCCATTTGCACTCTGACCTCTCTGTCTTTGGCCTTTATACACTGCTCCAAAGAAGCTCAACGCAAGCTTTAGAAACAATGCCATATCTTTCTAACAGGCATTTTGCAGCCTTAACATTGACTTTAATAACTTCAGTCTTTAACTACTCTCTTTGGCAGGAAGTGCTGGCGATGTGGAATGGGTATGCCAGCATTTCTGGAAATGGGGGAAAGGAATGGATTGGTGCCTGTGGTGGTGATCCTCTGTCGGAATACAGTGTTGGCGAGATGGCCTGCACTCTTGGTGGTGTTCTATATTATCTTCTACCAGACTCCTGGGCTGCTGGAACTTGCGCCACTCAGCCAGCTTTTAATGCTTTCACTTCTATAGCGTCAGCCATGGCTCAGTGTAGCACGCTCGCCTCTGAGTCAGAAGGTTGTGGGTTCATAGTCCCACTCCAGGGATTTGAGCACAAATCCAGGCTGACACCCCCAGTGCAGTATTGAGGGAGTGCTGCACTGCCAGTGGTGCCTTCTTTTGGATGAGACATTAAACCGAGGCCCCGTCTGCCCCCTCAAGTAGACATAAAAGATCTCACGGCACTATTTCAAAGAAGAGCGGTGGAAATCTCCCCGGTGTCCTGTCCAATATTCATCCCTCATCCAACACCTGAAAACAGATTATCTGATCATTATCACATTGCAATGTACAAGTTGGGAGTTTGCTGTTTTCAAATTGGCTGCCTGGTTTCCTACATTACAACAATAACTACAATTCAAAAAAGTACTTTATTGGCTATGAAGCACTTTAGGACGTCGTGAGGTCGTGAAAGGCTCTATATAAATTCAAGTCTTTCTTTCTTTCTTTACTTACCTCATTCACATGTTCTCTACATCTCGCAAATGTCTTTTATTTCTTTGATTTATCTCATCATGCATCCTATTGTCTCATGCTAATAGCACTTCTGCTATTTAACCATCTCTGGTTTTCAACTTATTAAACACTTTACATTCTATTTCTTTTCCCAAGTGCTTTTAATAATAGAATTACATCGAATTTACAGCACAGAAACAAGCCATTCCGTCCATGCCGATGTTTATGCTCCACCCCTCCATCTAACTATCAGCATGAACTTCTATTCCTTTCTGTCTCATGTGTTTATCTAGCTTTTCCTTAAATGCTATTCACCTCAACTACTCCTTATGGTAGCATGTTCCACATTCTAACCAATCTCTGGGTAAAGAAGTTTCTCCTCAATTCTTTATTGGATTTATTAGTGACGATCATATTTATAGCCCTTAGTTTTGTACTGTACTCCCCCACAAGTGGAAACATTACATACAGTCCACTCTATTGTTCATTTGAATAAACCTCTTGCAGTGAAAGTTACCCCGGCTTCCATGGGAGACCAAGGCTTCACATGGCCATGATTTCCTTTTTTAATTCAGAACCCTAGACCAAGGCCCATAGGCAGGATACCACCAAGGTCGAAATAAGTACGTGGGAAGATGAGAAAAATCAAGAGGTAGAGGTTGGATGATCAAAAGCTTGGGATTTAAAAGAGTGTAGGAGGAAGGGAAGACTGACAACTGAGAAGCTGAAAGTTGAAGTGGGGAGGCAGGAGAAGGGAAGATAAGATATATGGGTTGATGCTCCAATGGGGCACTCCAGCTGAGGAGCAGTGCTTGCAGGGAGCACTGATCAGGACATTCTGAACCCGTAGCCCATTAATTTAAATCAACAGAAAATCAAGGGCTGCAGGCCGCCGATTTCTTGACCAATACTCCCTCTGTGAATCAATATAAGTTTGAAATAGAGGGAAAGAGAGTAAATCAAGGGTCTGCTATACTGGAATATTCCTGCAGGACTTAACAATGGCTATGAGGGAGGGGAGAATGTTCTTTACTGGAGGTGATCCATGGAGATCAATCATCTATTAAAAGCTTGTTAATAACCTCAGTCTTAGATCATCGCTCATTAAACTTAAGTGCCTTTTTCCTAAGCTACATGATACTTATGGAAAAATTATTTGCTTTTTCTGCTGCCACCCTATCAGTATTCTTTTAATCATTCATGGGATGTGGCGTCGCTGGCGAGGCCGGCATTTATTACCCATCCCTAATTGCCCTTGAGAAGGTGGTGGTGAGCCACCGCCTTGAACCGCTGCAGTCCGTGTGGTGAAGGTTCTCCCACAGTGCTGTTAGGTAGGGAGTTCCAGGATTTTGACCCAGCAACGATGAAGGAACGGCCGATGTATTTCCAAGTCAGGACGGAGTGTGACTTGGAGGGGAACGTACAGGTGGTGTTGTTCCCATGCGCCTGCTGCCCTTGTCCTTCTAGGTGGTAGAAGTCGTGGGTTTGGGAGTTGCTGTCGAAGAAGCCTTGGCGAGTTGCTTCAGTGCATCCTGTGGTGGATGGAGTGAATGTTTAAGATGGTGGATGGGGTGCCAATCAAGCGGGCTGCTTTGTCCTGGATGGTATCGATCCAGTATCTAAACAGTTAATGAGTGGTCCACTGCCTTATTAACCAGCAGTGTTCCAGGTTTAATGATTAAAAACCCATCAAAAGCAAAATTTTAAAGTCAGTCTTTATGTTAAGAAAACAACCCAGCACACCTGCTCCTCAGAGAGTTAGGCATGGTTGCCCATATCTTCTTGGAATCACAGCTGCCTGCCTATAACTGTGTGTGTGCGCTCCTTGGAGGGGCACCTGCGTACCTATGTTTATATATCTCCTCATTGGAAGCCCACTTGCCTGCCTGTACATCTGCTCCTTGGAGGCACTTGCAGTTACGTTTTTTGGATCCATTTGTCTCCCTGAACCAGTGTGAATGTCCCAGGTCACCAGTACAGGAGGGAGGGGGACACTTTTGACAATGCTGGTTTTGCCATTTCTTGTAACAAAATAAAATTAAAACACCGAGTTCAGTGAGTCTAACTATGAGCTAAAAAATTGCCAAATGTAGGAAAAAAAATCAAACCTAGGAAGCCTAGGTATCAGCAATTTTCATCAAGAAAGACTTGCATTTGTACAACACCTTCTCACGTTTCTCAAAATGTCTCAAAAGAAATTGCGTACAATTAATTATCTGGAAATGCAAGGATTGTGGGTAATGCTGCAGCCATTTTGCACACAGCAAGATCCAACAAAAAGCAATGTGATGAATGACTGGATAATCTGTTTTTGCTGGAGGTTGAGGATAGAGTGTTGGCCAGAACAATGGATATCATACTACTTACTTCTAGTGTTTTTGTTAAAATAATGTTGCCTGTTTTATTTATACCATTTATTAATCCTGTGTCTGGACTTCTTTAGAAAGGAACCATTCTCCGCTAAATAGAGCTATTCAGTTACAAATCACCATTTTTTCCCACGATCGTACTACCTAATCAAGTAAATTAAAAACCAATGAGAAGGATAATTAAGGTAATTGAAGCTTTGCATATAATAACATCTTTTAAAGTTACTAATTATTTGCCATATGTTGTATGCCTGAGATATTTTAATGAGTCAGGTATTGTAGGTACTTGCCGATTTAGCTGTGTAAACTTCTGTATTGAGAAGCATAATCTGCTCTTCATGGTACGTTGAGTGCCTTGAACTCAAGTTAACTGGAAACAGCATTAAAATGTGCTCCCTCAATAATATATCCGCAGTGTATCTCCTGTAACCTCCTCCACCCCTACAACACTCCAAGATCTCTGCACGTCTCCAATTCTGGCCTCTTGTGCATCCCTGATTTCCTTCGCTCCACCATTTGCGACTCTAAGCTCTGCAATTCCCTCCCTAAACCTCTCCGCTTCTTTATCTCGCCTTTAAGACGCTCCTTAAAACTTACCTCTTTGACCAAGCTTTTGGTCACCTGTCCTAATATCTCTTTATGTGGCTCGTGTCAAATTTAGTTTGATAATCGCTCCTCTGAAGCGCCTTGGGAAGATTTACTATGTTAAAGGCGCTATATAAATGCAAGTTGTTGTTGTATTACCCTTGAATTCGTTGCACCTTGTGCACATCTGGCCACTGGGCACACTGCTCCCTAGGAAAAGATAGGCGTGAGGAATTGGTTTCAGTTCACTATGTAATGGTGTATGTCAGAAAGGAGTTACAACAGATTGGTGAGCTGTTACAAATAAGCACCTTTTCAGGTCTGCATAGACCCATGTTTATTAAATGAAATATATGCATCTGGAATCTCTATGAGGGTTCTCCCAGTCCACTGACGGAACTTTGGCAGAAGATCGACAGAACTCCCAGAGAAACAGTGTAAAAAGACAAAAATGGCCGTTTATGCCGTTTCCGCATGAAATTCTCCCCCACGTTCTTTTTCATCAAGCTCGCAGAGAGAAAAGACCTCAGCCCTTTAAACTGGTCGCACCTTGATTGAATGCTGGTTATGGTACAGACCTAATAATACAGTCTCTCTGCATTTGAAGGAACATCACTACAGAAAGAAGAAAGTTGTAACTGCTAGAAATCTGAAATAAAAACAAAAAAAAAATCTGAAAAGCTATGAATAATAACTGGCAGCGAACTTTGTATTGACATTGCAGGTAAACTTGTGTGAAACCAGTTAAACCCACAGATGAAATGGTTGAAACCTGCCTGTACTTTCAAGTTACACTGCATCTGATATTTGAACTTTGTGTGCCTTTCATAAAATGTGCCTTTGAAGACGAAGGTCACAAAGACCTTCTGTGATGGTTTTATGAACTGAATGATAATATGACCTAAAAACGATTTGGGAAATCATTGCAAGACAAAAGTCTTGGGACTTATTGTAGTTCAAGACTGAGCGATTTGTTTGATTTGAGAGATCCCCACTGTTTTCGATGTGAGGTTATAGCTTTGGCAGTAGGTTGGAACAATGGGCCTCTGTGGGGATGGTTTTAATATTCTGCTAAAAAGTAAATGTTCAATTAAACACTCATCCATATATACAATCAACTTCTTGGTTCAAGGATAGTTATCTACCTATTTCTAAAGGTCTTGTATATAGTGGGGTCTTTTCTTTTTTTTTGTCACACTATTTCTGTCACACTATTTCATCACATCTGGCTGTCACATTTCTGTTTTACTTTTAAACTTGCCTATCTTTCACATCTATCAGCGCCAGACTGATTGAGTCTGACTCAAACCAACTCCTTGCTCTTGCTCCAGGTTCCTGCTGTGAGTGGGGATTGGCGTTAAGTTTCTTAAGTGCATTGTGGACTTAAAAAAAAAGAAGGAATTTAAAGCTGGTTTCTACTCACTGAGAACCAAGTTTTTGTTAGTGGGGGTGGGATTTTCCACAGGGCTTTCCTCTGCTAAGATAGAAAACCTTTCACTATACAAGTATCAGCTTGGCTTAACGATGGCATTCTTGTTTCAGAATATTGTGGGATCAAGCCCCAGACTAGAGCACATAATCTAGGCTGACACTTCAGTGTGGTACTGAGGGAGTTCTGCACTGTCGGAGGTGCTGTCTTTTAGATGAGATGTTAAACCGAGGCCCCGTCTGCCCACTCAGGTGGACATAAAAGATCCCCCTTATGAAGAAAAGTAACTAGCTGGTTTCCTAGCCAACATTTGTCCTTCAACTAATAGATTAACTAGTTATTTATCTCATTCCTCTTTGTGGGATCTTGCTGTACAAAAATTGGCTGCGACATTTGCCTACATAACAACAGTGACTGCACTTCTAGAATAGTTTCTGGTATGGTCTCATAGTGGGCAGAGCTTCCATCCAACCCTTACAAGGCCATGAGGGGGGAGTTGGACTGGGGCCAGAGATTCCCGATATCAGTCCTCAAAGGGACCTGGTGAGTGGTCCCTGCAGGTACACCTGGTGAGACCAGATGTGACCTTAAGTAGCATGAGCGGCCACCATTTGCACGTAATTTAGGGAACCTCCCCCTGATTTGAAAGTTCACTGGGGTGAGTGGTGAAGGATCCCAGCAGGCATAAATGCCAGGATCGCTGGCCCGCGGATTTGCGGGGCCACTGTTGATCTTTTGATTCATGACGAGCAATGCCATGGGAGATCCGTTAATTTATTGACGTATATTTCTGATTGTGGGACTTTGCTGTCTGCAAATTGTCCGTTGCATTTACCTACATAACAGTGACTGCGCTTCAAAACAATAATTCACTAGAGGTGAAGAACTTTGGGTCATCCCAAGAGTTGTGATAAACCGTGCACTGTTCTCCAATCACGTGCTCCTTCATACTCATTCTTGCGATGAACAATGGGCTACTTTGCAGGTACAAGAAGGATCCAGAGTGATCAGGGACACCCCAGGAGAACACAGCTACTGAAGAATACATTAATTTGTAGAAATTAGTAAGTTAATAAGTAATAGTGCAGGATGGAGTAAGTCCACGCATTTTGATGCTTCTCAAGGTGTTTTTGGTAACATTTAAGAAAGCAGAACCCCAATGTCATATTTCTGGTAAGGGTTTTAATAAAATGACTGACAAATGAATAGAACATTTTTCTGAACAGTCAATCCTAACATGATTCCATTTTAATTTACTCTCTCATACCAGGTTTCAACTTGCATCTCAAAACTTAATTTAGAAAGTTTTGAGTCCAGTAATGTCTGTCTTCAACCACAAAAACTTGCATTTATAATCGCGTTTAACGTAGTAAGACGTCCCAAGGCATTTCACAGGAGTGATTACCAAACAAAATTTGTCATATAAGGAGATAACTGGTCAAAGTGGTAGGTTTTAAGGAGCGTCTTAAAGGAGGAGAGAGAGGTAGAGAGGCGGAGAGGTTAAGGGAGGGAATTCCAAAGTTTAGAGCCTAAGCAGCTGAAGTTAGAAATGATTCAACTATAAAATGTTAGAATCTTGCATTAAAACACAAATAGCGTAAAAGAAATTTAAAAGAAAATCCTTCCTTTCTTCCTCCAATCTACAGGCTTTACAACCCAAGTGAGGTGACAGCTAACCTCGATTCCTCTCCTACTCTGTTTAACTCTGGTCGTCTCCTTCCTTGGCCCTTTGTCTAAGAAAATGATCAGTTCTCGCAAAGCTTGCTCTCACCGAGGATAAAAATGTTATTTTAGATCCATGGTCTAAACCAGGCCAGCGTGACACTTCTTTATCTGAAGCAGCTTACGGGAAATCCAGGCTACATGGTTTGTTAAAGGTTGAAGATAAATCAAAATAATATTGTAATCTGGGAACAAATCATCATGATATTACGACTTTGAGCATCGATGGCAGGGATTAATCTAATCCAGCTGAAATTACAAAATGTATTACATGCAGTTCCCCCCCCCCCCCTACTCTCTGCACCAGGGAGTTGCCAACTCTGATTAGATGTATTCCTGGAGGTTTCATCACATGACCTCCCATCTCCAACTGCCCCGCCCAGTCAAACTGCCTTCCCCCTCCACATCGCCGATATTTTTATCATTAACAATTGAAGTGTTCAAAGCATATGAGAAGAACGCGCCATTTATTTTGAAGCCCTTATCATTTTTCTCCCAGGTGTTGCACGCAGCAGTGTCCAGGAGATTAATCTTTTAATTCCAGGAGACTCCGGGACAATCCTGGAGGTTGGCAACCCTACCCTGCACCCATTGCCCTGGGCAACACAGGTCCTATAGCTGAGAGACTGAACAGCTGGCCAGTAGTTGTCTGAACTGGCCTTCTGGAAGTGTGGTCATGGAGGATGTTCCTTCTGATTCATCTCTCCCCCTTAGGAAGGGGGATATTATAAATAATATACCATCATATATTATAATATATAAATATGTATATAATTATATAGAGAGAGATAATAGCATAGATGCATTTAAGGGGAAGTTAGATAAGCACATGAGGGAGAAAGGGATAGAAGGCTATGCTGATAGGGTTAGATGAAGAGGGGTGGGAGGAGGCTTGTGTGGAACATAAACGAGCAGTTGGGCTGAATGGCCTGTTTCTAGGTTGTATGTAACTCTATGCAGATATGGTTCATGTTTGATGTATTCTTCTGTTGAACATGTTTTAGGGGGAAGAGTAAAATACAACATCGAAAGATGAAGAGAAAGATTTAAAACAATTTTACATACAGCAGATTCTGCTACCTTACAAACTCTACCTCGCATATTGCCAGACATGTGCAATCTGAGCCTAAATGGCTATTGAATTGCCTGATTGATACAGCACTTACTGTTATTAAGGGAATATTTCTAAACTTTTAGATTCAAACTAATATTATTACACTGGGTAGTTTTCCTCCAGAGCTCAGCAAAGTGAGGAAATTGATCCATTTCTTGTTTTCAGTTCTTATGAAATTGTTAATGATTCTGTAATTAATGGTCTCAGCAGAGGAAATTGTTAAAAATAGATTTTAAACTGAAAAAAGTTTCCGCTGCAATTAAAATGCTCTCATCTATTAAGCTCCCTCTAGCACGGATGTTATTTCTACTGAGGTTTATGAGCATTTTTCATTAGTGCTGGCTCTATTTCTATTTGCATCTTATCTGTTGAATAAGATTCTCTTGTCAGTAACTATGAAATAAGATTTCATTTCACTAAAATCCCTAACTGGTAAAGTAGATTGCAGTCATGCCTGAGTCAAAGGCTTGTCCAAACTGATACTCTAGCTGAGCGAGTGCTGCATTATTGGAGGTGCTGCTCTTCTCGTGAGACATTAAATCAAGGCCCTGTCTGCCTGTTTCTGTGGTTCTGATAGACATTAAAATTTCCATGGCACTATCTGAAGACAAACGAGGAGGGTCGTTTTCACCTCACTCTTTTCCTCTCATTAAACATGCTCAACAGCAGAACCCAAAAGCGTCACTTCTTCCAAGTTACATATTGCTGCAATTAAGCCGTTCAACCAAATATATAATTATCAATTTGTGAGACACTTATTAACTGATTTGGATAAATGTAGATTGAAGGCAACAGTGTTCTGGATCTCAGTTAATAATTGTAATATCAACAGGGAAAGCTTAAGTCAACAGGGGCAACTACTTCATGTTATCAAGTTTAGGAAATCTAGTGTCCAAAAATCCAACCAGTCAATTATTTCTTGTAATCTGAAGCTCTTGTTTTATAATATTGGAAAGTGTCCATGTTTGTTTCACAAAATGTCTCACCTTCCTCTTGCACCAATCTTTAATTAACTGTTTTCCTCTTGAAGATCTAATACATTACTGTGATAGTGACAGACTGAATTGTATCTATTTTTGCATCCCAAGTGCCACTCTGGCTGAGGTCAGGTAACTCGGCACAGATTGGGAATATATTTAAGAAGGAGATAGATAGATTTCTAGACACAAAAGGCATCATGGGGTATGGGAGAGAGCAGGAATATGGTATTGAGATAGAGGATCAGCCATGATCATACTGAATGACGGAACAGGCTCAAAGGGCCGAATGGCCTACACCTGCTCCTATTTTCCATGTTTCTATGTATGCACCTGCCCTATTTTCTCCACCCACCCCCCCACCCACCCACCATGTCATACTGGGGTACAGTTCCAAGGGCACAGACAACACCTGGGTATAGCCCTTGCAAGCGTCCATTCTTCATGTGTGAAGCTGGACAATGAGGGCTACAAGGTTATTATACCATGGAGTCCATCACAGCTCGATCGGATCCTGACTGGATTTATAAGCAAATACATATGCTCCAGCAGGGGCCACTGCATAGCGATGAGGTACTGTTATCTTTTCTTCTCACTAGCTCAGGGGCACTGAGCCCAATTTTAGCATCCCAAGTGCCACGCTGGCTGAGGTCAGGTAACTCGGCACAGATTGGGAATCAAACTGTGTGCCTTCCTGGCCTGTACGACTTGGTGCCTTGATGGCCAGTGCATTTATCCACTGAGCTACTCTTCGGCAGTTAACCGAAAGGTTGGCGGTTTGAGTCCACGCAGGGGCAGGATCTTTGAATTTAACATGGAACTCGCTACCATATGGAGTAGTTGAGGCAACTAGCATTGATGCATTTAAGTTAGATAAGTACATGAGGGAGAAAGGAATAGAAGGATATGGTGATAGAGTGGGATGAAGTAAGATGGGAGGAGGCTCTTGTTGAGCATAACACCGGCATAGACCTGTTGGGCCGAATGGCCTGTTTGAGCTGCAGTTTCTTTGTATTTCTTTGTACTGGGAACTCCTTGATTTTTCTTTCGTGAATGGTCTCATTTTTTGAAAACCTTTTGCGTGGATAGAAATGGATTTACATAAAAGCCAAATAATATAAAACTTCAAAGAATATGGAAGCAGTGAAGATGTTAATTTCTCTCAGCTCCCTCACCATGTGATATCTGTCTCTAATTATTTAACTGTACTGGCATGTCTCTCCATGTATAACAAGCATGTCAAGTATTGTGTTATCTGAGCTTTATAAGAAAACTGGTAATTGCATATTACAATTCCCGGATTCCTCATTGGCCTTATTTACGTGAAGGTGTGAGAGAACAACTCATTTGCTAGCAATTATCCTGTCACCTAATTTTCACAGGCATGTATCTAAATGACAAATTTTTGAGATGTGATATTTAACAGTAATCCTGCTGGTCATAGCGCTGCCTAAAATTAGGCAGTGCTTTGTTGAAACTAGATTTTGTGGTACCAACCAGATTAATTCTGAGAGACAGTATAAACCGTCATTTAGAAAGGCACAGGTTAATAAAGGACAGTCAACATGAATTTGTTAAGGGAAGGTTGTGTCTGACTAACTTGATTGAATTTTTTGAGGCGGTAAGAAGGAGGGTCGATGAGGGTAGTGCGATTGATGTAGTCTACCTGAATTTTAGCAAGGTTTTTGACAAGGTCCTACATGGCAGACTGGTAAAAAAAGTAAAAGCTCATGGCATCCAAGGGAAAGTGGCAAATTGGATCCAAAATTAGCTCAGTGGCAGGAAGCAAATGGTAATGGTCGACGGGTATTTTTGTGACTGGAAGGCTGTTTCCAGTGGGGTTCTGCAGGGCTCAGTACTGGGTCCCTTGCTTTTAGTGGTATATATTAATAATTTGGACTTAAATGTAGGGGGCATGATTAAGAAGTTTGCAGATGATACAAAAATTGGCCGTGTGATTGATAGTGAGGAGGAAAGCTGTAGACTGCAGGAAGATATAAATGGACTGGTCAGGTGGGCAGAAAAGTGGCAAATGGAATTCAATCCGGAAAAGTGTGAGGTAATACATTTGGGGAGGTCAAACAAGGCAAGGGAATACAGAATAAATGGGAGGATACTGAGAGGTGTAGAAGAAGAGAGGGGCCTTGGGGTGCATGTCCACAGATCCCTGGAGATAGCAGGACAGGTAGGTAAGGTGGTTAAGAAGGCATACGTGATACTTTCCTTTATTAGCCGAGGCATAGAACATAACAGCAGGGAGGTTATGCTACAACTGTATAAAACACTAGTTGGTCCACAGCTTGAATACTGCGTACAGTTCTGGTCACCACATTACAGGAAAGATGTGATTGCACCAGACAGGGTGCAGAGGAGATTTATGAGGATGTTGTCAGGACTGGAAAATTTTAGCTTTGAGGAAAGATCGGACAGGCTGGGATTGTTTTCTTTGGATCAGATGAGGCTGAGGGGTGATTTAATTGAGGGGTATAAAATTATGAGTGGCCTAGACAGAGTGGACAGGAAGGACCTATTTCCCTTAGTAGAGAGGTCAATAACCAGGGGCATAGAATTAAAATGATTGATAGAAGGATTAGAGGGGACCTGAGGATAATTTTTTTCATTCAGAGAGTGGTGGGGGTCTGGAACTCACTACGTGAAAGGGTGGTAGAGGCAGAAACCCTCATCACATTTAAAAAGTCCTTGGATATTCACTTGAAGTGCCCTGACCTACAAGGCCACGGACCAAATGCTGGAAAGTGGGATTAAGCTGGATAGCTCTTTTTTGACCAGCACAGATACAATGGGCCGAATGGCCTCCTTCTGTGTCGTAAATTTTTATATGTTTCCATGTGGAGCTGTGTAATGATGTTGCTATACTGATTTCAAACATCGCTTTTGTTGTCCACCATGTTCTTTGAAATTCTTAACACCTTTGACGTGCAGTCCATGGGTATGTCAGTGTACGAATATAGGAGCAGGAGTAGGCCATTCAGCCCCTCAAGCACGTTCCACTAATCAATTAGATAATGGCTGATCTGCATCTCAACTCCATTTATCCGCCTTTGATCCATATCCCTTAATATCCTTACCTAACAAAAATCTATCAATCTCAGTCTTGATTTTTCAATTGACCGCTAGCATCTACAGCCTTTTGGGGGCAAAAATTCATCTTTCCCACTACCCTTTGTGTGAAAAAGTGTTACCTGATTTCACTCCTGAAAGGCCTAGCTCTAATTTTAAGATTGTGCCCCTTTTTTCTGGATATCCCCCATCAGAGGAATTAGATTCTCTGAATCTACGCCATCAAATCCTAATGCGTTTCCCTACATTAAAACAGTGACTACACTTCAAAATACTTCATGGGCTGTGAAGCGCTTTGGGACGTCCTGAGGTCACGAAAGGTGTTACATTAGCAGCATTTTGCTTTTAGTTCAGCTTGGCAAATAATTTACATTAGTAGATACATCCTCACATCGTAGGGCATTCATTTTGGTGCATTGTGCATATTTTAACTGAGTTGACAAAGGTAGAACTGACAAAATTATTACTGAAGCGCAACAGCTAGGTTAAAAAAATACCCTACGATAATATCAATACCTAGAATTCATCTAGAAAAAATTCAGGATGTATGAGAAAGCTATGCTTGAATTTGAACCAGATATGTAAAAAGGAAAAGTGTAGTAAACTTGGGTTCCTTAGAGGCTGAGACAGGAGAAATTATCATGGGCAATAAGGAAATGGCAGAGACGTTAACCAAATATTTTGTATCTGTCTTCGGAGTAGAAAACACAAAAAGCATACCAGAAATAGTGAGGAACCAACGGCCTAACAAGAGTGAGGAACATCAAGTAATTAATATTAGCGAAGAAAAAGTACTGGAGAAATTAATGGGATTAAAAGCCAACAAATCCCCTGGACCTGATGGGCTACATCCTAGGATTCTATAAGATGTAACTGCAGAGACAGTGGATGCATTGGTTGTGATCGTCCAAAATTCCCTAGATTCTAGAACAGTCCCAGCAGATTGGAAGGTAGCAAATGTAACCCTGCTATTCAAGAAAGGAGGAGGAGAGAAAACAGGGAACTACAGGCCAGTTGGCCTGATATCAGTCGTCTGGAAAATGCTGGAATCCATTATTAAGGAAGTGGTAACAGGGCACTTAGAAAATCATAATATGATTAGGCAGAGTCAACGTGGTTTTATGAAAGGGAAATCATCTTTGACAAATCTATTAGGGTAGGTAAAGGGGAACCAGTGGATGTAGTATGTTTGGATTTTCAGAAGGCATTCGATAAGGTGCTACACAAAAGGTTGCCACACAAGTTAAGGGCTCATGGGGTTGGGGGTAATATATTAGCATGGATAGAGGATTGGTAAACGGACAGAAAACAGAGAGTAGGAATAAACAGGTCATTTTCAGGTTGGCAGGCTGTAACTAGTGGGGAGCCATAAGGATCAGTGCTTTAGGCCTCAGCTATTTACAATCTGTATTAATGACTTAGATGAAGGGACCGAGTGTAATTTTTCCAAGTTTGCTAACAGTACAAAGTTAGGTGGGAAAGTAAGCTGTGAGGAGGACACAAAGCGTCTGCAAAGGGATATAGTCAGGTTAAATGAGTGGGTAATAAGGTGGCAGATAGAGTATAATGTGGGGAAATGTGAGGTTATTCACTTTGGTAGGAAGCATAGAAAAACTATTAAATGTTTGTATTCAGAGAGATTTGGGTGTCCTTGTCCACAAGACAGAAAAAGTTAACGTGCAGGTACAGCAAGCAATTAGGAAGGCAAATGGTATGATGGCCTTTATTGCAAGGGGGTTGGAGAACAAGAATAAGGAAATCTTGCTACAGTTGTACAGGGCTTTGGTGAGACCACACCTGGAGTACTGTGCAAAGTTTTGGTCTCCTTATCTAAGGAAGAATATACTTGCTTTAGAGACGGTGCAACAAGGGTTTACTAGATTGATTCCTGGGATAAGAGGGTTGTCCAATGAGGAGAAATTGAGTAGAATGGGCCTATGCTCTCTGGAGTTTAGAAGAATGAAAGGTGATCTCATTGAAACATATAAAATTCTGAGGGGGCTTGACAGGGTAGATGCGGATAGGCTTTTCGCCCTGGCTGGAGGGTCTAGAACTAGGGGGCATAGTCTCAGGACAAGGGGTGGGTGATTTAGGACTGAGATGAGAAGGAATTTCTTCACTCAGAGGGTGGTGAATCTTTGGAATTTTCTACCCCAGAGGGCTGTGGATGTTCAGTCGTTGAGTAAATTCAAGGCTGAGATAGTTGGATTTTTGGACTCTAAGGAAATCAAGGGATATGGGGCAGGAAAGGGATATGGGGCAGGAAAGTGGAGATGAAGTCAAAGATCAGCCATGATCTTATTGATTGGCGGAGCAGGCCGACTCCTGCTCCTATTTCTTATGTTCTTAACCAGTATTAGCCAGTGCCTCATCTATTTCCTCACACATTTCCTTCAGGCTTCTGGAGTATATTGCATCTGGTCCAGAGGCCCTCCTGTTAGAAGAGAACGAATGGCTCAGGCTTCTCGTGGATCAAGAAACTTCAATTGCGTCTGCTGCCTGCAGCCCTCAAAGTCAATTCATGAAGGTAATCGAGTGGAACCTTATGAGCTTGGCAATGGCAGAAAAATGTATTTTTTTTCCCAGGCTATTTTGATCGGCTGTTTTGAAATGGAAAAAAAGGCAATAAATATTGCTGATCTCAGCCCTCATTACGATACATGGGATAGTGCAATGAACATGGCCCGCCTTTAACAGTTATCAGGTTGAGGAGACTTCCTTTGCCTCTGCCAAAGAAGGAGTTATGTTCACTGTACTACCTTGCTTTGCTATTTACATCGCTGAAATATGAGAAACATTTATCCTTTGTTGTCCCAGAATTCCAATTGAATTAATTGAAGCCTTTGACAGTTTCAGTCTAATAATATGGTGTCTATTTTTAAAGCATTGTTGAAACTGGTTTATCATTTACAAGACAGCAGGATTTTTATTCTGAGCAAAGCTAAATGTTTCATAACAAACCTGCCAACCCAACCACCCACCATCGTAAAGGATTTGATCATTTGAAACGTTTTATCCTTTTGGTTTAATAAACAATTGAACAATGGCGCCTGGAGCAAAAAAATAAATAAAAGGGAAGCAGTCTCTTTATCTACAAAGTTATTGCTCCGATGCTCAGACAGCCAATATTCTAATCTAATGTGCAGGAGACAAAAGCGGAGCTGCTATGGAAACCGAGGATTAATGGAACGCAGAGAGCTGAAGGGTCATTGGAGATGAAGGAAGATGAGGTAACGTCTGACTCAAGGTGAAGTGTGTCACCAGGTGTTGATGGGTGTCTGCGTTCTTTTTCCCTTCCCCCCCCCCCAACCAAGGTGAAGAAATTGGAGAGATTTTAAGAGGTTTTACATTTCATTACATAACTGCACTGTATAAATGTGGTTTGGTAAAAGGCTTTTTTAATAGGGAGTGCTCACTGAAAATTGCAGATTGTGCCCGGAGCTGGGTCCAGTGCCGGAGCTGAAAGGTTGATACAGCCTACAGCACCAGAAAACGTCAAGGGCAGTCGATAATTAGGTAAAGCTCTGCTGATTTTGGAGCTTTTTTTTAGTTTAACATACTGCTTTTGCATATTTGTGGCTATTACACCTACAAGCAATCGGGCTGTGACAATTAATTCAACTGTGAATGCAAAGTGGCCAGAACAGAGGAGCCTGTGATATAACGGGCCAGAATTTGCTGGAGTGGGGCATCTCGCGGTGCGCCCGGTTGGTTCGACTTCTTCCTGCACCCTTCAGCGCAAAAGTGTTTTGCCGTGTATTGGCAGGAAGTGCGAGCTGATAATGGCACAGCGGGGGTAATGGGGCATCTGGGTCCTTGGTGAACGAAGGGACCAACTGGGTATCTCCTTAACCAATGAGATTTAAGGATTGAGAAATAAGCAGAGGAAGAACTGAAAAGGAAACAGGGTGAATTCAGTGTCAAAGCAGGTACAGAAAGAGAAATAAAGAGAGTGAAAGAAAGATTGGATTAAGAGAGGGAAAAAAATAGAGAAAGGAAAAGAAAGAAAAATTTTAAATTTGACATTTTAAAAATCTCCAACAGCAATTGACTACCTGAAGGAATGAGACTCTGCACTTTTAATTGTTCTGGGCCAGAGAGATTGATTGGCAATCATTAACAATTAACACATTGTTAAAAGGGCACTTACTCCTAATTACTAGACTTAACTTTCTGAGGCAAGTTTAATGGTCAATTAATGTGCAAATGTAGCAACTTCAAAAAACTCACAGGGAGTTTGATGGCGAGATGCCATTTTCGCGAAGTTAATGGCGGAGCAGCGCAAATCGTCCAGCAACTTGTGGCAATTCGTAATTCACGGGGTAGCTCTTCCTCGCAACAATTTGCTGAACGATTCGCACATTGCACAGTTCACACGCTGTTATCTTTTCAGCAAATAACTGATCCAATATCAATGCTGGGATTTGCTGCCCCCCCCCAATGGCTTAGTGCACCATATGATGAGGTACTCAACCCTACTGCCCAAAAGGTCCCAGGTTCAGGTCCCAGGTTCAATTCCCAGCCTGGTGAGCTGAGCCCATGCCAGGGATTAGTACAATTAGCTTCACTGTCCCTGGGCTGGAGTAGTGTTACAGGGTTCCTGTTCCCGATTGCTGGAATGAGTATGTGTATGGATGCTGATTGAGAACCAGATCAAGCTCAGCTGCCTCGCCCTCCGCAGTTGGAAAGCCTGGTGGTACTTAGATTCATAGAATAATACAGTACAGAAGGGGGCCATTTGGCCCATTGTGCCTGTGCTGGCTCTTTGAAAGAGATTTCCAATTAGTCCCACTCCCCTGCTCATTCCCCATAGCACTGAAAATTTTTCCTTTTCAAGTATATATCCAATTCCCTTTTGAATGTTACTATTGAATCTGCTTCCACCATCCTGTGCATTCCAGATCACAACAACTCGCTGCGTAAAAAAACTTCTCATCTTGTCTCTGGTTCTTTTGCCAATTATCTTAAATCTATGTCCGTTAGTTATCGTCTGGACCAGACGTATCTAATCTTTTTGTCTTCATGGGCCACATAGGAGCATACTATAGAGCCTCACATATAAAGTATAAAGTTTAAATCCATGTTCCCATTAATTTGCATTTATCTCAAACTGCCAATATTAATGAATTTTGGTGTTCTGCTTTAAGATGTACCCAGCAATGAGGCAACAGTGCTAAGAATAGCCCCTTTCTAAACCTTCAGGCCCATGAAATTCAAACAGGGAAAAACAGCAAGCAAGAAATGGAAGTACAAATAGAACTAAGTTGCCTGCATTTTGTTGGCCAGATTGATAGGCCATATTGACCCACAAACCGTAGTTTGGACACTCCTGGTCTAAGCTGACTCGTGAAGAATGGCAGCCTGGGTAAGAAATCAAGGTACCACCAGTAACGGTAGACCTATACTCCACTATCAGTCATCACCTTCAGAAATGGAAGAGAAAAGTGGGGATAAAACAAAAACAAAATGGGGAAATTGAAATAACAATTAGTGGTAACTATTTCTCTAAAACTATCAGCATATTTACCATGTTAAAAGGGAGCACAGGCTTTGGAAAACTATCTCTGAGGGCAAGTGTAAAATGATATCCCCTGTTAAATGTGAATGAGATGCCTAGGGTCTCTGACACTAATTCATCTGGTCACTTGGATGTAAAGCCATTACGTCTGTAATTACGAGTGACCTCTGCAGCTTATCAATCACTGTTACTAGGGAGCCATTACTCTTTCACTGCCCTTCAGGACAAGGTTGCCATATTTCATGAAGAAAGAGCAGTGGAAACAAGCCCATAATTCTGTTAGTGCGAAAACCACAATAAAGTGACGTGATCTTACATTATCCTTTTAAACTTCTTTGGCTATGAAAGGTGCAAAAAAAATTTATTTGGGATTATTCCACAAACAATGGAGTCTTCATTGCTGACAGACCCAGGGCCAGTCAGGGTGCACCTGACTTATTCGGTGAAATGGAGTCATATTTGGGATCTAAATCCTTCGCTGTTCGTACATGCCAAGTTAGAAAGATAGCAAAACCTGAACGCGGTCCACAAAAAGCTGACAACTCAAGAATGAATCTGACGGGAAGATAAGCATTTACACAGGCTTTATAACTTAAGTGGTAGATAAACACAACATTCTTACACTTGTACAGGAAGGGAAAAAAAACACAACTGCATGAAAGCCAACAGTGGAAATCCAAATGTTGAAGGCACAAAATTGGTGTTGCATTTCCTGGAAAAGGAGGAGGGGGTGTGGGGAATCGGTGGGCATGATCCCCCAGGAATGTTGAAATTTTGCATTAGAAATTATTAATTCTGGTTAATTTTAAGCACTTTTCTACATTGCAATTAGTAGATTTTTTTATCTAAAGAAAGGAAAAACAAAGTGACATTTGGATTTTCAACAGACCAATCAGGCTATCGCTTAACTATTAATTATCTCAGTGGTCTCTCTTCCATATCCAACCCCCACCGCTCCAGTTCATAAAGGCACTCTACCCCTCCATACCCAGTTCACAGGGACACTGTACTCCATCCAATTCCTCAATGTTTCAGAGACTCTCTTCTCTAACCCTCCCACTTCATACTGACGCACATCTCCCTCTTCCTCATCCATTTAATCTGACACTCGTGTCCCCCTCCAACCCAATTAAGCTGGTACTATTCTTCCACTCCTCTACAGAAGCTGATATTCTTCCGTCCCCATCCCCCCCCCCAATTCATGCTGAGACTCCTTGCCCCCCCCACCCAGTTCACTCTGGCACTCTCCCTCCCCACTCCCATTCAATTAACGCTGGCACTTTCCTTCCTCCCTCACCCCAAAGCCTTGTTCCTAGTTTCTTCCCCTTTCCCCACAAAGTGCCAATCCCAGCTCCTCACCATTCCCTCTCCCCTTTATTACTATCCATTTGCCCATACTTTCTGTTTCCATCTCCCCCTTCCTTACCATCCATTCTGCAGCCCCCCCCCACCTCACAGCCATTTGCTACTCCCCTCATTGCCATCGATTTTCTCTTCCCTGCCCTCCCTCCCCTCACCATCCATTCCCCCTTCCCTTTCTGCCACCCATTCCAGCTTTATTCAGGGTACTCTGCAGGGAACGCATGGAAATGAGGTGTGCCGAGAAGCAGGGACTTAGATGCCAGAGCGTCATAGTGTCTTGCAGTCCCCTCATTGATCCTTACTCACATGTTCATGGCCCCAACTACTGCCCTGTCCACTCCCTCACTCGACCTCATGCTCACAATGGTCCCCCTATGGCCATCGTCACCACCATTATTGGTCTTTTGGCTCCCACCTCCCCAGTCCTAACCCCAGCACTAAACTTTGCCTAAGCAGCGAAAATATCACTAATACCCCTTACTTTAAATGGCTTTCTGAATTAGATTTGATTAATTATGAATCTTATTTTACAAATTAAAAACCAGACAGTGCCCGTAACTGTCAGTGTATTTCTTGTAGACAGACTTGATATGACTCACAGCACCTGCTATGCAAACTGTTCATCCTCAGAATGAGATTCTTCACAAGGGTCTTTGTTTCCTCGCAATGATTGTTCAGTTTAGTATTCTGCCAGTAATCTTAAATTCTCTCCATTAAAAACCCATACTATTTATCTATTCATTATTTTGCCTTTGATAAAATTAGGTTCCTATCCATGAAATATCAATGACATCATATCTTTGAAGATTTTCAAGGACTGTTGATATCGGAAGCATTGTCAAGTTGCACGTTTGAGGTAAGTTTATGAACCGTTTCCCATCAAGTGTGTCCTCCGTCACAGTCAAGCTGTTGTTTCCCTTCATTTTATGTTTGGGAACCATAGATCCAAAGTCACCTGTTCCTCCCAAGCCTGTTACACTCACCACATATTATGTCTGAAATTATTCAAATAATCCAAAAAGATTGACAATAAAGCCAATTCAACTCTGAATGCCTTTCATAACAGGGCCCATTACTCAATACATAAATATATATAATTCTGACCAACTTGGAAAGACGGAAAGCTACATGGGAGCTGGTGTGGTAAAAATCCATATACACTTCAGGTAGGGTCATTGTTGTCAGTCTGATGTCCCTGTATTTCTGGGAGGGGGATGGAGTTTTAAAAAATCTTTATCCAATAAAACATTTATCCATTTCATGCACCTTGAGTGCAATCAGCTGATACAGAGGGGAGTGCAATATTCACAAACTCCGGAACCACCAAATGGACCCCAGTTCTGAAGCAACATGAAGTGACTGCTTAAACCAGCCATGTCATAGAATGATACAGCACAGAAGGAGGCAATTAGGCCCATCGTGCCTGTGCTGGCTCTTTGGTAAACCTGTCCAATTAGTTCCAATCCCCTGCTCTTTCCCCATCGCCTTGCAGTTTTTTTCCCTTCAAGTATTTACCCAATTCCCTTTTGAATCTCTTCCACCACCCTTTCAGGCAGTGCATTCCAGATCACAACAACTCGCTGGGTAATTTTTTTTTTCCTCATGTCGCCTCTGGTTCTTTTACCAATCACCTTAACTCTGTGTCCTATTGTAAGGTTAAGTTTCAATTGGCCTGCAATCTAATATTTGACACGGAATTCATTGACTTTCGTGAGTGAAAAGTAAAAAACATTGAAATCGGACCAAGTTGAATGAATTGGCTTCCTTCAGGTTGGTCAGTAAGTCAAGGTTATCACATCGGTCAATGTCTGCAGATGTCAGTGAATGGAATTATTGATTTTACAGGAGGGTTGGCAAAGATTTTTTTTGTCATAAGATTATTTAAGGTATTGTAAGCAAAAGAAAGTTCTCCACTTACTGTACTGTTACAAATCTCTGCTTTTAACTTTGATCCCATTTTTAAAAAATCAATATTTTCGAGATAGAACAAGGCAAATTTGTAGAAATGTAATTCTTTCTGGATATTGCGCAGTCTGAGTTCCCACAGGATTCAGTTAAGCACAAGTTTGACCGAAGCTAAAGGTATTTGCGATTACTCATCTTTAGTCTGGCGTGTAGATTCTATTCTATGACAGTGCTGTGGCAATGACTCACTGGATTGTGATGGTTCTACTTTTCAGAAGTCCTAACACATTGAAAATGTTATTTCTGTAACTGTGCCAGTTTTTTTTTGCTCCGCTTTTATTATTAACCCTTAGACTCCCAACAGGTTCAGGGAAGTTTCAGTCTCCCCAAGCCAGTCATTTCATACATTGTGGCACAGACGCAAACAATATTATTACATTAATATTAATCAAGCTGTCAGTATATGTCAGTAGATTAGTACTATAATAAACACTATTGTTAAAACTAAATGAATGAAGATGAAACATTTCTATTTGCATGCCTTTTTTCTCATTCTTTCCTCTTCCCCATTCTATTTTTGTTAATTCAACTCTACTTTGACTTCATTATTACCTACTAACCCTATCAACCATCTTTTTCTTAAACTTTCCTTTTTATCCACTATCTCCTGGGCCCAACCGTTAATTTTACAGGTGAAATTTATGTAAAAGATATTCACCTCTGGTTGGCTAAAAACAAAACCATCTTCTGAGTTCAGCCAATCAATAATGGAGATTGACATGGTTGCATCGGAAGTTAACCTTTGACTTGATTTTCTAGCAGCAAGTCCATTGGGTGGGTTATCGTGTCTAGAGAGGTGACAACCCAATAATGTCTGGGTGAAGCCCAGTATAGTGCAGTAAGGGTTAAACATTTCTTTATTCAATTCCATTCTTATTCGATGTTTCGAAGCTCAATTTCCCATCTTCAAAAAACAGATAAAAGCTCTTCAGAATAGTTTTACATATCTTTTATTAAACAACAGGATTTAAAGAAAATTGAGATTTCAATTGTTAAATCAAGCTCCCTACCAAATATCCTAAATGGCATGCTACTGCTGTACATTGGGGGAATCCAACTAGAAACTTTACTGGCTATCTTTCTGTTTGCCTGCAGATTTAATTGCGCCCATATCTCCCATTCAAAGTAGTCCCAAGTGAGGAATTTGTAGCAGTTGATTGTGGACTACCATTTGATCTATTTGCAGGGTCCGTGTTTAGTTGCTTAAGCCCAGTAACCTGGACAATCTATTCCATCTGGTGTGATAGGAGATTAATGGTAATGCTTTGTAGTTTGGTGGTGTGTATTGATAGGCTGTTTGACTGTGATGGACAGCATCATCTAGGGGCCTGATGATGGCCCCTAGATGATGCTAGGGGCCATCATCAGGCCCCTAGATATCAGTCAGGGTTCCCATTCCTAATTGCTATCCAGCAGGGGTCGCTGGATAGCAATTAGGAATGGGAACCCTGACTGATATTCCTCACCCCTCCCCAGAGGTCTGAACCTAATTCTGTGGTGCCAATAAGAACGTAAGAACATAAGAAATAGGAGCAGGAGTAGGCCGTACGGTCCCTCGAGCCTGCTCTGCCATTCAATAAGATCATGGCTGATCTTCGACCTCAACTCCATTTTTTCGCCCAATCCCCATATCCCTTGATTCCCTTAGAGTCCAAAAATCTACACTCAACGACTGAGCATCCACAGCCCTCTGGGGTAGAGCATTCCAAAGATTCACCACCCTCTGAGTGAATGCTGTCACTCTGGCTAAGATCAGTAAATTCAGCACAGACCCAAGGATAGAACCTGGGTTCTACCTGGTCTGTGCTGCTCAGTAATATACTAGAAAGTGCACTTACCCATTGGGGGAGCTTTACATTTTTATTTTTATTTGATGATTCCAGTGCAATCTGATAATGTGAACCCATAAAGAAAGAAATTGATTCAAGTTGGGTTCAGAGCATCCAGAAGCAAGTTTACTTTTTGTTTGTTTTTGCAAGCTAATTAATATTGGAAGATGTACAGTTTGCTTATCTAAGTGTTTTTTTGGGGGCTTTTCCAGTTGCCCATTTTTCTTCACTGGATCTATAACAGTGTTTCTGTATAAAATCATACACAACTATTGGATACCGTCATGCACAATGGACTCAAGTGTCTGCATTGCCGATTTGACCAATTACTTCATTAATCTGAGTTAATGTGGTCCTTCAAAAGTTTTGTTAGTTGCCTTTTGTAACATTTGACACTTTGCAAATTGGCAAGGTTGGAATTAATTTGCGGTGGAAGTTCTGAAACACAAGTATTTTAAGGTTGCAGTGACTTAATTTCTTTTTCCTCCATTACAACTACGACTACACTTCAAAAGTACTTCATTGGCTGTAAAGCGCTTTGGGGGCGTCCTGAGATCGTGAAAGGCACTATAGAAATGCATGTTCCTTCTTTGAGTCAGAAGGTAATGGGTTCAAGTCCCATTCTAGAGACTTGAGTAGGGCACGAGTGGGAGGGCAAGGAAGGGAAGGAATGTTAATTAGCTGTGAATCTCAGGAAGTTGGGTTTCCGCCGCAGTCAGTCCGGTGTCGAAAATTTCCTGGATGATTTGACTCATGGGCACTTTGTGTTTCTCCTCTTTGTTTAGAAGCCAGTAGCAAAGTGAAGGGCGACGGGTCAGACATCATCTGGCAAGCGCAGTTAAAAAAAAAAACAAGCCCATCTGTCTGGACGCCCACACATATACAATCTACTGTCTAAAATAAAACAGATGGGAAAAGGCAGAATTTCTAAGTGGTGGAGGAAACATGCAATATCCTTTACCAGCATGAGTCTGTTGACATTGGCTGGTCTCAGTCTTTCTGCACTCTGTTCCCCGTCTGTATACCTCCGGGGTCATTTTAACTTTGGCCGATGGTGTAAAACAGCTGATGTCGATTGAGCTGCCCATTATACACCTCGCTCCATTTCTCCTTCCGTTGACTTCAATGGAAACGAAGATCAAGCATGGTGTATAATGGGCGGCTAATTTGACATAATAAAGAAAAGAGTCCCAGCCTGTTCAGCCTTTCCTGATAAGGATATCCTCTCAGTTCAGGTGTCATCTTTGTGAATCTTTTTTGTACCCTCTCCAGTGCCTCTATATCCTTTTTATAATATAGAGATCAGAACTGTGCACAACACTCCAAGTGTGGTCTAACCAAGGTTCTATACATGTTTAACATAACTTCTTTGCTTTTCAGTTCTATCCCTCTAGAAATGAACTCCAGTGCTTGATTTGCCTTTTTTATGGTCTTATTAACCTACGTCGCTACTTTTATTGATTTGTGCATCTGTACCCTAGATTCTTTTGTTCCTCTATCGCATTTAGACTTTTATTACCCAAGCAGTAAGTGGACTCCTTAATCTTCCTACCAAAATGCACCACCTCACACTTGTCTATATTGAAATTAATTTGCCAATTACACACCCATTCTCCAAGTTTAATAATGTCCTCTTGCATTTTGATGCATTCTTCCTTTGTATTAACTACACCCCCCAATTTGGTGTCATCTGCAAATTTTGAAATTGTACTTCTGATTGCCGAATCCAAATCGTTAATGTAAATTGTGAACAGTGGTCCCAGCACTGATCCCTGCGGAACAACACTTCCCACCTTTTGCCAGTCTGAATAGCTACCCTTAACCCGTACTCTCTGTTTTCTGTTTTGTGGCCAACTTGCTATTCATTCTGCTAATTGTCCCCTGACTCCACATGCTCTGACCTTAGCCATGAGTCTACAATGCGGTACCTTATCGAAGGCCTTTTGAAAATCCAAATATATTACATCTACTGCATTACACATGTCTACACTCATCCTAAAGACGGCACATCCGACAGTGCAGCACTCCCTCAGTACTGCACAAAAGTGTCAGTCTGGATTATGTGCTCTAGGCTCTGGAGTTGGGGCTTGAAACTACAACCTTCTGACTCAGGCGACAGTGCTACCAACTGAGCCATTGCTGACACTGTAATGTAGCTACTGTTGCGGTTTCTGGTTGGTGGATTTTTCCATCCACGAGCACCAGAACTGTTTATTTTTTCGAGACCCGAAACACAAACGGAAACAGGTGGACCTCCTGGACACCATGGACAGCAGTTACACCCCAAACATTGACGGGAAACACAGAGCTGCTGATTCGTCATTATTTGCACCAAGACTCACTTATTTTCTTTCAGCCTACAGTGGAGTCTCCGTTCGTCGCTTTACTGGAGAGAGAAACCTTCCCCCAGTGAACAATGGAAATTGGGGGAATAACCGAGAGTCCGCAAATCAGCTTTAAATTAATTTCAGGAACTTCTCAGTTTTATTTTAAACTGATTTTTTTTCCTTTTTAGTTCATAAATTTTAGCAGCTGACCCAAAGCCTTGATTCCGGTAACGTTTCTGGTGGATAATCAAGATTAAAATAATGTCTGAAGAATAATTTTACTCAGTTTCCTGTCCTTAACCTGTGTATGTGATTAGAACTATTTGCTCGTGTGAAGGGTAAATGCTGACCTTGACTGATTACATAGAGCCTATAGCCATTTGGCCCAACTGGTCTATGCCAGCGTTTATGCTCCACATGAGCCCCCTCCCCATTTAACATCAGCATATCCTTCTATTTCTTTCTCCTTCATGTACTTATCTAGCTTCCCCTTAAATACATCTATGCTATTCGCTTCAACTACTCCATGTGGTAGCGAGTTCCACATTCTTACCATTCATTGGGTAAAGAAGTTTCTCCCAAATTCCCTATTGGTGACTATCATATTTATGGCCCCTAGATTTGGTCTCCCCCACAAGTGGAAACATCTTCTCTACATCTACCTTATCAAACGCCTTCATAATTTTAAAGACCTCTATTAGGTATGTTCCACTCTTTTCCAATATCTACCCATATGATTAAAGGTCTTGCTAATATCTAGTCACACATTATACTTGCAGATAGCATGTTAAGATCGATCTGTAGCAGAAAGTCTTTTATTTCTAAAATAAGCAACTTAGTCATACATAAGATTGGGCCAAATAGCCTGTTTCCCTGTTCTAACTTGTATGTATTTCTATGTATGCAGCAGTTTTCTGAGCCTAGCGCTATGCAGGCAAGAAGGCCGTTATGCTGGCTGTACTTTGCGGATGTGTAGACTCTGAAGCTCCATCTAGTGGTAGAGTTGCTCCTGGAGCTGGACCTGCTGAGTGAAAAGGACATGACAGCTAATAGCTCAGTTTAGAATGAGAAGTCCTAGTGAGGGGACACCTATAGGTATGACAGGAAATGTTGACAGCTAACCGTTGACATTTTAATATTGAAAAATTCCATAAGAGATGTTCGCCTATCTCCAAAATAGAGCACACAAGACACCTACCAATTTTAATATGATATCAATGCATAGACTAGTAAATCTCGAGTGGAATTGCCGTTAGTGTTATCAATAGATATGGGAGTGTGAGAGTGTTATCAACGCAAAGATTTATATAGTGCCTTTCACGACCTCAGGACGTTTCAAAGCGCTTTACAGCCAATGAAGTACTTTTTGAAGTGTAGTCACTGTTGTGATGTAGGGAAATGTAGCAGCCAATTTGGAGGTCCCACAAACAGCAATATGATCATGACCAGATCATCTGTTTTAATGATGCTGGCTGAGGGATAAATGTTGGCCAGGACACTTTATTGGATCTTGAGGGTGAACTTTCCTCTTACGTACTCCTGGCAGGGGGAATCCCACTGGGAGCACATTCTGGGAATGGTGCACACTGGACCCATGATATTCCATCCATTTAATAGGTGGAAGTGCACAATTGGTGAAATTTATCCTTATGTTTCTAGTGGATAAACTCCATAATCAATCTGAAGAGCTGGGATAGAGATAAATTCCTTTTTAAGTTCCTCCATTCCAAATTTCTGCCTATGTTTACCTTCACTTAAGCAAAGCAAAATCCATTAGGCCACAGAAGTGCCTGTCTATTTTCTCATCCCAATGACTGACAGCCCCAGATGGGAAGATGTGGAGTTGATAAATGGCTTCTTCATGATTCTTGGAGAGAATTTTATATTTGAAGATTTCTCACACAGTAGGGTGCATTCAGTAATCCTTCACTTCCCAGCATGGTGCCTTGCTCGCCTGCAGTGTGGGTTAGAGAATTGTCCCATCTGAACCTGCGTTACTGTCTAGGCAGACTCTGTGCAAGATTGCTGAGTTTACCCTAATGTCTCTTGGATGATGCGCTACAGTTTAATATAAGAAAGTAAGGCCTGTGATTGAATTCCAAACTGCACCCAACAACTTACCGCCAATGAATTACTGCTTCTTCTTCACAATCTCCGTTCCACCATCAATGGTTGATCTTTCAGTCACTACACCTTTACTTTTTAGATTTCTTTCCAAAAACCACTGCCCTCTGCCCACCTCTCCCTCTTCCTCCAAATGCATCTTAAAAAAAAAACACCTCCAAAAGTGTGTTTATACACCCTTTTCTCCACCTCCTGCTCAGTGTCCTTCTTGTCCTCTTGCAAAATGCTCTGAGACAGTCAACGTAAAAGATGTTACAAAAATGCTTATTGTTACTTGTTTTTGCTACTACCTTTCAACATTGAGCGCATTTTGGGGTCAATAACTAAGGGGAAGCACTTAGTGCCGGTGTGTCCGACCTTTTTGTCTTCATGGGTCACGTAGGTGTGTGCCTCAGGGCTCCATAAAGCCTAAAACCACGTTCCCATTAATTTTAATATCACTTAAGTTGCTGATATGGTAGATCACGGTGTTCTGATTTTGGATTTCGCTCCCTATGAGGCTAGAGCACTTTTAAGGACAGTCCTTTGCAAACCTTCAGGCCCACAAAATTCTCATTGCGGGGGGAAACACAAAAACAGCAAAAAAATGTCTGTATAATCAGCTAAAAAACTGAGTTACATCAAAACTACAGCATAGAAACAGGCCATTCAGCCCAACTGGTCTATGCCGGTGTTTATGCTCCACACGAGCTTCCTCCATCTAGCCCCATCAGCATACCCTCCTATTCCCTTCACTCTCATGTGTTTATCTAGCTTCCCCTTAAATGTATCTATGCTATTTGCCTCAACTACTCCTTGTGGTAGCACGTTCCACATTCTTACCACTCTTTGGGTCGAGACGTTTCTCCTGAATTTCCTATTGGATTTATTAGCGACTGTTTTATATTTATGCCCTATTGTTTTGGACTCCCCACGCCCCCCCCACCACAAGTGGAAACATTTTCTCGACGTCTACCTTATCAAACCATTATCTTAAAGACCTCCATCAGGTCACCCCTCAGCCTTCTCTTTTCTAGGGAAAAGAGCACCAGCCTGTTCAGCCTTTCCTGATAAGAATATCCTCTCCGTTCTGGTATCATCTTAGTGAATCATTTTTGCACCTTCTCCAATGCCTCTATCTCCTTTCTATAGTATGGAGACCAGAACTGTTCACATTACTCCAAGTGTTGATTGGACTTTGAAAGCCTGAATCCCAGGGCTTGGGGTGCACGGACTACAGTTTGAAGATTGCAGACTTTCATCTTCATTAGTGGATGGTGCAGACATTTTGAAATGTTTTGATCTAGGAATTAAAAAGGAAAGGATGCACTACTTTGTGAACATTGAATGAAATCTGGGGGATCTTGTAAAAGGGTAAGTTCTGGTGGGTTTTTAAAAAAAAATGCAGAGTAATGAATTAATAGACTGTACGACATGTAAACCTGTAATGTTTTTCATTTCCTGATTATCAGCTTGCCTCCTTATTGCTTTCATGCCATCGCAGCCATCCTTTACCCTACTCTATAAATGCATGACACAAGCAGCAATGTGAGCTAATCAGAACCCCTCCACAGCCTAGAAGGAAACATTGCAGGGAAAGCACTTGCTCCACAGCGAGAACAATTTCTTTCACTTTGTTATAGAAACCTCCTGCCCAAAAATACAGCCACAGTGAGAATTTATTTACTTCATTGTCATTCATTGTGAGCCAGTGGGTAGCACTCTCGCCTCTGAGTCAGAAGGATATGGGTTCAAGTCCCACTTCAGAGGCTTGAGCACATAATCTAGGCTGACACTCTAGTGCAGTACTGAGGGAGTGCTGCACTGCCGGCGTTGCCGTCTTTCGGATAAGACTGTGAACCTGCCCTCTCAGGTGGACGTAAAAGATCCCATGACACTACTTTGATGAGCAGGGGAGTTCCCCCTGTAGTCCTGGCCAATATTTACCCCTCAACTAACATCATTAAAACAGATTAGCTGGTCATTATCATATTGTTGTTTGTGGGACCTTGCTGTGTACAAATTGGCTGCTGTGTGTCCTAAATTACAACAGTGACTACACTTCAAAAGCACGTAATTGGCTGTAAAGCGCTTTGGACATCCTGAGGACCATGAAAGGCGCTATATAAATGCAAGCTTTTCTCTTCATTAAGTTGGTAGATTGTCTCTTGTCGCTGGGTCGGAAGATTGTGGGTTGAATGCAAAATCTCAGCTGACACTGCAATGCCGTCTGGAGGGAACGCTATATTGTTAGAGGATGAGACATCAAATTGAGGCTTTGTCTGCCTGTTCTGGCAGTTCAGGTTGACATTAAAGATCCCATTATTCGAAGAGGAGCAGGAAGCTATTCCAAACAATGGATTAAGGTTTTTATTCATCTCATTGTTGTTTGTGGGACGTTGCTGGAGCAGATTGGCTGCTGTGTTTGCCTCCATAACAAGAGCTAACGCACTTCGAGATAATTAATCGCATAAAGAACCTTGAGGCATTTGTGAGGGATGTGATAAGAAGCTATGTAAATATTATTTTTATAATCAGCAGCGCTGAGCAATTGCACATAAGTGAGCGAGTAATCATGTATATTGTGAAAAAGTATTTGCACTTTTACTGCAATAATGAAATGAAATAGATTGTCTCACCCTAGCCCTCTTGCTTTCAGGTAGAATTCGATTGATTCCTCCACCTCCTTGTACAATACTGTAAAGGTCATTATTAGAGAACCAAATTTCTGACCATTATGAATGTTGACAGTTCATCTGCTGCTCCATGACGTCTGTGACACTGAGTGATTGCAATGTCACCAAGATAGCATTTCACTTTGAAACATTTTTCTGACAGACACTTTGAAGAACAGATTTCACTCTCACTCACGGAAAACTTAACAAGCAGAGGGAGCATCTGTAGACTGCAAGTATATAGAAAAAAAAAGTGAAATCAAACAGTGCTGTTGACCAAAATATTTTATTTTACACAACTAGAAATTACTGTTGGTAATATGTGCGGACAATCGCTTAACTTGCTCATGTAACTTCCTCTGTCCGCTGTTTTAGCAGAAGAGTTAACCCACTTCGAATTAAATGGGTTAACGCCTGTGTTAAAATAGCAGACAGAGGACTCTCGGACAAACCTGTTTAGTGTTTGTGCACTAATATCACTGACAGTAATTTCTAAGCTATTAAAACATATTAGAGGTTGAGGGATAGAGACTCCAGAAGTCCCGCTCTGCTGCTGAAAGTGCGGAGCAGTGGGACTTCTGCCTCATCTTGACCTCATCCCAAGTCCCGGGAACAGGGGCATTTGAAAAACAGCGGCGCTCCCCCATTGCCAGTGTTACAGCGGCACCCACACCAGGGAGCCATGGGACTTCAGAGCACCTTACTGGGGCAGGGGTATGCAGGCTAGTCTGGCTTAAGCCAAAAGCTTACAAGATTGAGCTGGCCTGCACCAACAGTTGGGCACAGTGCACCTGTCATGCAGTTCGGCCTGCCTGGCAACCTTCTGTCAGTCCTCCTCTTCTTCTGAACATGTCGGCTCAGAGAATTCACATTGGGAAACCCATTGGTGCCAGTAAAAGTGCTGGGCAAAAATAAATCATAAAGAACAACTGACACAAGGGTTCGTGAGAGCCTAAATATCAGTAGAAAGAAATGACCAAAAAACATTTACCTTTGCATTAGGTGCCCTTTAAATGAACTGCTGCCTGACCGGTCAGTCCCCAGTACCTGGTTTCCTAGACACGGTGTGCACTTTATGTCCTGCATGCCTGTATGTAGGGAATTACACGTAAGATGTCCCCTTCCTCAATTAAATATGCTAATGATGCTCCCAACATGTTTTAGACAGGAGCTTCAAATGGTTACTCTGACGTACATTACAAAATACTACAGGAAGAATAGACTGAGATCAGTTAGGACTGATCACCGAGACATTTGCCATTCTATTACGTCCCATTGGTATCCATTTTTGGGGTATTACAGCGACCAAAATTAGCCGCAGTGTGTCTGGGTTGAAATATAATCCATGTTCTGTGGGTGCGGCTAGAAATTGCACTATGAGGAAAACCAGAAGATCCACACACAACTTGCATGATATTAGTTGGCCTTTATATGTTAATACTTTTTAATTGCAAAGCAATTAGCATTGATCTCAACAGAATCACATCATGACCATCTGCATAGTCATTAGTCTGTTGTGATGTGGAGATGCCGGTGATGGACTGGGGTTGACAAATGTAAGGAATCTTACAACACCAGGTTATAGTCCAACTGTTTTGATAGCCAAGTTCCGCACCCATGAGGACGGCCTCAACCGGGATCTTGGGTTCATGTCATGCTACACGTAACCCCACCAGCGAAAAAAAGTTATCTGTTTTTAACACAACGGGTCATTCTCTGTCTTTCTCTTCCTTTCGGATGTTTCTCTCCCTCTCTCTCTCTGTTTTGTGTTCTGGCCGTTTGTGTATTCGGTGGTCCTGTAGGTAACATCACTCTGTCTGAACACTTTGATTGCCTTGACAACAGGCAGTTGGAAAGATTATCTGTAATCACCAGGTATTGTTCTCTGAATATAAATGCCGTAACCTTCCATGGAATCCCACACTCGCTCACCTGACGAAGGAGAAAGCCTCCGAAAGCTTGTGATTTTCAAATAAAACAGTTGGACTATAACCTGGTGTTGTAAGATTCCTTACATTAGTCTGTTGAGTCTGGCTGATTGTTAGCTTTTCAACTTGGTTGTCTGGAGGCTAGTTTCTGAGGGGAAGCACCCTATTGATTTGAGGTACACTTGACAGACATCTTTATAGCCAGATGTTACTGATTCTGAAGGATAGATGGGACAGCCTTTCCCCTGTTCATCAGTTCTTCTTGATTCATCAAGACAGAGCCAAATGCCTGGAACACAGGAGATTACAGAGCGATTTGATACAGGAGTTTAAAATTATGAAGGGGTGGGGCACAGTAGATAGAAACAGATTGATTACAGGGATTGAGGGGTCTAGAAAAAGGGGACGTAGATATAAGATTAGGAACATAGGAATCGCTAGACGATAAAAGACCAAGGTCTACCTAATTCACCTTCTACCATCCCGGTAGTCGTAGGATACAACGATAATGGAGTTGTTGACTAATCATAACAATCAATCCTTATCAATTAGTCTCCAACAGACACAGACATGACACAAGGAAAACCCCAGTGATGGAGAGCTTCGGGAACCGGAGGTCCAAAGTCACCTTTTACCTCCCAAGTATGCTACACTTACCACGTCTCAAATTACTCATATACTGTCTCCCAAAATGTAAATTAAATGGAAGAAATTTATGATAGAGAGCAGGAGTTAATGATTGAAGCAGGGGCCATGTGAACATTTAAGAATAGGTTAGTTGAGTGGTTGAAGGAAAGGAGGATAAGGGATATGGGAACAGGGCAGGCACATGGGATTAGGACTACTGCTCATGTGGAGGATAAACACCAGCACATACTGATTGGGCTGAATGGCCTGTTTCTGTGTTGTAATTTCTATGTAATTCTATGTAAATACTCTATGGAGACTAGGTGAAACTTCATGTATAGTTTTTATGTTATGGACACTGGTGCAGGTTTAGTGCTATTAAAGGCTTAGTAAAGTCTTTTCACTATTTTTGTACTTGGTGAGGTATAGGTTAGAAATTCTGTAATAAGTGTCAGCTCCTGTATTGACTTTAGGCTATTGTTTAACCATTAACTTAAATAAGAACATAAGAAATAGGAGCAGCAGTAGGCCTTAATAATTTCGCTGATCTTTGACCTCAACTCCACTTTCCCACCCAATCCCCATGTCCCTGGATTCCCTTAGAGTCCAAAAATCTACCAATCTCAGTCTTGAATCTGAGACTATTTATTAAATCTGATTTGTAGTAAATAGCCACTTGGTCTGATGGTGTGTTTATTCTTCCCCTAGCCAAAGACCAGGAGAACACAAGAAGGTTTGCATTAATTCCAAAAGCTGTTACCGTCAAGGGTTTCTGTTTGGCCACTGGGCAGGGCTACATTACCAGTCTGACACCAGTCGGGAAGTAGAACTGCAAAGATGAATATTATAAAGTGATTAGCGAAACTGCTAAATGGCCACTACAAACTTTAAACACTTTAGTAAAGGTTTATGTAGTGGGTTGCCCAAATAAGATTACATTACACATGTTGAGCATAACCATGCAGGACACAATTGTGGGGACCACAGCAGTTTTAATTACTTGCTAGGTCATGTACTTTGTGGAGTAGAGCATGTCACTCTGCAGGTAATCCAGTCTTTACATGACCCAAAAAGCTATAGATATATGATCTCCAGCACAGTTGACCCTGCAGCAGGCTAGAACCTGTCTACATTTGGTTTATCTCGTGTGTATCACATTGCAGAAGGAACATGAAGGAAAGGCAAAGGGAATCATCACCCTAGTCAGCTTCACATGAATGTAGAAACCACTCCTCTGTGAATTGGTATTTCCAGAGCGATGACCTCCTTTGATAGTGGCTAACTCCTTTTGATTATCTGCTTTATATCCATCCCAGTGCAGCTGCCACGAGGACAGTTCTCAAGTCTCCTCCTCACCCAGTGAGACAATGAAGGGCAGCAGTCTTTTCCTGCCACCTGCTGCTATACACGTCAATCAACGACACCCCCCCATTAGGGATAGGTTGGAGCAACTGAACTCCTTGACAACCAGCAATGATGCAGATCTACAGAGATATGAAAAAAACTGCAAGTGCTGCCAATCTGAACTAAAATACAGGAAATGCTGCAAATACATGCTGCAGATACACACTGGATTCAGAGGTATTGCAGGTTAATGATTATTAAGCAATCATAGGTCTGATTTCTGCCCTCTGCAGAATAATGAATTCAGATTAGTTTCACTTAAAACTAGAGATGCAATTCTCAAAAAAAGCACAATCTTTACTGTTGAATTTTCCCACAGCTGTCATTCCCCTTAACTCTGTGTTTATATTAGGGATGTATTCTATAAATCTGACTCACAGTAAGTTGTCAAGCTCCACCAGCTTTCCATATTCTGATGGATTAATTAATAGATTCCCGTGCTCATTTTGTAAATCCCTCCCTGGTCCTGCCCCACGTTACCTCTGCAGTCTCCTCCAGCCCCGAGTCCCTACCCCTCCGACACAAGATTACTCCTCGTTCCTCAGTCCCTCCGCTTCATCATCAGTGGCTGTTCCTTCAGTCACCATGCCCAATTCCCCTTGAGCTCTCTTCCTAAATTTCAACCCCGCCCACACACCACCTCTGTCTCTCTGCTTCCAAAGACCTCCCGTAAACTCTTTTCTTTGACTACACCTTCGTTCCCCTCATCTCGAGCATCTGTTTGGCCTTTTTCTCTGCCCGTATCCTAACTCGCACCAAGTCCCGTTCACCCATCGCCCCCTGTGCTCACTGACCTACATTGGCTCCCGGTCCGGGAACGCCTCGATTTTTAAAATTCTTATCTTTGTTTTCAAATCCCTCCCTGGCCTCGCCCCTCCCTATCTCTGTAACCTTCTCCAGCCCTACAACCTTACGAGATCTCTGCGCTCCTCCAACTCTGGCCTCCTGCACAGCCCCGATTTTCATCGCTCCACCATTGGCAGCCGTACCTTCAGCTGCTTCGGCCCTAAGCTCTTGAATTCCCTCCCTAAACCTCTCCGCCCCTCTACCTCTCTCTCCTCCTCCTTAAGACGCTCCTTAAAACCGAGCTCTTTGTCCAAGCTTTTGGTCACCTATCCTAATATCTTCTTATGTGGCTCGGTGTCAAATTTTGTTTGATAATCGCTCCTGAAGTGCCTTGGGATGTTTTACCATGTTAAAGGCGCTATATAAATGCAAGTTGTTGTTGTCCATGTTTCCCTCCCACCTGGTCCGTGAAGTGCAGTGCCTTCTACCTGAGGATCACTGTAGAGCTGTTCTCATAGGCTACAGCAGCATCAGAAGCTTGGCAACAGAGTAAACTGAAGAGAAAATACCACATAAAGCAGTTTGCTTTCCTATTCTGCTGCCATAGTCCCAGCTTTCTTTTGCCCAATAAACACTGATTAACTTTGGACTTGTGTCCTATTTGCATAATGTAGCTCAATTTACATATTAATTAGTTATTAGCAGATGGAGAAGAGTGAAGCCAGGGCCATTTGTTAATGGGCATTATCTTTTGTAGTAAAATAAAATAAAATGCAATGCAACTAAATATTTATAGTAAAAATCAAAACACAAAGGGGCTTGTATTTCTGAATTAATGCAAAAGCCTACTATCATCTTTCAGTGATGAGCCTTCCTGTGCGTCCTCTGCCTCTTATCAGTAGTTTCTACCACAAGGGATCCTTAACATATATAAAGCAGTACTTGTATTTTACGACTACAAAGTATTCAGTTTAATTAATAACCTGGCCCATGGACTCCAGGCTATGCAATGTTTAAGAAAAAGTCATGCAATCATAGAACGACTTGCATTTATGTACCACCTTATCACATCTCTCAGAGCACATCCCAAAGTGCTTCACATACAATGAATTGCTTTGAAGTTATACAAACAAATGTGGCACCATAGGAACAAGAGTAGTCCATTCAGCCCCTCGATCAGATCTCACCTCAATCTTCTAAACTCAAGGGAATACAAGCCTAGACGATGCAACCTGTCCTCATAATTTAACCATTTTAGCCCCGGTATCATTCTGGTGAATCTGTACTGCACCCCCTCCAAGGCCAGTATACCCTTTGAGGTGCAGTGCCCAAAACTGAATGCAGTATCTCCAGGTGGGGTCTGGTCAGAGCTCTGTACAACTGAAGCATAGCTTCCTCCCCTTTGTAATCCAGCCCTCTTGAGATAAAGGACAACATTCCATCAGCCTTCCAAATTATTTTTTGTACCTGTCCACTAGCTTTTAGTGATTTCTATACTAGGACCTCTAAATCTCTCTGCTCCTCCACAGTTCCTGGCTTCTCGCCATTTAGAAAATATTCGGATCTATCTTAGGTCTAAAGTGGATGACCTCACATTTCCCAGTTTTGCCCACTAACTTAATCTACCAATATTCCTTTGCAGCTTTCTGTTCCCATCTAAACTATTTACTGTGAAATCTAACTTGGATATATGGCGCTCTATTCCTTCATCTCAGTCATTTATAAATATAGTGAAAAGCTGAGGCCCCATTACAGATCCCTGGAGGACACAATTAGTCACATCCTGGCAACTGGAGTACATACCCATTATCCCTATTCTCTGTCTCCTACCTCCTAACCATATCCCTACCCATGTCAATAGGTTGCCTCCAATTCCATGTGCTCTCAATTTTGTTAGCTGTCTCTTAGAATCATAGAAAGGTTACAGCACAGAAGGAGGCCATTCAGCCCATCGAATGTGTGCCGGCTCTATGCAAGAGCAATCCAGCCGGTCCCACTCCACCGCCCTTTCCCCGTAGCCCTGCAAATTTTTTTCCTTTCAAGTACTTATCCAGTTCCCTTTTGAAGGCCATGATTAAATCTGCCTCCACCACCCCCTCGGGCAGTGCATTCCAGATCCTAACCACTCGCTGTGTGAAAAATTTTTTCCTCATGTCGCCTTTGTTTCTTTTGCCAAACACCTTAAATCTATGTCCTCTGGTCCTTGACCCTTCCGCCAATGGGAACAGTTTTTCTCCATCTACTATGTCTAGGCCCTTCATGATTTTAAATACCTCTTTTAAATCTCCTCGCAACCGTCTCTGTTCCAAGGAGAACAACCCCAGCTTCTCCAGTCTATCCACGTAATTAAAATCCCTCATCCCTGGAATCATTCTAGTAAATCTCTTCTGCACCCTCTCTAAGGCCTTCACATCTTTCCTGAAGTGCGGTGCCCAGAACGGGACACAATACTCCAGTTGTGGCTGAACTAGTGTTTTATAAAGATTCATCATGATTTCCTTGCTTTTGTACTGTATGCCCTTATCTATAAAGCCCAGGATCCTGTATGCTTTTTTAAATCGCTTTCTCAACCTGCCCTGCCACCTTCAATGATTTGTGCACATATACCCCCCAGATCTCTCTGTTCCCATACCACTTTTAGAGTTGTGCCCTTTAGTTTATATTGCCTCTCCTCGTTCTTCCTACCGAAATGTGTAATTTCACATTTTTCTGCATTAAATTTCATCTGCCATGTGCCCGCCCATGTCACCAGCCTGTCGATATCCTCTTGAAGTTTATCACTATCCTCCTCACTGTTTACTACCCTTCCAAGTTTTGTGTCATCTGCAAATTTTGAAATTGTGCCCTGTACACGCAAGTCCAACTCATTAATGTATACCCGTGTGTACCATCTGCAGGATGCACTGCAGCAATTCGCCAAGGCTTCTTCGACAGCACCTCCCAAACCCGCAACCTCTACCACCTAGAACGACAAGGGCAGCAGGCACATGGGAACAACACCACCTGCACGTTCCCCTCCAAGTCACACACCATCTTGTCTTGGAAATATATCGCCGTTCCTTCACTGTTGCTGGGTCAAAATCCTGGAACTCCCTACCTAACAGCACTGAGAGAGAACCTTCACCACACGGACTGCAGCGGTTCAAGAAGGCAGCTCATCACCACCTTCTCAAAGGCAATTAGGGAAGGGCAATAAATGCTGGCCTTGCCAGTGACACCCACATCCCATGAACGAATAAAAAAAAAAATCACGAAAAGCAGTGGTCCCAGCACTGACTTTTATGGAACCTTATTGAATTCCTTCTGGAAGTCCATATAAACAACATCCATCGACACTCCCTTATCTACCACGCTAGTTACCTCCTCAAAAAATTCAACTAGGTTCATTAGACATGACTTACCCTTTACAAATCCATTCTGGCTCTCTCTGATCAGTTCATGTTTGTCCAAGTACTCAGTCACTCTGTCTCTAATAGTAGATTCTAGTTACTTCCCCATAACTGACGTTAGACTAATAGGCCTATAATTTCCGAATTTATCTCTCTTACCCTTCTTAAAGGGTAAGTCTCCCTTGGTGCCCTTGTTGCAATCAATGGGTGGGTAGGATCTCCTGTTCTCAGGCTGCAGCCATAGCCAGGAGCTGTGTGACAGTAGACCAATCCTCCTACTTTTCCTTTCTCCTCTATAATTATATATTATACTATAATTGTCCTGCCAATCAGCTGTGTCAGCCCATTTGCTTAAAGTGCTTCAACAGCTGATATTCCTGGTGATTTTAGCGTGTCACAACAGATTTACACTCATCGCCTTATAATAGGCAGCATCAAACTAAATGTTATCTTCCATGGACTCACCCCTGACTTTAAACATTATTCTTCATAACCTTTTCTTTAAATTAAAGGCGCCACGACTAACAGTAAGGGGACACATTATGTAGGAAATTGTGTTCAAATCCTTCCATGGCCTCATCCATCCCTGTCTCTGTAACCTCCTCCAGCCCTATAACCCTCCAAGATCTCTGCGTTCCTTCAATTCTGGTCCCTTGTGCATCCCCGGTTTACCTTGCCCCTCCATTGGCGTCAGTGCCTTCAGCTGTCCAGGCCCTAAGCTGTGGAATTCCCTCCCTAAACCGCTCCGCCTCTCTACCTCTCTCTCCTCCATTTGAGACCTTTCTCTTTGACCAAGCTTTTGGTCACCTGTCCTAACATCTCCTTATGTGTTTCGGTGTCAAATTTTGTTTAATAACACTCCTGTGAAGCGCCTTGGGACGTTTTACTATGTTAAAGGCGCTAAATAAATGCAAGTTGTTGCTGTTGTTGTTGCTTCCTTCCTCTTTATCATAGAATCATAGAATGGTTACAGCACAGAAGGAGGCCATTCGGCCCTCGAACCCGTACCGGTTCTTTGTAAGAGCAATCTAGTTATTCCCGTTTCCCCGCTCTTTCCCCGTAGCCCTGTAAATGTTTTTCTCAAGTATTTATCCAGTATGGTTCAGCCACAACTGGATAAATACTTCAGGAAAGATGTGAAGACCTTAGAGAGGGTCCCGAAGAGATTTACTAGAATGATTCCAGGGATGAGGGACTTTAGTTGCCTGGATAGATTGGAGAAGCTGGGATTGTTCTCCTTAGAACAGAGACGGTTGCGAGGAGATTTGATAGAGATGTTCAAAATCATGAAGGTTCTAGACAGAGTAGATGGAGAGAAACTGTTCCCATTGGCGGAAGGGTCAAGAACCAGAATGCATAGATTTAAGGTGATTGGCAAAAGAACCAAAGGTGACATGAGGAAAAACCTTTTTACACAGCGAGTGGTTAGGATCTGGAATGCACTGCCCGGGTGGGTGGAGGAAGCAGATTCAATCATGGCCTTCAAAAGGGAATTGGATAAGTACTTGAAAGGAAAAATTTTTCAGGGCTATGGGGATAGGACGGTGGAGTGGGACTAGCTGGATTGCTCTTGCACGGAGCCGGCACAGACTCGATGGGCTGAATGGCCTCCTTCTGTGCTGTAACCTTTCTATGATTCTATGATTCTAATTCCCTTTTGAAAGCCATGATTGAATCTGCCTCCACCACCCTTTCAGGCTGTGCATTCCAGATCATCACTATTCACTGTGTGAAAAGGTTTTTCCTCATGTCGCCTTTGATTCTTTTGCCAGTCCCCTTAAACATGTGTCCTCTGGTTCTCGACCCTTCCACCAATGGGAATAGTTTCTCTTTATTTACTTTATCTAAACCCTTCATGATTCTGAACACTTCTATCAAATTTCCCCTTAACCTTCTCTGCTCTAAGGAGAACAATCCCAGCTTCTCCAGTCTCCACGTAACTGAAGTCCCTCATCCCTGGAACCATTCTAGTAAATCTTTTCTGCACCCTCTATAAGGCCTTCATGTCCTTCCTAAAGTTCGGTGCCCAGAATTGTACACAATACTTTAATTGGACAGGTACACAAATAGTCCAAAATGGCTGTGGTGAAAATGCTAAAGATGCTGCATTACAAATGCAGACTACAGTTCCATTGGGAGGTCAAGGACCTTTCACTGTGAAATTCAATGGTTTTTTACATAACAGCCTGCTGCAGTTCGACTGGTAATGGTACACATAACACAGGCAATAATGAGCCATGAATTATTCAGCCTCGGCAGTGGCAGATTTTAAGTGACTCTGGAGCACCATGCTGTAACGCTTTAATTAATATACCAACAGATGACTGGGATTGCCTCAGACATGGATGTGTGTCACCTCCCCAACCCATTATGCATTAAACAGAAGCTGAGTAAGCCTTACACATATAATTAGAGAACTACATGTGTGAATCACTTAATTGAAAACACAAACAGGGCTGAAAGTGTTCTGCCACTGACATTTTTTTACATAGTTTAATGGTTTGTTAGCTTTGAATTTCACCTTCTTAGTCTCTTATTTTAGTTTTGTTTAAAGTTCTGGGATCTTTGTGAGTCATTAATTTATCCATGATATTAGTTCTGAACATATTTGTGTAATACTTTAATATTCTTTATGTGTAGATGCCGGTGATGGACTGGGGTTGACAATTGTAAACAATTTTACAACACCAAGTTATAGTCCAGCAATTTTATTTTAAATTCACAAGCTTTCGGAGGCTACCTCCTTCCTCATTTCAACATCGTTCACCTGAGGAAGGAGGTAGCCTCCGAAAGCTTGTGAATTTAAAATAAAATTGCTGGACTATAACTTGGTGTTGTAAAATTGTTTACAATTAATATTCTTTGATTGACATAGAATTTGCAGCACAGAAACAGGCCATTCGGCCTATTTGGTCAATGCCGGTGTTTATGCTCCACTTGAGCCTCCTCTCACTCTTATTTCATCTAACCCTATTGTCATATCCTTCTATTCCTTTCTTCCTCATGTCCTTATCTAGCTTCCCCTTAAACGTGTCTATGCTATTCGCCACAACCATTTCATTTGGTTGCGCGTTCCACATTCTCACCACTCTCTGAGTTGCCAATGTAAAGCACGAGAGAATAGATTGAGTGGTGTGTGGATCCCATTTGAATCCCAAGTTTGACATACAACTCCACACAAGATCACAGGATAGATGCAAATGAGGAAGGGCATTCTGACCATCTTACCTCATTCATCCAGAACAAACCTATGACTACAGCATCCACTAGTGTCTTGTAGAATTCCACCGAATTGCTTTATTTTCTGATCTAGAAGTCCATTTAGGTGCCTCTGAGTCAGAAGGTTGTGGGTTCAAGCCCCACTCCAGGGACTTGAGCTCAGAATCTCGGCTGACACTCCAGTGCAGCACTGAGGGAGTACTGCACTGTTGGAGGTGCTATCTTTCAGATGAGATATTAAACCCAGGCCTTGTCTGCCTTCTCAGGTGGATGTAAAAGATCCCCTGGCAATATTCAATAGAAGTGATGTGGAGGTGCCCTGGCCAATGTTTATTCCCTCAACCAACATCACCAGAACTATTTCATTGCTGTTTGTTCAACCTTACTGTGTGTAAATCGGCTGTCACATTACAACAGTGACTATACTTCAAAAAGTAATTAATTGGCTGTGAAACACTTTGAGATGTCCTTAGGTCCTGAAAGGTGCTATATAAATGCAAGTCTTTCTTTTTTCTTTTCTTCATTCCATAAGTTGATCACTTTGTGTGAAATCTGGAACTCTGTGCCCCAGAAAGCTGTTCAGGCTGGGGATCAATTGAAAATTTCAAAACCGAGATTGATAGATTTTTGTTAGGTAAGGGTATTAAGGGTTACGGAACCAAGGCCAGTAGATGGAGTTAAGATACAGATCAGCCATGATCTAATTGAATGGCGGAACAGGCTCGAAGGGCTGAATGGTCTACTCCTGTTCCTATGTTCCTATGTAAGGAATGAACTTTGTGACACCCATCTTTTGTTAGTTTGGATCTGCGTCCCTTGTCCTACTGTCGCAGTTTAATTTGACGTTTACTATCTTTAATTCCTCATATAATCTCTGAAAGCTTGTGATTTTAAAATAAAATTGTTGGACTATAACCTGGTGTTGTAAGATTCCTGATATTTTCTAGACCCTGCATTTCCCAAACTTGCTTTTCTATCCTTTCCTGAAGGCACTTGAGTTTCGGTGGGGAACAGGTCCATGGGTGCTGTCTGCTGTCGGCTGACTTGCGCAAGTGGCTATTACTTACACATGAGCCTAGACATGGGGCCAGAATTTATTCAATCTGGACACCGTTCCTCTTCAACCGCAGTTAAATCCATCGGAGTGAGTTCGCCAATGTGCACATGCGCAGGAAAACCCCCAATCACGAACTTGCTCCGATTGGTTCATTGGCGTTTTGACAGTTCCGAATTAAAGGGCCACCAACACTACAATCAATACAATCACCAACCAATCGTAAACTTATCCACTGCCCAGCTGGAACGAAGATACTTACTCCACAGGACGGTATGCTTGAAAATACCAGCCCTACACTACTTTTTAAAAGCATGAAGGCTTATAATGACTGCAAAACAACAAAAAAATAAATTTTTAAAATGTGGACTGTCTAATTATTCCTGTTTTAATATTTTTTTGATCATTAAAAAAAATTATTAAAATACAACTTTCTTTTAACTTTTAATTTCTGTATGTTTCAGTACATTATAAACCATTTCCGTGCCTTTTTATAATAAGGTATGTTAAATTTTTATTTGGACTAACATAGGGAATGTCATTTTAAATGAATCAGCATTACTTGCCTGCTTGTGGGCAGGACTTCCATTCCCACAGCCTTTGCATGCGCGCATGGCCCGCGCTGATCTCGGAGCGCGCGTGGCCCCCGCTGATCTCGGAGCGCGCGTGGCCCCCGCTGATCTCGGAGCGCGCGTGGCCCGCGCTGATCTCGGAACGCGCGTGGCCCCCGCTGATCTCGGAACGCGCGTGGCCCGCGCTGATCTCGGAGCGCGCGTGGCCCGCGCTGATCTCGGAGCGCGCGTGGCCCCCGCTGATCTCGGAGCGCGCGTGGCCCGCGCTGATCTCGGAACGCGCGTGGCCCCCGCTGATCTCGGAGCGTGCGTGGCCCGCGCTGATCTCGGAGCGCGCGTGGCCCCCGCTGATCTCGGAACGCGCGTGGCCCCCGCTGATCTCGGAGCGCGCGTGGCCCCCGCTGATCTCGGAGCGCGAGTGGCCCGCGCTGATCTCGGAACGCGCGTGGCCCGCGCTGATCTCGGAGCGCGCGTGGCCCGCGCTGATCTCGGAGCGCGCGTGGCCCCTGCTGATCTCGGAACGCGCGTGGCCCGCGCTGATCTCGGAGCGCGTTACTGGAGAAGATTTCAAAATTAAGCAAATGGACGTCGTGACCTATGCAGTGAGTATATTCAGATTTTTTATCCGCAGGATGTGCGGAGAGCCTTGCCACGCCAGTCGGAGCAAGTTCTGGCCCAATGAGTGTTGGCAGGTTATTCAACTGTACAGTCACCCTGGCTGAAGTTGATCCTATCCATATCCAATGTCCAAATGTGGATATTTTCTAGCCGGGGTCACTGAAAGCGATGAGGAGCAGGGACCCTGGCTAAACTTTTGTTACATCCCTATGGGTGTTAAGTCACCACAGTGGCATAGATCAGGGCCAGTACATACAGGACAGTACAATTGCCAATCGAGCCATTGGGTAATGATATGTTCTCTTTATTTAAAAGTGTTCATTATGCAAATGTGGCGTGTCAGCCGTGGCTCAGTTGGTAGCACTCTCACCTCTTGAGTCATATGGTTGTGGGTTCAAGCCCCACTCCAGCACATAAGCTAGGCTGACACTCCAGTGCAGTACTGAGGGAGTGCTGCACTGTTGTAGGTGCCGTCTTTCGGATGAGATGTTAAACCGAGGCCCCATCTGCCCCGTCAGGTGGATGTAAAAGAATCCTATGGCATTATTGAAGACTATCAGGGGAGTTCTCCCATTGTCCTAGCCAATATTTATCCTTCAACCAACATCACCAAAACATATTATCTGGTTATTATCACATTGTTGTTTGTGGGATCTAGTGATGCAGTTGATAACACATTGAGCGCGTCAACTAATAGAGGCAGTTCAATAAGCTTTTCGCACCTCGTTCAAGTACAACTACTTAATCTTACTGTAAGTACTGTTAACTATTTGCCTGAGGAGCTCAGTGCCTCAGTATTATAGTACCAGTGTTTGTATGGGTGAATTAGTGGCTGAGTGAGGGAATTACATGTATTATACCAGCCATCGCTCAGGCTGCAAGATTTCGTTGTCTTTCAAAACTGATTTAGTACCATTTACTGTATCATTAATAGGGTGTCTAAGCGAGCACAGTCAAGTTCTCAATTAAAATAGAAGCTTATGAAATTTTCCAGGCTTTTCCCCCTTCCATTTTGTCCCAGTCTCCTGAAGGTGTGGACATGAGTGGCACACGTTTCTCTCTGGTTCCTCACATAAAAGGCTATTCTTCAAATGTGAGCCATAGAGTCATAGAATCATAGAGTGATGCAGCACAGAAGGAGGCCATTCGCCCCAACATGCCTATGCCGGTGCTTTGGAAGAGCTAGCTGATTAGACCCGCACCCCTACTCTTTCCCATGGCCCTGCAAGTTTTTCCCCTTCAAGTATTTATCCAATTCTTTTTTGAAGGTTGTTATTGAATCTGCTTCCACCACCCTTTCAAGCAGTGCATTCCAGATCATAACAACTTGTGCGGTAAAATTTTTTTTCCTTATCGCGCCTCTGGTTCTTTTGCCAATTACCTTAAATCTGTGTCCTCTGGTTACCGACCCTTCTGCCACTGGAAACGGTTTCTCCTTATTTTCTCTATCAAAACCCTTCATGATTTTGAACACCTCAATCAAATCTCCTCTTAACCTTCTCTGCTCTAAGGAGGACAACCCCAGATTTTCCAGTCCCTCCACGTAACTGAAATCCCCACATTCCTGGTGCCAATCTAATAAATCTCTTCTGCACTCTCTCCAAGGCCTTGACATCCTTCCTAAAGTGTGGTGCTATATAATCAGTATTGGCAAGCTATTCGACCCCATGGGGCATCAGAGTCGAGTGATCTTGTTGTCTCACACACAAACTTTCCGGCTATGTTCACTGGATAAGGATCAGGATGGGTAACTCTCCTTGATGTTTTTTCCCCCACTGTAGTCGAGTAGCAATCCCATAACACTGGCTGAGATCAGCTAACTCTGTACTGACTAGACACCGACTTGGGACCTTTTTGGTCTATATGGCTCCGCTCAACAGCTGGGCAGTGCATGTACCCACTGAGTCATATTGCTGAATTCTCATTATTTTTCGCTTTGCCATCATCAGAAATTTTGAGAATTGCCGTTCCGATTTGAGGTGTTTGAGCTTAGTTATTTAAAGAAAGAAAGACTTGCATTTATATAGCGCCTTACACAACCTCAGGACACCCCAAAGCGCTTTACAGCCAATGAAGTACTTTTTTTTTGAAGTGTAGTCATTGTTGTAATATTGAAATAAAGTTTAATGTATATAGCTGATTCAATGGGCTGAGCGGAGAAGGAGAGTTATTACATTATATCTGTGATTTGCTGTTACGAATTCTCATTGATTACTTTGTGTTAAAATGGTTTTGCAAATTAAATCCACCAGATCCATGAAACCATTAACTCGGTGTCAGTTAAATTGCCTCTGAGCTGCATCAGGACTTTACTGTTCCATTGTTAATGATTAATCTCATCGTTTGTCAATTGGTCTTTAGCTACCGGTGCCTTTAAGTAAGTGAACACGGCACAGTATTAACAAACGCTAAGACTTGATTAAGTAGCTGTTAAGCAACCATGATGGGAATATCCTGTAGCTGTGGAACTTTACATAATAGTTCGAGGATGCCTCTAAGTGGTCCTCATGACCATTGTACCTTAGTGTACACTACTCCGGTGTGCTACTGAGCCATTGGGATCAAGAAAGTCCCAGGTTTGCTTCCAGTCTTTATGGAGTTAGCAGACCTCATGTGGGGGTGCTACTAGAACGCAGAGGGGGAGGAAAAATCAGAGAGGTTCGCACTCCTGACCTTATCCAGTGACCCCAGCTAGAAAGTTTGTGCGGTGGAAAACAGGATCACTCTTGACTGTGATGCCCCATGGGGTTGAATAGGGTGATACTGTACCGTAATGCAAAGGCACATTTTGGGCAAGATTCATAACAGTATCGACTCGGGGGGATCTGTACCCTATATTCACATGGGTATAAAAACAACTATTTTATCCTAGTATAGGGGTGGTATAAAGCATGTAAATTAGTGTGCACTGGATACGCCAGCTGTGGGCATTGGTGTTTGTTTTATGCATTTCAGGAGAAGCTAGATGAACACATGAGGGAGAAATGAATAGAAGGTTATGCTGATCGGGTGAGATAAAGAGGGGTGGGAGGAGGTGCGTGTGGAGCATTAGCACTGGCATAGACCAATTGGGCCGAATGGCCTCTTTCTGTGCTAAAAATTCTATGTAAAGTCCTTTTCTTTCAGAAGGGAAATTGCAAGAACTGTGCTGCAGTGCCCCGATTATGCCACCCGCTCTTGCTGGCATTAAATAGCCTCAATGTTGCACTTCATTCTGTGATAATAAAATTAATGTCTCTGCACTGCCCACACAGATCCGGTCACCCAATCATCAGAAGGATATTATTGTCCCTGAGAGCTTGTATCTGAGTACCCCCACCCTCCCCTCCTTCCTCCCTCCCTCAATGGACAGAATGCGAGTCACTGGGCTTGTGCAGCACAGAGCTCTGGGTCACCCCCTCTTCCATTCAGTCTTTTTTAAATGAAGGGAACAAAAAATGGACATTAATGTCCGATTTTCAGCTATGGCAATTCTGAGTACCCGCCCCCCAAAACTGCATTGTCCAGTTGGATGGGTGATCACTTAGTGACAGAAGATTCCAGGTATCAGAAATGTAACTTACAGGTGGGGGATTTTAACTAGGAGAGGGCAGCAGGGGGGGTCGGGTCAACTCCCCTCCCCCCACCCGACACCATCAATTTGAGGCCTGGGCTATTGTAACTCCAGCACCTCATTTACATCCCACCAACCAGTTGCCCAGATATGGGTAGCTGGCCAGCTGCCGGCAGGTAAAGACTAGGAGGCCCAGAGGCCCAGACCTTCCTCGTGAGGCCCAGAAACGCAGACCTGCTCCACCTGGCCCCAACAAAGGTATGTTTAAAACCTACCTTTTATGACCTCGGCCTCTTCCCCGACAGGTTTCACTGAGCCGGGTGGCTGTGGTGGGTGCTCTGCTCAGTCAGTGGTTAAAATCCCATTGGGATCCTAATGACATCATTAGAACCCCAATTTGCATGTGTTAATGAGGCTCCCGCCTGAGTCAGGCAGGTGCCTTGGCCACCCACCAGTTAAAGCGGCGGCAGGCAGGAATGGAACGGAAATGGTACAGTAAGTTTTCGGAGGCGATTTTAACTGCACAGCTGCTCCTGTTAGGTAGGTGGATTAAAATTGCCCCATCGTGTCACCTTGGTTACAATATGGCATTTTTGCCTTGTGTCAGAAGGTCGTGGGTTCAAGCCCCATTCCAGAAACTTGACCACATAATCTAGGCTGACACTCCAGTGCAGCACTGACGGAGCACTGCACTGTCAGAGGTGCCATCTTTTGGATGAAGTTAAATGGAGGTCCCATCTGACATTCTCGAGTGGTCATAAAAGACCCCATAGCACTATTTGAAGAAGAGCAGGGAGTTCTCCCGGTGTCCTGTCTAAAATTTCTCTCTCAACTAGCACCACCAAAAACAGATTAACTGGCCTCTTATTCATTTGCTTTTGTGGGATCTTGCTGTGTACAAATTGGCTGCAGTGGTTACCCACATAACAACAATGGACGGCACTTAGATAGATAATCCATTGGTTGTAAAGCACTTTAGGACATTCTGCGAATATGAAATAGGCGAAACAAAATGCAAGTTGTTTCTTCTTACGTGGAAAGGTTAAGGGAGGTGGGCTTGTTCTATTTGCAAAAGAGGAGACTTTGAAATGACCAAGTTGTCATTTTCATGATCATGAAGGAGATTGATAAAGTTGATTCAGGCAATTTGTTCACACTGGTGAAGGGTTCAAAAGTCAAGGGTTACAAGTAGGATGCTAGGGGTACGAACAGAAGTCAGGTGAAACTTATTCAGCTAATGGGTAATCCAGTAGTGCAGTAAGTTCCGGGGGAGGCTGTTGAAGTAAACTGTACAAATGGGTTTAAGAAACAATTAGATGTTTTTCTGCAGATAGAAGAGATTGAGAAGTAGCATGATAAAATGGGCAAGTGGGGCTCAGATGTGAAAGGGGCAGGCATTCTGGGACTAATGGTATTTTCCTGTTGCTAAAAATTCTTATGTGATCTACCTCCAGTTAAAAAAAAACTTGCATTTATATAGGGCCTTTCATGATGTCAGGACATCCCAAAGCGCTTTACAGCCAATGAAGTTCTTTTTTGAAGTGTAGTCACTGTTGTAATGTAGGAAACGCGGAAGCCAATTTGCGCACAGCAAGATCCCACAAACAGCAGTGATGTCCAGATAATCTGCTTTTTTTTGGGATGTTGGTTGTGGGAGAAATATTATCCAGGACACCGGGGAGAACTCCCCTGCGCTTCTTCGAATAGTCCCATGGGATCTTTCACATCCACCTGAGAGGGCAGACGGGGCCTCAATTTAACGTTTCATCCAAAAGACGGCACCTCCGACAGTGTAGCACTCCCCCAGTGCTGCACAGAAGTGTTAGCCTAGATTATGTGCTCAAGTCTCTGGGGTGGGGCCTGAACCCACAGCCTTCTGACGCAGGGGCAAGAGTCCTACCCACTGAGCCACAGCTGACACCGTAACAAGGATTAGAATGGGAACCTTACTGGTTACTGATCCGTAACAGGGATTAGAATGGGAGTCTTACTGGTTACTGATCCGTAACAGGGATTAGAATGGGAGTCTTACTGGTTACTGATCCGTAACAGGGATTAGAATGGGAGTCTTACTGGTTACTGATCCGTAACAGGGATTAGAATGGGAGTCTTACTGGTTACTGATTTAGAACCATTTACTGTATCATTATTAGGGCATCAAAGTAAAATTTTTGCGCTGCAATAAATGCAAGTGTTTGACCTTTTGGAAGTTCTTCCTTCACAACATGTCTGTTTAATTTTGTACTGTACAGTTGCCAGCACCCAGAGTTGGCCAATATTTAATGATTTAAGAAATGGCAGCGTCTGCTGCTTTCATCGCATTTAACACATTTCAGATGTTGTACCACAAAACTGTGATGTAGGCCAGAATGGTTATTATAAGCCTGTCATTTAATTAAGCAATTTAATGGACACGTGGGAACACAGCAGTTTGTAATTAAAGGCTTGACTGAAGGATGAGAGTGGAGACCAGATCTTCGAATAAAACTACTGCCATTAATTATAATCTGCCATGGAACTGCAAGTTATTTTAATTTTTAAATATATACTGTAGCATTTTTGCTCTATATTGTAATCAAACTTTTCTTTCTGTCTGTGGGGCAGAGGCAGTTGTTCAGAATCACTGTTTCATTAAAGAGTCTCGCTGTTAACAGTGCTATTTTCCCTCAATTTTTGTCCTGCAGTTTATGACTCACGTTGGGGTATGGTTCGATAGAGGTTGACATCTCACCAATATCTCATTCCATCTTCATGTATGAATCTAGATGATGAGTGTTGATAGATTATTTCGTGGAGCAGGGGCAACACAGCTGAATGCAATCCTGTCCTCACCCAACATCCATGACTATACACATATACACACACACATGTACACACACACGCACACGCACACATGTACACACGCACATACGTGCACACACATACATACATACATGCACACACTATATACAGACACACACACATGATGCCAAGGTCTTGGGGAGGGTGCAGAGGAGATTTACCAGAATGATACCAGGGATGAGGGACTTCAGTGGAGAGATTAGAGAAACTGGTTGTCTTTAGAGCACAGAAGGTTAAGGTGAGATTTAATAGAGGTGTTCAAAATTATGAGGGGTTTTGGTAGAGTCAGTAAGGAGAAACTGTTTCCACTGGTAATTGGGTCAGTAACTAGAGGACACAGATTTAAGATAATTAGCAAAAGAACCAGAGAGGAGATGAGGAGAATTTTTTTTACACAGCGAGTTGTTATGATCTGGAATGCACTGCCTGAAAGGGCGGTGGAAGCAGATTTAACAGTAACTTTCAAAAGGTAATTGGATAAATACTTGAAAAGGAAAAAATTGCAGGGCTTTGGGGAAAGAGCAGGGGAGTGAGACTAATTGGACAGCTCTGTCTAAGAACTGGCACAGGCACAAAGAGCCAAATGGCCTCCTTCTGTGCTGTAAGATTCTATGATTCACACACACACGTACACATACACTCACACATGACTAGATAACAATCAGGAGCAGGAACCTTGGCTTTTTTTCCATCTATATTATCCTCATTGCCATCCTGGCTAAGATCAACTTACTCAACACAAACTGGGAATGAACCTGGTATCTTCCTAGCTCACACGAGACAGTGCACTGAGCCTCTGGAAGATAGATTTGCAGAAGCATCTGATTGGGGGTGAATAGGAGGATGAATTAATCTTTGAACAGGCGAAGCGATTATTGAGATGATGATTAGATATTGACTTCCATTCCCAATCCATCTTGGCACAAATGCACCATTTCATACTATGGACAGAAACAATTGTGGGCGCATTGATGACAGCCTTAAGTGATAAAAGTATCTTTACTCTGATAGTTCTTTTCAAATTGTAAATATCTTTGTCTTTCACCCCAAAATTTCACAAAAACCTCAGCTCTGTCATGAACAGTGACAGTGAGTGAACTTTCAGCACCATCCCAATTAGAATTTGATTTGGAGGTCTTTGAAACAGGATGAATGCTCTCTATACCAAGTAATCTGTGTTACTTAAGATCTCACTGTTACAAACTTATGGGGATGAGCAAGTATTGTCAAAGTATCACCAAAGAGATGATTTGTCATTCACCTTCCATGGCTGGTAACTGAGATATTCCCGTAACTGAGATATTCCTGATATGTCTGTATTCTGGAATACAATATTTCTCTCCCGTTGTATTTGAAACCAATACTCTGTGACACCAATGGTATACAACATGCCGTGATGCATGCAGTACTCTAACCCATGCAATTTGCATCTGCATTTACACACAGCTGAAACATATAGCCAGTACGATGAAGACTTTCTTGCAGTGATTAACAAGAGACCACCATGTTGGCAGTATTATCATGAACCAGAGATCATTTAATGCCAAATTTCACAGTTGCCAAAACTCTTTCACTCATTCACCTACATTGACAACAGAACGCCATCCGGCCAATACCAATAAAACTCCAATCAGTGGATGTAAAGTTAATGTTCGTAATGATGTGAGACTAATTTCATGGCTTCCATGATACAGTTGACAGAGTTGCCTGTGATTCTAAGATGCTTTTTATCATTTATGACCAGAAACCATCTATTCTGAAATGGTTTTGAGCGTCCAGAATCTACTTACAGTTTGGGGTCTCCCCCAACATTTGCCTTGTGTTCACAGCCTGAAGTTAGTTCCCATAAATAGACCGAGCATCTTATGAACACAAATTATTTATCCTTGTACATACTGTATATGGGTAGGCATGCCAAGATTGAACAATGAACCTCTAATTACAGTATTCATTAGCGGGCTTTACATGGGACACCCATCAGGTTCTACTGCCCCTTCAAAAAGGTAGAAAATTAGATGTCAGAACAATGTGTACAGGCTAAAATAACTTGCTAGATTTATTTACAAGTTGAGTAATACACAAGCAGCAAGACACAGCAAAATATTGAATCAGCACATAACATAAAAAAGTAGAATCATTCCCTAAGCGGTTAATATACCTTTTCTCAAAACAGAGTATGATAAGCTACCAACTTATGGATAAACAGCCACATTTGTCTCCTTGGTAGACTTTCAAGATGTGATATTGTGCAAAGACAATGGAAATTCCATTTCACTCATAATTCAGATCCCTTGCCAGAACTGATGCTGAACATCCAGCATTTTAATTTATGCCAATTCATATGCTAGCCATTTAATTGTCATCAATAAACAGACAGAGTTTAATGGATCGTAGGGTGAAGTGTTAATGTCTGAATATTGACAGTTCCTCCATACATTTCCTCTTATTTGTTCAGCATTCATAGAATCATAGAAAGGTTACAGCATGGAAGGAGGCCATTCAGCCCATCAAGTCCTCGCCGGCTCTATACAAGACCAATCCAGCTAGTCCCACTCTCCCGCCCTTTCCCTGAGGCCCTGCAAATTTTTTCCTTTCAAGTACTTATCCAGTTCCCTTTTGAAGGCCATGATTGAATCTGCCTCAGGCAGTGCAGTCCAGATCCTAACCAAAAAGTATTTCCTCATGTCACCTTTGGTTCTTTTGCCAACCACCTTAAATCTATGTCCTCTGGTTCTTGACCCTTCTGCCAGTGGGAGCAGTTTCTCTCTATCTACTCTGTCTAGACCTGCCATGATTTTGAATACCTCTATCAAATCTCCTCGCAACCTTCTCTGTTCCAAGGAGAACAACCCTAGCTTCTCCAGTCTATCCACGTAACTAAAGTCCCTCATCCCTGGAAACATTCTAGTAAATCTCCTCTGCACCCTCTCTAAGGCCTTCGCCTCTTTCCTAAAGTGCAGTGCCCAGAACTGGACACAATACTCCAGTTGTGGCCAAACCAGTGTTTTATAAAGGTACATCATGACTGATTAGAATTGTTTATTCCATTGTCTTTCAATCTGCATATGTTAACATCTCAGGGGTGTGGTTCTATCTGCTATTTGACTTAATTGGTTTCTGAACAAAGAAAATTGCCACAAAACGTCAGTGAAAGATAACACCAGACATCTTCAGAAACTCAACTTCTGCTAAAAGACCCCACGGCACTATTCGTGTGACCTTCATTTCAAAAGATTCATATAAAAAGTCACTCTTTGAAACTTGTGATAAGGAATGTTATTGCAAAGAACAAGGGCTTTTGTTTTTGGTTTATGTAAAGTAGATTGGAGGAAAGCGAGAAACTAGAACATTCATTTTCTCATGGTATCATCTACATAAAAATTGCATTTCTCACTTGGTTTTTTGAAAGGATGCTTGTTATGGTCCTCCCAGGGCTGAGAACTCATTCCCTAGGGATTGCATTCCAATTTATTATTTGAGGTATGTGAATGATATCAGTGATCACGTCACATTACAATTGATGGTCTCATAGCATTTTCTGTTAACACTGTTTTTGCTTAAAAATGCGAATTACACAAATGTACAGAATGGGCACGCTAACGATTCAATTAGTAGGATGTCTGTTCAATGTAATACTTGTGTACCTGATTAGTTCAGTTAATTACATTATTTCTGCGCTCTCTGTTATAAACCAGCATTTCTGGATTCTTGTAATTCCAAATGAGGAGCCAATTGACAGAAATTGAGATGGATGGTGTTTCCTCAGCTTAGCTCGGAGGAGCTAGTTCCTCTCTGAAATGGCCTTTCCAGCCAGTTATCAAAGGGATCTTCCCTATTAAACATCCCCTTGGAATAGTAACCGTCAGTTTACATAGACACAATATGCTGTTACTGTACATCCATTAGCAGCTGAAAGCAAAAGCCATCAAGGGCTATCCGTGGCACATAGACTTTGTTCTGCTTCAGTGTATAATCCTGGCTGACACAGCACTGCAGTCCTGAGGGAGTGCTGCACTGTCGGAGGTGCTGTCTTACGCATTAAACTGCGGTCCCGTCTGCCCTATCAGGTGGACGTAAAAGACCCCATTGCACTATTCGAAGAAGAGCAGGTGAGTTTTCCCTGGTGTCCTGGTCAATATTTATCCCTCAACTAACATCACTAAAACAGATTATCTAGTCATTTATCTCATTGCTGCTTGTGGGACCTTGCTGTGCACAAATTGGCTGCTGCGTTTCCGACATTACAACAGTGACTACACTTCAAAAGTACTTCATTGATTGTAAAGCGGTTTGGGACGTTCTGAGGTTGTGAAAGGCGCTATATAAATGCAAGTCTTTCTTTTTTGTGTGCTGCAACATAATGTACAGAGCATTCAATGTGGAATAGGTTTATTCATGTACATGATACACAAAAACATGGGAAAGAGGAAGACCTATCAGAAAATCAATTGTTCCAGGAATCAAGTATTAAGATGTTGGGGAAAGTTTGAAGCAGAATGTGATGATACTAAGGTGTTGTGATGTATGACAATGTGTAAACGCAAAAAAAAACAAAGCAACTCTCTATTCCTCTGGTGAAGAAGAGGGGACAAGAAAACTCACCTCTGGAAACAAAATCATTTGATTCCCAGTGTCTTACTTGACTTGATGCCATTGATATGGCTACAACTAGTGAGCAAGCTCTACATCATCATTTTTTTTTAAGTGCCACCTAGTAAATCGAACTACTGTGAATGGCCCACCGTTCCTAATAGAACAGGAGTTTTGACAGGCGCAAGATTTAAAATGTAGAAATTAGTTAAAATAAAATGAGGGGGTTATTGGTCATAGACTTATTAACACCCATCCAACGGTGCCAAATAGATTAACCTCATTCCAATATGGCACATCGAGTTGCTACTAGCATTATCATAGAATCATAGAATCCTACAGCACAGAAGGAGACCTTTCAGCCCATTGTGCCTGTGCCAGCTCTTTGAAAGAGCTATCCAGTTAGTCCCACTCCCCTCCTCTTTACCCATAACCCTGCAAATTTTTCCTTTTCAAGTATATATCCAATTCCCTTTTGAAAGTTACTATTGAATCTGCTTCCACCACCCTTTCAGGAGATGCATTCCAGATCAGAACAACTCGCTGCCTAAAAAAAATTCTCCTCATCTCCCCCTAGTTCTTTTGCCAATTATCTTAAATCTGTGTCCTCTGGTTGCTGACCCTCCTGCCAATGGAAACAGTCTCTCCCTATCTACTCTATCAAAACCCCTCATAATTTTGAACACCTCTATTAAATCTCTCCTTAACCTTCTCTGCTCTAAGGCGAACAATCCCAACTTCTCTAGTCTCTCCACATAACTGAAGTCCCTCATCCCTGATATCATTGAGATCATTCTGCTAGAATTCTTTCAATTACTGCTTAGCTGGTGTGGTCAGGTATTTAAGACCAAGTCATGACTGGACTTCAGGAAAACCGTACACGTTATATAAAAGTGGACAGTTGTACATATCTGCATGTTGTACACATATCCTGGTGAGAGCTATCAGCAATGGAAATGGGAGGCATGTCATTGAGACCTACACCAGCTGACATGCCAGGTACAGGAATACCAGCTCCTCCATCATTGACACAGCTCGCCTGCCTCTCAATTATCAGCCCCTCTGGTATAATGGCCACATAACTTACCCAGTTTACCGCTAACACAGACATATACAAGATGTATAGCATCAGATGTGAGTAAATGGTTGGGTTTTATGTATTGTAATCGCTCTGTATGTGATAAGTAAGGATATAGTTTCATTAGAGGTCACAGCGGGTGAGGAATTATGGATCCTGTGAAATTGTTTTCTCCAGAATTCTCCCGTTTGTTGCCAAAAAAACGGCAAACCAGTAAACATATTTCAGGTCACTTGTGCTGGGTTTACTACAAAGCATTGTACACATCAAATTCAGCTGCACACTGCTGTGGCAATAGAAGCATGATGATAAATGATCTAGATCTTCCATGTTGCTGAAGTAAGGTGTGTAAATCATTTATCCACTGTGCATGTGATTTTTCCAAAGAGAATGTTGCTTGACCGTAAGAATTAGGTCATTAATACTGGGACAGTAATGAACGTTCCTGTGACAGAATCACAATTTATCAGATCTGTGTTGGATTATCTGGTCATTATCACTTTGCTGTTTGTGGGACCTTGCTGTGCACAAATTGGCAACCGTGTTTCCTACATTACACCAGTGACTACACGTCAAAGGTACTTCTTTGGCTGTAAAGCGCTGTGGGACGTCCTGAGGTCGTGAAAGGAGCTATATAAATGCAAGTTCTTTCTTTTCTTTCTGTGTCAAGTTCTTGGTTGGACTTTGTATATGGAAGAAATGGGGAGATTCTGGCTATCTCATCTCTTAGTGAATGCACATCCTTCATTGCAGATAAGTGAGGTAATACTGGCAATCATGAAGTCTGTGATCTATCTGTCCACTTTTCATCTACTGGAAAATATGAGCGGCTTATGAAAGGAGGGTAATGTTGCTTTAAGAATCTGGGATTGTTACATCCTATCAGCTCTTACTTAAGTAATCCACATGCTTTGCTTAAATACATAACTGGACAGAATGGAGGTAATTTTCACTTTCGCTGCCTGGATGGGAATCTGGTGGAGCGGATTGACTGCCAGTTATAGAACCTGTCTGATTTTCATCCCATTGAAATCACTGTGATGAAAATCGGGTGGGTTGTACAAGAGGCGAGCAATTACCACCCAGGTCATGAAGGTGAAAACTTACCACCGTTGGTTATGATGTGGAGATGCCGGTGATGGACTGGGGTTGACAATTGGTTAGGCAGGGAGTGCAAAAAAGCAGAGCAAAAGATCCAAGCTCCGAAACTTGGAACTTCTGTCCAATTTCCTTATCAACGTGCTTCTCTACAAGACACACACATACACATCACACATAGAATAACATAGAATTTACAGCACAGACACAGGCCATTCGGCCCAACTGGTCTATGCCGGTGTTTATATTCCACACGAGCCTCCTCTCACTCTGCTTCATCTAACCCTATCAGCATATCCTTCTATTCCTTTCTCCCTCATGTACTTATCTAGCTTCCCCTTTTAATGCATCTATGCCATTCGCCTCCACCACTCCATGTGGTACACAGAGACAAGGAAGTAGAAAATTGGATAAGAAATTACATTGTATCAGGTTTGTTTTATGGTCCATGGAGGGTGATCTTTATTACATGAATCTTACCTCCCCTTTGAATTGTTTGGTTGAGGAATCTAGATGAATGACCAAGGCTCATTGTTCGAGAACGCACCAGGGCTGTAACGAGTAGAAGGGAAGTTAGTATAAATCAGGAAGTGCTGTTTAAGGGACACCAAACTTGGGTTCCACAAGCTTATAGATTGTAGGAGGGAGGGGAAGGCTGAGGGAAGTAAAGAGGTCCACACTTCCAATTAAGTATTCAAGTAACCAGAAAGAAATAAATTCTTCAGCAGTTTTAGCTAAACACGTACACAGAGAATGATTGTTTCATTATAAGAAAGGAACTTCCATAAAATATGCATTGGTGTTTAACTTTCTGTGATTTAGCTCAGAGGCTCACAGTATGGAATTGCATAAAAGAAGCAAGAGCATGGTTATTAATATTAGTAAGTAGACCCATTACTGTATAAGAAAGGATTTACAGAGTGCCAAGGGACATCTAGATTGAAAATATAATGTAGAAATGTTCAGTGCATGGTATGAACAAACAACTAGCAAGGTCCAGAATGGTGTATTCTACACTCGAACAAACTAATATTGTATTGTGCTTGCAGAAGGGAAACTGAGGGATGTTTCCTGATTCATGGATAAGCAAGGGGTCATTGGGACCTAGTGGACACCTGGTTCTGCCTGGGAGATAGCAGCATCAACCTCAAGAAGCAGACAGTGACCTCTGGGAGAATGGAAGGAAATGTTTCAAAAACAAAACGTGTCAAAAAAGGAACACTGGAAAAAGTACATGGAGAGTCAGGAACGGAACTGATGGAAGATTTCGAGTGGAAGTTTGTCTCTGCCATTACTTGACAGTATTCTGCTGTACTCTGCCATTTACTGGTATCTTGAGGCCTGTGTCAGGCTACGGCCAATTCATATGGCAGAGCTGCTTCAAGCAGCACTTTTGCATTGCTGCTGAAGTTTTATGGTGCTGTGAAACCTCCTGTTTCTGCAACAGTGCAGATTCCATTGCAGCGGAACAGAAAAACAATGAACTCCCAGAGCACCACTTTGTTTATGGCTGGCAGGTATGTGCAGGCCAGTGAATATTAAATCACACTCTGGCCTGAATGAGCAGTGGGGTTGCCAACTCTGGTTGGACGTATTCCTGGAGGTTTCATCACGTGACCTCCTGCCTCCAACTGCCCTGCAAAGTCAAATAGCCTTTTATCCCCATTTCCAATATTTCTATAACTAATAAACAAAAGTGTTCAAAGCATACGAAAAAAAAACAATTTTTTTTAACACCCCTATGATTTTCCTCCTGGGTTTGCTCGCAGCGGTGTCCAGGAGATTAATCTGTAATTCCTGGAGACTCCAGGGCAATCCTGGAGGATTGGCAACCCTAAGGGGCAGGCAGAGTCACCCACCAACCGGCAGTCAGGAAGCATCATGGGATATGACTCTGGCGGCAGTGCTTTTACTGCTGCTGCGGGCATCACTGTCTCCTGAGGGACCGGGCAATGCCACCTCTTTAAGTGGGTCAGTGCCAGCTTGTTTACTTTACTGTGCTGCAGTTGGCAGTCATACTAACAAGCCCAATCTCCGTGCTTCTGTAAGCGATACTATGAACGACTGTCGTGGTTAATAAATAAACCAATCATCACATTTGTTCATACGTATATAGCAGCAACTACTTGCATTTATGTGGAGATGCCGGTGATGGACTGGGGTTGACAATTGTAAACAATTTTACAACACCAAGTTATAGTCCAGCAATTTTATTTTAAATTCACAAGCTTTCGGAGATTTCCTCCTTCCTCAGGCAAATGTTTCAAGAGCTCCTTGAAGCCTACGCATTTATACATATAGAACAATACATGGTGTTTACAGACTGCCCCTGCAACTGCCCGTTGCCAAGGCAATCACCGTGTTCAGACAGAGAGGTGTCACCTGCAGAACCCCCGAATACACATTCAACAAAAAAACAAACAGGGAAAAAAAACAAGAGAAAAAAAACAGAGAGAGGCAGAAACATCCGGAAGGCAGAGAGAGCCAGCAAATGACCCATTATATTAAAAACAGATAACATTTGTTCGCTGGTGGGGTAACGTGTAGCGTGACATGAACCCAAGATGAGGACGGCCTCAACCGGGATCTTGGGTTCATGTCACGCTACACGTTACCCCACCAGCGAACAAATGTTATCTGTTTTTAATATAATGGGTCATTTGCTGGCTCTCTCTGCCTTCCGGAAGTTTCTGCCTCTCTCTGTTTTTTTTCTCTTGTTTTTTTTCCTGTTTGTTTTTTTGTTGAATGTGTATTCGGGGGTTCTGCAGGTGACACCTCTCTGTCTGAACACGGTGATTGCCTTGGCAACGGGCAGTTGCAGGGGCAGTCTGTAAACACCATATATTGTTCTATATGTATAAATGCGTAGGCTTCAAGGAGCTCTTGAAACATTTGCCTGAGGAAGGAGGAAATCTCCGAAAGCTTGTGAATTTAAAATAAAATTGCTGGACTATAACTTGGTGTTGTAAAATTGTTTATACTTGCATTTATACAGCGCCTTTAACGTAGTAAAACATCCCGAGGCGCTTCACAGGAGCGATTATCAAACAAAATTTGACACCGAGCCACATAAGGAGGTATTAAGACAGGTGACCAAAAGCTTGGTCAAAGAGGTAGGTTTTAAGGAGCATCTTAAAGGAGGAGAGAGAGAGGTAGAGAGGCGAAGAGGTTTAGGGAGCGAATTCCAGAGCTTAGGGTCTGGGCAGCTGATAACAGGCAGTTGTGTGTGCTGCAATAGTCTCAGGCTTCAATCCTATCTGTAACAATGTTGTCAAAACCCTTCAATTCCATTACAGCTTTTATCTCCCAGCAAGCCCTTACTCTGTGCCCAATACATTCCTCACCGCACAATCAATAAATTTACACTTGTTTACATCAAAACTTGTAATGTGACTGGTAACTTGATGCTTCTTGCAACATATCCCAGGGCTTAGCTAGTATTACGAACTGCTTGAATGAAGCTCTTGTCATTATAACACTGAGGCATTGACTGAGTAGCTCTTTGTGACTTGACTTTAGCCAACTAGCACTGCACGGGCTAAAGACCTGCAAACTGTTTAGATTCTCTTATAGGCTAAGATCACAAGATAGATGCAGTTGAGCATAGCCATTCAGCCCACCTTAACCCATCCATCAAGAAGATAAACTTATTACCCCCCCTCCCCCCATCACCATCACGTCATCTAACAATGGCTGTGAATTTCCTCGGAATTGCACCCACTCCACCGCTGTAATTTTGTATGTGTACCGGGTTTCTGCCGCACTTTCCGGCCAGGTTTAGTGTTGGTGGTGATTCAGAGATGGCTGCATTAGCTGGTGGCAGATTAGCGGGGTGGCTTCCTTCATGCACCATTTGACACATTTTTCTCTCCATCATCTCTTCTTGTCTCTGTCTCACCCCAAAAAAAAATCAAAATATTATTAATTCTTCTTAAAAAAATTAAATAAATCGACAATTTCACTTATGAGATCTTAAGGATGAGTGCTGCGGGTAATGGAGAAATTTGAACTGATAAAGTAGGGCCTAGGGTTCTGAGTTTAGCATGAAGACATGTTGGGATTAACATTCCAATTTGTGATATGGCCACCTCTAACCCATTCACCATTTCCCTTATAATCCACATCTCCTTGCCTACCTTCAAACTCACAATCTTTACCCCCGGATAAACCTGCTCTCCAGCTTCCTCCCTAATTTGTTCTCTAACTTCTACTCCCTCTTCTCTGACCCTCCATCCATCATGACAGCGCTGTCACTTTTAACCTGCTAAAGAGCTCTCTTATTTCTGCCTTTGAAGCCCTTGTTCCTACCAAGCCTCTCACCATCTCCCACTCCCCTTATTTTCCTGGTACAACCCCATTGCACTTTTTAAGTTTGAGGGCCGTAGACTTGAGTGGACCTGATGTACAACTGGTATCGTCATCCACCGTTGAATTTGCCTGGACCATGCCAAGCTGTGCTCTTTGTGATCAAATGTTCCTATTACTTGAAGGGCAAAAATAATCCACAACTCCTTTTTATGACAAACCATCTCCTCAAACCCCCTTCCCTTGCCCCTTCCATGCTTACCTCTAACATCAAGGAACTCATGATCTCTTCATCTCAAAGAGTAAGACTTTGAGATGCTTTCCAATGTTAACAGTGCTATATAAATGCAAGTTGTTGTCATTGTTGATTGCACTCTTACCAGTGCCAATGCAGCCAGCAAATCTCCAGTCTTGCAATGCATTCTAAATGGTTAAAACAGCTGTAATTATTTTATTCATTTGAATGTCTCTGAGCAGAACTCTTATAAACTAGTTCCCAAATCCTTTCAGTGGAGATGCGACCTCTCTCCCCAATCACACCACTTCCTCCTTGAAACATCGTAAGCTTTGTCTCACTGTGACCAATGACACTGCGAGATCCACTAGTATGAATGAAAAGTAACGCAGAACCAAAGTTAAACCCATAGACAGTATGGGCCATCTGAATTTCCGGCACGGATTCGATGGTCGGCACAGGCAGGATGGGCCGAATGGTCTCCTTCTGTGCTGGATGATTGCACGATTCTATGAAAGTAAAGGTTATAAGGTCTAAGTATAAAACAGAAATTCATAACCATCTAAAATATGGTTGTTGAGTATATTCAAGACTGAGATCGATGGATATTTGGACACTAAGGAAATTAAGGGATATGGGGATAGGGTGGGAAAGTGGAGTTGAGGTTGAAGGTCATCTATGATCTTATTGAATGGCGGAGCAGGCTTGAGGGGCCGTATGGCCTATTCCTGCTCCTATTTCTTATGTTCTTATGTATTACAGAGTTTAGGAAGTTTTTTTTAAATTATGCCCAACAAATTGAATGAATATGACTGCATTTGTCTAATCCCATATCTAAGCCTGTGCGGCGTCCTGATTTGTTTGATTCAGCCTGTGCTACACCAGCAATGGCAGCTAAGCAAATCCGCCCGAAGTGAAACAGGAGAACCCAGCATTTGTAGCATTTGTCAGCTGGTAACTAAGTGGTTCTGAAGTGCTCCTGTGTTTGCTGTTGATTAAGCCATTTTTCCTCTGATTTAAACAGGCTGGTCGAATAAAAGCTGTGCCATTAGCAGATCTGTTTTCTTATGCTACAGAAATGGGAAATAATGGATTTTTACCTCTTTAGAAAGATAGAAAGAGTGGGGACTAGTGTCCAACCTTTTCTGTCTGACTGGCTTTTTCATTTATCTGACAAAGGGAATGAAAGCACAGAAAATCTGTATCCCTCTGAGTACTAGCTGCCTTTGTAGGTATTATTTTTTTCTTTACATTTAAGTGCTGTCCTTGTAAACCATCTTCCATCTTCCGTCTAACCACATCTCCCCTGCCAAAATGGTAAGTGCAAGTAGGGTCGCTAACTCTGATTGGACGTATTCCTCCTGCCTTCAACCACCCCGCCCAGTCAAACAGCCTTTTTCCCATCTCCAATATTTTTATAACTAATAAACAAAAGTATTTAAGGAAATTTTTTTTAAAAACAAACAATTTTTTGGAATGCTCCAATGATTTTTCTCCCTGGGTTGCTCGCAGCAATGTCCGGGAGATTATCATAGTATGTTAAAGCACTGAGGAGGCCGTTCAGCCCATCGTGCCTGTACCAGCTCTTTGGAAGAGCTATCCAATTAGTCTTACTCCTCTACTCTTTCCCCATAGCCCTGTAAATTATTTTCCTTCATGTATTTATCCAATTCCCTTTTGAAAATTACTATTGAATTTGCTTCCACACTTTTTCAGGCAGTAAACTCTCTGCGTAAAAAAATGTTTCCTCACGTCACCTTTAGTTCTTTTGCCAGTCATCTTAAATCTGTATTCTCTGGTTACCGATACTTCTGCCACTGGAAACAGTTTCTCCTTATTTACTCTCATCAAAACCGTTCATGATTTTGAACACCTCTATCAAATCCCCTCTTAATCTTCCCTGCGCTAAGGAGAACAACCCCAGTTTCTCCAGTCTATCCACATAACTGAAGTCCCACATCCCTGGTACCATTCTAGTAAATCTCTTCTGCACCCTCTCTAATGCCTTGACATCCTTCCTAAAGTGCGGTGCCCAGAATTGAACACAATACTCCAGCTGAAGCCTAACCAGTATTTTATAAAGGTTTAGCATAACTTCCTTGCTTCTGTACTTTATGCCTTTATTAATAAAGCCCAGGATCCCATATGCTTTTTTAAACAGCTGTCTGAACTTGTCCTGCCACTTTCAAAGCTTTTTGTACGTACACCCCCAGGTCTCTCTGATCTTGCACCCCCTTTAAAATTGTACCATTTAGTTTTTATCGCCTCTCCTCATTCTTCCTATCAAAATGTATCGCTTCTCATTTATCTTTAATTCCTGGAGACTCCAGGGGAACCCTAGAGGGTTGGCAACCCAAGTGCTAGGCCGACTCCCAGACCAGCGTCAAGGGTTCTTTTGGCTGGCCACGAGGCAGTGCAAGATACCCCTCTCCCCAGAGGTGATTCTGTCTTCTGATTCTCATTTCCTCAGAGAGAGTCTGCGACCTCCAGTTGGTGTGGTTCAGATCAGCAACTGAGTAGAGCGTGGATTGAGCCTATATTTATTCTGCTCCAAGGCACTGAGGATTAGTCCTCGAACATTGAGCTGCACAGAGATGTTAAGCCGTGAATAGATTTCACTACAAGCAGTCCTTATCATCCAGCAAAAAGAAAATGATTTTCTGCACTAACTTATTTCTAGCTAAGCATTAGAAAACCCAAATAAGAGAAATACACAAAGCAATTGAGCTGTGGATCAGTGGTTCAGTATTATAGATGACACATTACATGGCACAGTTGGGATTAAACAGTTCTCAAGGCTTTGTTGTAGATGGCGAATTTGCCCCAGTGTTAGTACATTGAGATTATTTTAAAATAAAATTAATGTTTTGGTATCTGAATTTAAGTCAACCTTCACAGGCTGTAATGAAAAACATCATTACACCGCATTCCAATAAGGAGGAAACTTAAAGAACTTTCACTGTAGTTTGGTATCCTAAAATTTGCTCTATAAAATGATTTAAAAAAACATTTTGCAGCAATTGTATTCTCAAGTTGATGATAATAACAATATTAGTAAACTTTGAAAAATGCAATCTTGTTATATTTTCACTTTGCGGTTAATGCAATCTAATGTATTTGTAAAGGCCACCTTGCCATGCTCAACGTGACTTACCACATCGTTCACCTGAGGAAGGAGGTAGCCTCCGAAAGCTTGTGAATTTAAAATAAAATTGCTGGACTATAACTTGGTGTTGTAAAATTGTTTACAATTGTAGACCCCTTGAGGCAGTGATGGTTACTATGGTAACTATCAGATTCTCATTCTGTTTGTCCTCCAGACATTAGAGAGTGGGGATGGGGTTATTTCAGGATTTTATGGAATACTTTACTATGTACACATCTAACATGTCCTCTAGCTACAAGAATGACTGTATTGAATCAAGTAATTCACCCCTTTTTACAACCTCCCTCAATTTCTTCCCTCTCTCTATAAATACAACTAGCTGTCTCTTGAACCTATTGATAGGTAATGGTGTAGGGGTGGGAAGAGATGCATTGCTGGAGATGCTCTAGCTACGATCGGACAGGTAAAGGTGCAACCAAACAAGGGCAGTGACATTGAACTGGACATGGAGGCTGTTGTGATCGACCATGTCAAAGGCTGCAGAGAGGTCAATGAGGAGGGATAGTGCACCACGGTCACAGTCACAGAAGATGTCATTAGTGACTCTGATTAGGGCCGTTTCAGGGCTACAGCAACGGCAGAAACCTGATTGGAAAGATTAATACAGGGAGTTGCATCAAAGATGGGCATCACGGAGTTAATTTTGAATCCAACGCCCTGAGATAGAATTTCTGACTTGAGAATGATCTAATGTAGGCTCTTTGAAGTTGAGCTGCTCTTCAGAGGACAATGTAAGCTGTTGCGTTGGATCGTAATGCCTTTCTTGCCTCTGCTATGAGACTGCCATAAAATTCACTTTAATTTTCATAATAATGATGTTTGAAAAACACTTTGAGAAATACAATCTAAATCATCTCTGCACAAGGGCTTACCGAACGATTGCATCTAAATTGCATCTGTGAAACCATCAATAAAAATCCCCACAACAGCAATCATTGCAGACTATGCCGTTTCCAAAAACAACTGAAGTTGATATCTACAAACTTCTCTTTTTCTAATAGAAATTCCAAATAACCTTTTAAGTAGTCCATCAAAGCATTGAGCGATCCAAAAATCAGCCCTGTCTAAAAGCTCAGACAGCTATTACATTACAAACTCAATAATAACATTTTGTAATAGCTCTCATTGCGTTTGTTTTTTTTTAATAATAGCATAAAAAAAAGGGACCACTATATATGGTTAGTTAGAACTCCCAACCAGCAAATGGTGGCAATTTCAAAAGCACTTCAGAGCCAGTGAAAAACCAATTGAGTTGCGACCCTAACTCAAGAATTGGGCTGGAGTGGTTGGGAATGGGATCATTGCTTGAGTTCTGAGCAATGTGGGGAGGGAGCGGGGAATGGGATTTGGTAAATTGGAGAATGTGCCATCCGAGGCTGCTCCTGCACACCCCTAGTGGCTGCTCATAGAATGGCAGTATTGGTAGAAGCCGACGTGTAGCTCACTGCTCTGCAATCTGGGCCAGTGATTGTGCCTGACCCAGGGAGAGGGAAAGGGGAGAAAAGTCACAGTATCCTAGAAAAAAAAAGTTAAAATTTGGAATAAACTTGTACCAATATAAAAATGGAATCAGTGATAAAAGCCTGTAATAAGAGCTGGGGGGAAAACAAAACTGAAGCAGAGCAGAGATTTTACCCCCGACACCCAAGCCCAGGTCATTAATAAATATCAAAAAGAGCAGAGGTCCTAATATCAACCCCTGGGGCAGACCACTCTATACTTCCATCTGCTCTGAAAAACAACTGTTCAACACTGCTTTCTGTCTCTTAGCCAATTTCATATCTACACTGCCATTGTTCCTTTAATTCCATGGGCTTCAGTCTTGCTAACAAGTCTATTATGTGATCAAATGCCTTTTGAAAGTTCATATACACAACATCAACCGCACTATCCTTCATCAACCCTCTCCGTTATTCCATCAAAGAACTCAATCAAGTTAATCAGACACGATTTGCCTTTAACAAATCCATGTTGGCTGTCATTTATTAACCCATGTGACAATTAATTTTGTCCCGGACTATGGTGTCCAGGAGTTTCCCCACCACCGACGTTAGGCTGACTGGTTGGTAGTCACCTGCTTTATCTCTCCCCCCTTTTTTGAACAGGGGTGTAACACTTGCAACCTTCCAGTCCTCTGTGTCTTTTGTGTCACGCTGACCCTAAAACACCAATGTTCTTCTGTACAATTTGGGACCATAAAACATCAGAATGGAGTTTGAGAGTGGGCGAAGGGTTATGGAATGCCGAGACCTACAGGATTAGCGCAGCTAGAACCAGTATAAGTGGGGTAAAATCATAGTCATAGGTTGGGAGATAAAGAAGGGATGAGTTCAACCAACTGTAATGTGTGTATTCTCCACGAACGCATCTTATGTTATCTCAGTGTTGGTTGTGAGTATATGTAACATTTAATCTTTAATAAAACTTCAAGCGCTCAGCTGCGTGTTGAATTCATCATTGGCATATAGGCACAAGACTGCAGCCTTTGTCTATATTATTACAAAATTCACATTCCTAATAGCACGATGGGCTGAATGGCCTCCTTCGTTGATGTAAAATGGAATGATTCTATGACTCTAGTTAGGGCACAATTCCAAGGGTGTCTGCAGCTCTCCAATCTCTCACCCAAGAGGCTGGTTCTATGTGTGTGAATCTAGGCAGGGAGTGTCAGAAAACCATTTGAGCATAAGGAGCTATTTGAGGATGGGAAATGTCATGCTGAGGCAGCAGGAGGCACTATTCTGAGTTTGGGGCCGAGTATAGCGAACTTTAATGCTTAAAGCTGACGCAAAGGACACGATTTTAACATTGAATAACGGGTGGTTTGGGGGCGGGGAGCATTCAAAATCGCAACCATCTTAGACCCACACCCAATCCACCCATTTCCGGTTTTCACCGGGGCAGGCGACCAATCCGCTCCCAGGAGACGGGTTGGTGACTAAAACCTTTCAAGGAGGCTGCGGGCCTCCATTTTTACAGGTTTTGCAATTTCAACCCCTGGGGGCCAGGATTCCCAGGCCTTCTCCTTCACGCCTCGTGAGAGGAGGAGAGGAGGCGAGAAGGCCCGAAACTGCACATAAGTGCCTTTCTGGTGCAGCTTATAGAGCAGGAGTGCTTCCCCAGGCCCAACAAGCCTACCTGCAATGACACCCCAATGATTGGGGACCACCTCCCCCCGATTTCCGACCTACCCCCCATCGATTCCAGATCCCCCAGATCTCCGACCCCCCCCCCCCCACCACCGACGATTACGGACCCCCGATCTTTGACCCCCCCTCAATTGATCATGGGCCCCTTCCCCAGACCCCCCCCCCAATGATCATGGACACTGCCCCCCCCCCCCGATCTCCGACCCCCCCAATCGATCATGGGCCCCCGCGATGACCCCCAATCCTGACACCCCCCCCCATGACTGACTCCTCCCCCAGCCCCCATGCCCACTGGTGCCCAATGCCCATCAGTGCCCCATGCCCATCGGTGCCCCATGTCCACTCGTGTCCCTGTGCCCACACCCATGCCCCCCCCAATCTATACAATCAAAGACTTACCTGAACAAAGACTACCCTGGCTGCTCTCCTGTCCGACTGAGGCCAGCCTATCAATCAGTTGGATGGCAAACCGACAAAAAAAAAAGTCCTTACGTCAAAATCGTAAGGACACCCTTACCTCCGGGTTTCCTGTCCGCAATTTGACCCCCACGCCCCCTTCCTGGCTCGGGGTCAAATCATGCCCAAAGGGTGTCTGAAAAGCAAAGCATTCCATTCCCCATCACTGATAACCCTCACCTGAACAAGCGCAAAAATTTCCATGCAAAGAAAAAAAAGCCATTTGCTCAGCTAGATGGCACTGAAGAATTCGTCCTCGTCCTCCTCCACCTCTTTGCAGCCTTTGACATGTTGACCACATCATCCTCCTCTGTTGTCCAGCTCAGTGGAATTGCCTTCGCTTGGTTCCACTCTGACCTACCTGATCATAGCCACAGCATCTCCAGCAATGGCTTCTCTTCCCACCCTGCACAGTTACCTTTGGAATCCTTCAAGGACCTCTCCTTATCTTTTGCTTTCATTCCACCCATCCATTGGCATTTTTTTTTAACCCTTTCAGCACTACCAGTGAGAAAACGTGTTCTGGTGACACTCCAGATCCCAGCAGCTGCCACTGAGTTTACGGGCCAGAAATCGCACCGAGTGGCAAGGCAATGGTCACCGCCGCTCCTGCAAACTAAATTAACAAAATTACTTACTGCGGGCTCCGTGGCGTTGAATTGCTTGAATTTGAACTTTTAAAAAATTGTGCGCTGAGCAGCGTGCGTTGCCGTGGCTGGAGAAGTGTGTGAGAGGAGAAGACACGCCCACAAGATCTGCCAGGAAGAGAAGTCACAACCACAGATTCAGGATGCATTGCTCAAGCAGGCAAGCAGACTTCATTCATTTAAAGTTAGTATTCTGTATGTAGCTGTAAAAAAAAATTAATTTTTTAAAATTAAAAGCCAAAGAAATAATTGAAATAAATGAAAGAGGCAGAAGGGAAAAGTAAAAAAAAATTTTAAAATTTTAAAATTTAAAAACATGTTATTTTTAACGATCAAAAACTATTAAAATAAAGGAGTAACATGAGATTCCGCATTTTTAAAAGGTAATTTTTAGTTGTTTTTCAGTAATTAAGACTTACCGCACGTTTAAATTTTAGCTTAGACCTGTATTTTTAAGCATCTCTTTAGTGGCGTAATTAGTTACTTTCCAGCTGTTCAGATAAACAAGTTTACACTTTTTCAAACTTTTCTCTGATTGCAGCGTGTGATGTCCCTTTAATTTGAAGCAGTCATATTGCTGGCGAACCACTAGAAGTTCTGAATTTCCGCGCTTTACTGCGCATGTGCAAACACTGGAGCTTGCTCCTTCAATTTGCCACTAACAACGGAGAGCGCTATTGAGCTCTCCGTTATTTCGCGAGCGATTTCTGGCCCATTGTTACCTGAACCATAGTCAAGGATTTAGGTCAAGAGCCAAAAATTTAAGCAGGTAAACCTTTGAAACAAACTCGACTGTGGGTAGGGGCCCTCCTAGAAATGAGCCTATCTGGTGGTTGTGGGAGGGATGGGGGAGGCAGTGCACGAAACAAGCAAGCCTTGATGGGTCTGACGGACTTTTCTTGCCTTCCTTTTCATATGTTCATAAACATGCGCTCTGTGCCAGTTTTAAGCTGGAATAATGGTTTCTCTGTTAGTTGGTACATGGTTGTTAGTAGATCAATTAAATTAAATCACTGACAGCTGCAGTGTGCATCCTGCTTACAGCTAGTTAATAACCAAACTGATTGAGTCAGCAGGTTCTCTGTCACTAAGCATGTGGTTGTTATGGTAATGCCTATTAATGGATGGCTAAGATGATTTCAGTGGCAGTGAAATTTTTGTGCTGGTTAAGGTGAGGGTTATTAGTGACAGGAAATGGAATCTCAAGATTGATTTGTGACAGGAGCTGGCTGGGTTGTTGGGAATAGAGAGGCACTTTGAAGAGAGAACCTTGTTGAAAACCTCTTTACCCAGAGAGTGGTGAGAATGTGGAACTGGCTACTACATGGAGTATTTGAGGTGAATAGCATAGGTGCATTTAAGGGGCAGCTAGATAAGTACATGAGGGAGAAAGGGATAGAAGGATATTTTGATTGGGGTGGATGAAGTAGAGTGGGAGGAGGTTCGAGTGGAGCATAAACACCAGCATAGACCAGTTGGACTGAATGTGCTGTAACTTCTATATAATTCTATGTAAAACCTATGCCTGCTCAGTATTGACTGATCACATGGTATTTATGGATAAGGAAACCCATTCAGCCCCTCTTAATTCACCTATCCATCCGGGAAGATCCTAAAATCTCTCCTTGTCGCATCTAATTGTTTCTTAAATGGTCCTGGGATTTTGCCTTCAGTATTCCATCTCAAAGTCCATTCCAACTGTTTGTGTAAAGAAGAATTTCCTGATTTTAGCCACAAAATGACCTTTTACCAGTTTCAACCTGTGTCCCCCCATTTAATTTAATGTAATACTCACAATTTATCTTCTCTATTCCTTTAAGTTTCTTATATAACTGCTATAAGATCATTTCTGAGATGCCTCTTTGCCAGAAATATTTCAGTGACTTTCCAATGACTCATTTTGAGGCTGAGCCAATCGTTTACCAGTCAGCCTTGCCTCCTTCAACAAGATCACAAGATGGTTACAGAAGAGACAGGCCATTCAGCCCATCTTAATTCATCCATCCAGAAACAAGATTGTAAACGATACGGTAAAGTTAAATCTGGAAAATTACTTCGGCCATTTTTATCTGCATACCCCTTTTTCAGATCGTTCTGCAATTTCGGAGCTGCCTCTTCCAATTCCATTCCCCCTTCTAGTTTGGCATCATCTGCAAATTTGACCACTTTGCATTGAATTCCTGAATCCAAGCCTTCAAACTAAATTAGAAGCAGTAATGATCCCAACACCGAACCCCTGGGTATTCCATTCAGTACTCCCCACCGCCCTCCACTCCGACAGTATCTTTTCTAACGAGCACTCGTTGCTTCTTACCCTTCAGCTAGCGTCTTATCCATTCCCAGGCATTACCCTGAATTCCCACTGCTTTAAGTTTAACCAATAACCTTTCATGTGGAACTTTGTCAAAAGGCTTTTGAAATTCAAGGTACACCACATCATGGGATACTGAGGATTCTTCAAAATCAAGGAGGTTGGTCAGAAAGGATCTGCCTCTTCTAAATCTACTTTGATGCTGTTGACTGACCGTCTGCGACATGAACGCTCCTTCCATGGCCGTAACCATCTTTTTTATACCAGCCGATAGGGGGATTAGTTCTATAGGGTGGGATGGTTTTATGGGCTCCCACAACCCATACGATGAGGAACGGACCACCCGCATCCACAGGATATGAGTATCCTGCTGGATAGCAGGAACCCTGGTCTCCACTCGCCGGGACCGTCTGGATCTCCGCTCGCCGGGGCCGTCTGGATCTCCGCTCGCCGGGGCCGTCTGGATCTCCGCTCGCCGGGGCCGTCTGGATCTCCGCTCGCCGGGGCCGTCTGGATCTCCGCTCGCCAGGGCCGTCTGGAACTCCGGCCTCGGCTCGCCGGGGCCGTCTGGATCTCCGCTCGCCGGGGCCGTCTGGAGCTCCGCTCGCCGGGGCCGTCTGGAGCTCCGGCCTCGGCTTGCCGGGACTGTCCGGAGCGGGGGTTCGAATCCTGCACCCAAACACCAAGTGTCACTACGTGCTGAGTTTCTACCTGTCCATCACACTGAGAAGGCTGGGTCTGGCCACATCGGCCGAGCAGGCACAGGTCATCCATCCAGCCTCGCTCCCCAACCTGTCCCAGGTGGAGAAGTTCCTGAGGAGGCACCCATTCGACCACAAGGCCATCAGACAGTGGTCGACACGAAATGTTTTAAGAGTCCTGCAAGGAACGGAGAGGGTGGACTCGATCAGTTTCTTCCTCGACCAGGCGGTCAATGCCATTTGGCAGAACGTCTCATCGCCGGAACTGACCAACGGGCACCAGGATGTAGCCTGGATGGTGGTGAGAAAGGCCCTCCCAGTGCGGTCCTTCGAACACGCACGGAACCTCAGCGCCACCGCGAGCTGCCCTCAAGGTTACGGCAGGGAGGAGGCTGTCGTCCCGCTCCTGATGGGCTGCCCCTTTGCGCAGAGGATGTGGAGAGAGATGCGTTGGTATCTGTCCCGGTTCACCCCAAACCGTTTGGTAACACGGGACGCTGTGCTCTACGGGCTGTTCCCCGGGACGCACACCGAGACAGGTATCACCTGCGGTTGGAAGACCAGCAACTCGGTGAAGGAGGCCCTTCGATCCGCCCGAAAGCTGCTGGTCTTCCAGCTGAAGGATCTGTCCATGACTGAGTGTTGCCGACTGGCACATTTGAAGGTCCAGGAGTACGTGCTGCGGGACGCACTGACGCGAGGTGCGACCTACGCACAGGCTCTATGGGGAAAGGCCACCGTATAAAGCCACCCCACCCTTTATTGCACAGAATGTATTAGAAAATATGTAATGTGTTTTTTAAAATTGTAATAGTGAGATCATAGTGTATACGATCTGTACTGTATCGGTTTGAATGCTGTGCTGCATTTTGTGCCCTTTACTTGAACTGTGGGTAAACCGTGTGTATCTTTAAGTTTTATGGATTAAAGTATATTTTGAAATTTTAAAAAATCTTCTAACTCAGAGACGGGAATGCTACCCCTAAGCCAAGGGCTCACTCAGTTTACCCGGTTATTATTGTACGGATAATCCTCAAGCTTACTTCTGATATGATGTGGAGATGCCGGTGATGGACTGGGGTGGAAAAATGTACGGAGTCGTACAACACCAGGTTATAGTCCAACAGCTTTATTTGAAATCACAAGCTTTCGGAGCTTTGCTCCTTCGTCACCTGACGAAGGAGCAAAGCTCCAAAAGCTTGTGATTTCAAATAAAGCTGTTGGACTATAACCTGGTGTTGTACGACTCCGTACATTACTTCTGATAGTTATCTCCATCATTTTACATGGGATGGAAGTAAGACGAATGGGGCTGGAGTTGCCTGTGTCTGTTTTGTCGTCCTTTTTGAATATGAACACAGCATTAGCCTGTTTCCAATCTACTGATACCTTCCTAATGAGCAGTGACTCACTCACATTAATTATGACTACCCAGAGTAGTTCATTTTATGTCTCGGGTGTGCCTGACATGTAGGGTTTCACCACCTGCTTTTATGTCCACTCTGCATTTTCTGAACACTCTATATCTCAGAGCATTATATTCATTTCCTTCCTCTGGATTTAGCCATGTTTCTACTATTATTCCCACTATTTCATCATTGCCTTCAGCCTCTAGTTCCAGCACCTTATTTATGATGCTTTTAGCACTAATGCATATCCATCTTATTGTAAATCCATCTACTTGCAAGTTCCCCAGAGTCCGCCTGTTGCTGGTCTCTGGTTCCTGGATATTTCCCTGGGTATCTGTCTCCATACCCATGTGTTGATTGCATTCTACACTACGATCTAGCTCGTCTGGGATAACGTTTCCTCCCTGCCCTTTCCTTACCTAGCTAGTTTAAATGATTCTCTATTGCTTCCACAACGTTCCTCACAAGAAAGATTGTGGGATTCCTGCTAGGTATTTAGTTTTGTATAAACGTTGCATGAAAGACAATTCTGTAACAACAACTTGCATTTATATAGCGCCTTTAGCGTAGTAAAACGTCCCAAGGCGCTTCACAGGAGCGATTATCAAACAAAATTTGACACCGAGCCACATAAGGAGATATGAAGACAGGCGACCAAAAGCTTGGCCAAAGAGGTAGGTTTTAAGGAGCGCCTATAGGAGGAGAGAGAGGCAGAGAGGTTTAGGGAGGGAATTCCAGAGTTTAGGGCCTAGGCAGCTGAAGGCACGGCCGCCAATGGTGGAGCGATTAAAATCAGGGATGCTCAAGAGGCCAGAATTGGAGGCACGCAGAGATCTCGGAGAGCTGCAGGGCTGGATGAGTTTGCAGAGGTAGAGAGGGGCGAGGGCCATGGAGGGATTTGAAAACAAGGATGAGGGCATTGCCAACACTCTTAATCACTTGTGTGTCCCATGACTTTTTGTGATGCATGAGAAACATGCACAAAATTGAATTTAAAAAGAAAAACTTCCAAAAATCAAGGCACTTACGAGTGATCAAGAATTTTGGCAATCCTTTAATTTTGTAAAGCATTATAATCTTACCCAAGTGGATACTATTGGTTAGATGCAACTATTACAATTCATGTGCTGTTTCATACTGTCTTTTATAGTACTTTGTTCCTTTACATTGCTCTCCGATTCCTTATGCATGCAAGCAGCTTGCAAGGCTGTCAACAGTAGGGAAATATTACAAGTGAGATTTATGATCAGCAAAACTGACACCAGATTGCGAGCCCATTCAAATATGTGGAGCTGTGTTTATTTTTCTGAATGTCATACATCAAAATGCCATATATTTTAAAACCAAAATGAGCGACTGTCATTCTCAGTGAGTGTGATTTGAAAGGCCTGTACTTACCCTTTGAGAAGCTAACAGAAAATCACTTTCATCTTCCATTGTTCAGCCAAACTCACAAACCCAGCGGATTCTAAAGGCCTCCCTGTGATGTCACAGGTCAAAGGCTATGTACATCATATGAATCATGTACAAATCCTTAATTATACATTTTTTTGTATCTTCAATCACTATTCTCAATAACGTAATAAAGGTGATAAATGGGTTTCATTTCAATGATATTTTTGGATTTCTGTTTAATCAGGAAGCAAATGTTAGAAAGTTGAAGGAAGCTTTAAGGTAAATGACTTATCTTGTCAACTCTCACTTGCTTGGAATCAAACTCACTCATTTTTTGGTTTGAAAATCGTCGGCAACCTTGACATTTTCTCACGCTGAAAAATGACCCCAGCTTTCCGACTGGATCCGCAATCTCTCGCACTCTTTTTGATCACAACTCGCACTCCTGACATTTCCCCATTAATGGCAGCTCTGCCTCCAGGCAAGAAGCCTTTGATTCCTGCAGACATTGGGGGTGTATATTCTGGTCGGCAAAGCTTAAACCTGAATGCTTAGTGTGCTGGAGGTGCGGCCCCCATTTTAACCCTGTTCGCACGACGGAAACGATGGGGGTAATTTTAACCCCCTAGGACGGGTGGGTAGATAGAAATTGTAAAAGTGTAAAACTCAACCCGCCCACCTCCGGTTTTAATGGAGGTGGGTCGGGGGGTGGGCGACTAACCCGCTCCCAGGGGGCGGGTCGGACAGTAAAATCTTTTAAGGAGGCCGCGTGCCTCCATTTTAATAGCCTTTTTATTCTTAACTCCTAGGGGTCGCGATTCCCGGGCCTTCTGATTCTCGCCAGGTAAGATGAGGCGAGACGGCTCGGATCAAAAGGTAAGTGCCTTTATTGCACTGCTTGTGGGCCAGGAGGAGCAGGAGTGGTTCCCTCAGGCCCAACAAGCCTACCTGCTGCGATCCCACACACCCGATCGGCTGATCACCCCACCCCATGTCCAACGCCCCCCCCCACTCCGATGTCTCCGACCCCCCCACAATATTCCACCCCACGATGTCCGACCCCCCCTCTCCGATGTGTGACTTACCTGGCATCCGCACCCCGGCTGCTTTCCTGTCAACCAGGCTGCCCGTTGGGCGGGAAACCTGCTGATAAAGTTTAAAAGATGTCCCAAAGTCAAAATGGTCAGGACATCCGGGAAACCCATATTCCAGATTTCCAGTCTGGAAATGCTCCCCCCACCCCCCCCGACCCCCCTGCTCTCTCCACCACTTTGGGTAAAGACCCAGGCCGATGTGCACGTAGGGTTTAAAATGGCCGTCGGGCGCTAGCCGCTGTGTTCCCGCAGCATACGCACCTCCACCGGTTGAATTCCCAGGCATTCAGGAGCCGTTTCTTCGGGTCCTTGGCGGCATCCTGCAGCCGCGCGATTTCCGTTCCTGATCACCGGCCTCCACTTCGGTTTCGGGCGGGAGTCAGCGTGGAGAAATTAAAATGAGGGCCGGCCATTAAAATGGTCCAGGCTTCATGCTGCGGGGGGGATGGGGGGACAGATTGTCACCTACATCGGCCCCAAAGGCCGTCCTTACGTCCCAGGGTAAGATCGGGCCTTATGTTCCTCTGTGCTCTACGTTTAGGCACATAAAAGGCTTGTATCAAAACTGAATTTCTGAGGAGCAGGACTAGGCCTTTAGACCCAAAAAACGTTTCCTTCTTTCTTAGGCCAACTCCCGCCTACCTGTCCCCTCTCATGTATCCCTTAATCCTTTCTCTCCCAAGAAACGCATCTGATTGCCTCTTGAACCCATTTAAAAATCTTCACTTCATTGCCTTTCCTGATCACTTATTCCACAATGCTATAATCTTTTGAATGAAGAGAGCTCCAGCTGACAAATCAAGTGGCTGTCTGATAATTCCAAGGTGGTCTCGAGCAACTCGAGTGCGGGACTCTGATAATATCGGACGTTACCAGCGCCGTTACTTTACTTGCTGAAAATGGAACTCTTCCGAAGTTTCTTTTTGTGTTTGGTTATGCTGCTTGGTTAGCAAGCGCTAGAGAATCAGCAGCAATAAACAGCCTTTAAAGTGGTTCGGATTCCCATTAGAATCAATAGGAAATAGAAGACTCTGAAGTTCAGCATGATGATACCACCAGCCTGAACCTTGCTCATAATTAGTCCAGGCAGCATCAGTAGCTTTCTGCTGTAATTATCAGGACAGATTTGCTGTACATAATTGGAAAAGTGGCATGTAACTACCAGAAGTGTGTGATATTTGGTAGAGATCTAATAAAAATCTCAATGCTGAGAGATGTGTATTCCTGCTTGAAAATTAAGTTGTCAAATAGATCTAAAGCAACCCTGAGAATGTTGCTAATGCTTTGAATATTGAATGTTATTTTCACACTGTTAAAGTGCAATAGGTTTCTGAATGTTACTCATCACATTTCTGCCACAGTGAACCACCATTTATCCAAAGGAGAAGAAAAGCATTTCTTATCCTTGTCACCGATTCCATCCCCCCATTTTCTCAGGTTGAACCAGACTGTTCGCAACCTTTGTGTCCTATTTGATCCCAAGCTGAGCTTTTGACCCCATATCTTCTCCATCGCATGGACTGCCTACTTCCACCTCCGTAACATCTCCCGTTTCTGCCCCTATCTCAGTCCATCTACTGCTGAAACCCTCATCCATGTATTTGTCACCTCCGGATGCAACTATTCCAATTCTCTCCTGGTTGGCCTCCCATCTTCCACCCTCTGTAAAGCTCATCACAATCTCTGCTGCCGGTATCCTATCGCGCACCAAGTTGCACTCACCCATCACTGCCATCCTCGCTGATCTACATTGGCTTCCAGTCCATCAATGCCTCTAATTTAAGTATCTCATCCTTGTATTTAAATCCCTTCATGGCCTCACTCTTCACTATCTCTAACCTAGGAACATAGGAACATAGGAACAGGAGTAGCCCCTCGTGCCTGCTCCGCCATTTGATAAGATCATGGCTGATCTATGATCTAACTCCATGTACCCGCCTTTGGCCCATATCCCTTAATACCTTTGGTTGCCAAAAAAGCTATCTATCTCAGATTTAAATTTAGCAATTGAGCTGGTATCAATTGCCGTTTGCGGAAGAGAGTTCCAAACTTCTACCACCCTTTGTGTGTAGAAATGTTTTCTAATGTTTTCCAATCTCGCTCCTGAAAGGTCTGGCTCTAATTTTTAGACTGTGCGCCCTACTCCTAAAATCCCCAACCAGCGGAAATAGTTTCTCTCTATCCACCCTATCTGTTCCCCTTAATATCCCCTTAATAACCTGCTACAGCCCTATAACCCCCAAGCTCTCCGTTCCTCCGACTCTAGTCTCGTGCGTCCCACTTCCCTTCTTTCCACCATTGGAAGGCTGCGCCTTCAGCCACTTAGGCCCCATGCTCTGGAATTTCCTCCCAACGCCTCTGCCTCCCAACCTCTCTTTTAAGAGCATCCTTAAAACCCACCTCTTTGACCAAGCTTTTGGTCAGTCCTCCTAATAGTTCCTTCTTTGAATCAGCATCTTTCATTGTCTGATTATGTCTCTGGAGTATTTTTCTATGTTAAAGGTGCTTTATAAATGTAAGCTGTTGTTATTGTTGTTCGGGGGAGGTAGAGGATGAACTTAAGGAGAGATTTTTCTATGAAAACCACATCTTCTTCCTCTGGATTTTCTTCTCTAATTATACTTACTGCTTTAATTGAATTATTTAATAACAGGTGTGTTTTAATCATCATAAAACAAAAGGTTAGGATGAAATTGCCACATCAAAACAATGGTTGCTTACCAAAGGTGCCAGCTCAAGCTTAACTCCACTATCTAGCCCTCAAATTCCATCCCATTCCTGCATGGCTCACTCAGGCTGTACAACTTTGGTGTCCTATTTGACCCTGATCCGAGCTTCACACCTCATATCCAAGTCCTTCCATTTCCACCTGCACAACACCTTCTACATTATCTCACTCTCCTCCCCCAACTGTTTGAACCCTCATTTACATCTTGTTACCTCAAGGCTCAAGTTCCCCGGTGCTCTTGTCACTTGCCTCTTCAGTTCCACCCTACATAAACTCATCTAAAACTCTGCCGCCTGCATCCTACCCCACACAAAATCCTGCTTCCCTCTCTCATCGCTGCCCTTGCCAAACTCCATTGATTCCCCGTCCCCAAAACTCTGAATACAAAACCCGCATTATCATTTTCAAATCCTTCTACCACCTTGCCCCGCCCATCTTGTAACCTCCTCCAGTTCTATGTGCCAGCACGTACCCTCTGCTAATCGAGCTTCTCTCCCTGGCAGAACCTTCAGCTATCTTGGAGCCACACTTTGCGTCTCTCACCCTAAACCCCTCTGCCTTGCTACCTCTTTCCCCACTTTCAAGAGCCTTCTCAAGACTTACCTCTGTGAGCGGGCCTTCAGTCACCTTCTCTAACTCTTCTCCTGTTGTTGAACATCTTATTTTATTTTGCCTCTGTGAAGCGCCTTGGGAGATTTTACTGCATTAAAGGTGCTATAGACATTTAGTTATTCTTGTTAACATCTCTGGGAGGGGAATGTTTTGGTTGTGCAGCTGTATGCTAGGGCTATGGTTATTGAGCCCTTTACATTGAAAAGTTTGTTTTGACTTTGCTGATCCTGTTGTTTTCTCTCAGGCATACGTTGATGTCACGCCAAGAGTCATGAAATTACAAAATATTGAGACACTAACAATTGTGATCTGCGCAGAGCTGTAACGTAATTAAGGAACTGAGACGAGGTCATAAAGCTTAGACAACACTGTAAATGTACAATACACTAGAGGCTTGCTTGATTGGTCACAGATATGTGACTTAGCACTATCGAGAAGATTCTGCTACCCTCACTCCCAATGACCCAGGCTTTGTGCCAGGAGCAGAACCTTGCAAAACCAGCCCTCAGGTGTTCTCTCAGCAGGTCACAGGTTTTGAATACAATGGGAATTATGGCCACTCTCTTGCCTACTTTTTATAACGGCACAACCAATTTAGGCTATAATCAAAGAATATTTACAAAATATTCTTTGATTATAGATTTTCGTAATTATAATCAATATTCCTTGATTATAATTATGAAATAAAAAGGAAAACTGGGAACGTTGGAAACATGAAATAAAACAAAAAGTGCTGGAAAGAAATGGCCGATCAGTCAGAACTCAATTCTGATGAAGGGTCCCTTGAAATGTTAATCTATATTTCTGCCAGATGCTGACTGACCTGATGTGCACCCCCAAAATGTATTTATTTTAAAATTTACAAAGCTGATCCCCGTACCAATCTCTCTCTTTAAATGAAGCATTTTAACCTTATCAGGAAGCTAAATTTCGGGAATAGCTAGGAACTGCAGGATCTGAAAGCTCATTGAAAGGTCGGCCATATTGACACAATGGATCTGCTGTAGATGCTGCAGCTTTAACTTTTCTTATGCATTATTCATTAGAACCTTAAAGATGGCACTCACGATCGATGATATAATGACATTATTATGTCACTGATCATGACTTTGCAGATCTGCAAATCTGTTTTCAAACTTGGAGGATAGTCTTCCTGGCAATTTTGTCCCCTTGAAGTAAACGTCCTCCCAAGGATGTGCTATGTCAAACACTTCTGTTCGGTTTCCCATCATTTTTTGTTTGGCCTTGTTCTATTATCAACAAATCCCACATTTGTTTGGGAATTGCGTCTCCAGGGAATGATGGATCGTCTGAATCTGTTGTACCGCACCGTGCAGCTTAACCCCAAGGACTATCTGTAAACTAACTTCAAATCTCTTTTGTTCCTGTCTCCTGTCTCCTTTCCCAGGGGCTAATCTAAAATCTGACATTCCTGTAAAGGCACTGAGAAGAGGTCCATTTTGCCCGTTGTTCTGGCCACTGAAACTGCTTCTGGACTTTTTAAATGGAAACCGTAAAAAATCCCTGGACATGAGGGAAGATTTAGTCTGGTTACTATACAAATACAAAAGCAAGGAAGTTATGCTAACCCTTTATTAAACACTGATTAGGCCTCAGCTGGAGTATTGTGTTCAATTCTGGGCACCATACTTTAGGAAGGATGTCAAGACCTTGGAAAGGGTGTAGAAGAGGGTACTGGAACGGTACCAGGGATGAGGAACTTCAGTTATGTGGAGAGACTGGAGAAGCTGGAGTTGTTCTCCTTAGAACAGAGAAGGTAAAGGGGAGAATTGATAGAGGTATTTAAAATCATGAAAGGTTTTGATAGAGTAAATAAGGAGAAACTGTTTCCAGTGGCAGAAGGGTCAGTAACCAGAGGACACAGATTTAAGGTGATCAGCAAAAGAGCCAGAGGCAACATGAGGAAATATTTTTTTACGCAGCGAGTTGTAATGATCTGGAATGCACTGCCTGAAAGGGTGGTGGAAGTAGATTCAATAATAACTTTCAAAAGGGAATTGGATAAATACTTGAAGGGAAAAAAATTAGAGGTTTAGGGGGAAAGAGCAGGGGAATGGGACTAATTGGATAGCTCTTTCAAAGAGCCGGCACAGGCAAGATGGGCCAAATGGCCTCCTATTATGATACTATACACAGGCAACACTACAGCATAATGAGAGGAGTTTCTCTGATTGTTAGAAATCGCAAACATAAGAAATCTTCACACCATGTTCACAATGCCTCTAACACCCAGTGACTGGACGAAAGCTTCCCTCGTGTCCTGTCATAAATATTTACATATCTGCAACATTTTTGGGAAAGTATGTATAAATTTATAGAAAATTTAAATCACAATTTCATAAAGGCAAAGGTTTCTAAAATAATTGATGAACTGAAATTCCATGGATGAGTTTTGTGGGAGTACAATTCTTACATATTAAAGATGAAAGTTACAGGGGCAAAACACTAAATAAAACAGCTCTTTTCTCTAGAAAAAGAAGACTGCAAGGTGACCTGAAAAAGGTCTTTAAAATTATAAAGGGTTCCACTAGGGTAGACGTAGAGAAGATGTTTCGACTTGTGGACGAGTCCAAAACTAGGTGCCATAAATATAAGATAGTCACTAATTAATCCAATAAGGAATTCAGGAGAAACTTCTTTACTCAGAGAGTGGTGAGAATGTGGAATTCGCTACAACATGGAGTGGTTGAGGAGAAATAGCATAGATATGTTTAAGGTGATGCTAGATAAGTACATGTGGGAGAAGGGAATAGAAGAGTATGGCGATAGGGTGAGATGAAGAGGGGTGGGAGGAGGCTCGTGCGGAGCGTAAACACGGCATTGACCTTTTGAGCCGAATGGCCTGTTTCTGTGCTGTAAATTCTATTTAATTCAATGTAAGACAACTAAAATTAGGGTCAATTTATTCGTGTATCAATGCAATTATTATTAGGGCTAAAATAGAAAGTGCTGCAAATACTGTGCAGATCAGGCAGCATTTGAGAAGAGCAAAGACAGGTTAACGTTTCGAGTACAACCTACAGTACGTTAAAACATTAACATCTTTTTTCTTGTTACAGTTGCTGATGGACCTGCTGTGTGTTTCCAGCATTTTCTGTTTTTTGTTTCAGCTTTCCAGCATTTGCAGTTCTTTTCTCTTTTTATCTGTGCTTTAACAGAATATTGTACTTGTCCAGATGACCCAGACTCAATCCCTCCCGCATATTCTGAAGCATAATTATGATTCTGTCAAGAGTATTACTCCTTACCCTCCCCCACAATTATCTGTACAGTGTTCACAATGCTGTTTCTAATTGGCTAAATGTTAATCCAATAATAACCAATGTTGCAGTTAGGTAGGCTGTTGACATCAATATCAGAATCAGAAATCTCTTCATTTCAATCCCACTGGAACATCAACTTTTATTTTCAAAGCAACTGTTGCAAAGCGATCGTCATGGTGATTTGAGGGCAGAGTCACAAATGATTGTTGTCGATCGAGAGAAAGGAGGAACTGTTCATGTGAAGTGAAGGCCTCAGTCAGAGAAAATCTATGCTGCACTGAACTTATTAAAGGAAAGTAAAAATGGTTGACGTAAATCCGACTGAAATCAGTGGACCTGGTGAGGACGGTGGTTCGAACACAATCCCGCTACAATCTGGGATTAAACAGGGTGATACCGACAACCCTGCAAGAACCGACTCTGGAAAATTGAAAAACAGGTAAATATACTTTTCTCCTCCTCTCTCGTCCCAAAGGCGCCGATTGGCATTGGGGTAGACACAACTGGTAGTTCTTCACATGTGAGCCCGAAGACCGAGTGTGGAGCAGGGACATTAGATCCCCTGCTGCTGACTCAGCTGAGATCATTAGAATCGGCACAGACCAGGAACGGCTCCGGAAGCTTCCTGGCCTGTTAAGTCTCAGTAGCGGTAGTCAGTGGCATGTACCCACCGAGGCCATTGGGAGAAGCTTGGCATTTTATGTTTAATTTACTGCAACAAATGTTTTTGTTAATTGTTTAATTTAAGATAACTTTAAAGAAAGAAAGAAATTGCTTTTCTAAAGTGCCGTTTACGACCTCAGGACGTCCCAAAGCACTTTACAGCCAATGAAGTAATTCTGAAGTGTAGTCACTGTTGTAATGTTGGAATCGCGGCAGCCAGTTTGCGCACAGCAAGATCCCACAAACAGCAATAAGGTAAATGAACAGATAATCTGTTTTTTTTAGTGGTGTTGGTTGAGGGATAAATATTGGCCAGGACACTGGGGAGAACTCCCCTGATCTTCAGATAAATTGAATCCTGATATGTTCAAGATTGCCACAAACTCCAGAACCAGGGGACACAGGCTGGAGCTTAGACGAGTGCCTCCGTTTTCAAGACATGTAAAAAAAAACTTAATTGAATATTTTATTTCATTTAGGCTATTTTTTTGTAATTGGCAAACTTTCCCCTGACGGCTATTGGGGAAATTCAAGCCAAGTGATCTATAGCAGTTATACCAAATTAAACCATGCTAGTGCTGAACAGGGCACTTATTTATATCATGGGTTGGGGACGAGGAGTGCACAGCAATATGGGTAAGTGCACCACAGTAAAGGCCAGAGAAAATTGGGAGAGCTCAAGAATGCATCAGGTCAGGTGGAGAATTCAACACCAGGCAGTCTTGTGAGCACGGAAGAGGCTGCTCATGTAATAAAGGGTCAGAGGTCTCCCTCCTTAACTGTCTTCAGACATCGTTAGAGCCTCTTCTCATTACCAAGTTGAGATGAAAAAGATGGTAGAAATGGACACAAACCATTTATTCGATCAGAGCGGCAGGTTAACAAACAATGCAGGAGGCACCGCCTTGCTTGTTGCAGCAAGGGCAGGCTTTGACTTTCAAGTGCGACAGACTGAATATCTCATCTGGGCGCAATCGGGCTCCTGACAATGTGGATGAGATAACGCTTCCTGCACGAGCGTCCATCTGCTCGATGGCTTCTCCCCCCTCTCCTCTACTGAAGGAGTTGGCTCTTGCAGGATACGGTTTCATGGGCTCCTGCACCGCTCTGGTGCCTTGACCCAGAGGCCTCTCCACGTGCGTGAGCTTAGTTATTGAGTGTGAGAAGGCTACTTGACCGTGGTCAGCAACATAGCCGAGGCCAATCCTGTCCTCATCCGAAATCCACGGGTACGCTTTCTGGCACGGGTCACTAGGTAGCAATCGGGAGCAGAAACCCTGCCTGAGTCTCCCCACCACCCCCCACTAGCTTGGGGGCACTGAGGCCAATTGCAGCACCTCAACCACTGCCACAGCGGAGATCAGCTAACTCAGCACAAGTTGTGACTCGAATTTGGGACTTTTTGGTCTTGTATGGTTTAGTGCTACATGACCCAGTGCCTTTCCAGGGGATGTCCCATCCCAGGAATGTGTATCACCGCCAAAGGTATTTAAAACAATCCAAACACATTGAATCGGGGACTACAGGAGAAAAGCAAAGAGAAGACGACCAAGACCGCTAAAGTGGTGAGAGGTGACCAACGGTGACGAGAGGTTTTGGAGATTGACTCAATATAGGGTGACATTGACCGAGAGGCCCAAATGTAAGGTGTGAGAGGCTATTACAGAACTTCATTATACATACAGTACAAAGTTAGGAAAAGGTTGAAGAAGGGTGAGATGATGTTTGCTCGGAAATAGTGACAATAGTGAAAAAAGTCACGGGAGATCATTTTCACTTTGGGAGCGGACTGAAAGCTGGCGATTGTGGATCGACACCTGTTACACACCCCGCCCGATTTTCCTGTCCCCAATGAGTAACAGACGGCCGATCCACAACTGCCTGTTTTCCACACATTGTTTTCCAGTCCACTAACGTGGCAAGATCATTACGTCTGTCATGGTTTAATGATTAGACTTTGCTTAGCTATTTGGAGGAAGGTCTCCAATATTTGGTATTTATAAGGAACGAGTTTGCCATTTCGCTAAAACGATGAACAACGAAATAACCTTTTCCCAGTCCCTGCAATAGTCTAGAAATGACTGTTGGTGATTATAGTGGACAAACATTTAGCACGTTCATTTGACATTTCTCTGTCCACTATTCTAATGGAGGCGTTAGCCCATTTAATATAGTAACACTTGCAGCTAGAGGAATATTTTGCCATAAACCTTCATCCAGTAACACACCAAAAGTAATTTCTAGCTTATCATCTCTCCTACAAATTTACACGTTTGTTTATACTACAGCCACAAACTTAAGAACATTGGACAATAAGTAGCTTACTGTGCAATTACCATCCACACAACATCTTGGTTTGATAAGTCTGATTGTTAATATTGATTGATTGGAAGCTAATCAGTGATACCTTAGTTCTTATTCCAGGAAGAAGATGTGCTGCGTGACTGGGATTCTTCTCATTATCATTGTTGTTATTAGTGTCGGAGCAATTGTACATCTGGTTTGGAGATGTAAGGCCTGTGTGTTTCATACGAACACAGCTGTAGCTTCAGATGCAGCACCTTGCTCTAAAATCGGCAGGTAAGCCTCAATATTACTTTATGAATCTTGGGGTGAGGAAACAGTGTTATCTAAAATATATTGAAATCCTTGAGTTGCTAATGCTGTCACACCCCTAGAAGTGGCACTGCAACCTCTTAAATAATACAAAACGAGGGGTGTACACTCCCGTGTCCCCTCTATAGTTGGTCACATATCCAGGGACGGGCCTGTACGTACGTGCTATTGTGCTCAACTGTCTTTCTTTTCAGGGGGGCTACCCATGAGATCTGAGTTGCTTGACTGCTTAGCCAAAAGCAGCAGTGTCCACGGCCTCTGCTGGGAAGCTGGGACATCCTTGCCCATTCCCTGCTCCTGCAGCTCCCCCATGTTCTGTGAATCACCCAGTGCTTTATCCTCACAGAGACGTCTCCCCCCCGGTGAAAGTATCTGAGCTGGTGTATGGGAAGAAGAAAGCAACTGACACAGGGGGTGATATCGAAAGGGTTGAGGCAGAAGAACATGGGGTAGGATCTTGATCCAGGGTCTTTTGTGAGGCCTGTTGCTCATCTTCCTCCTCTTCATCCTCATTATCAGCTTCATCGAGGTCAACAATGAAGAAATTTCTTCCCTCTTCATCCTGCTCATCATTTTCTTCCTCTTCATCTTCCTCTGCCATTTACTCCCCAACACCCCCCCCCCCCCCGCCCCGCAATCTGCAGGAAATAAAGTCATAAACAAAGAATGGGTGAGCATAACCCTCAGGGATTAATCAGACAGTAAATGTTGAGGAAGCTTCTGGCTGTTTGCTGCCACACATGGTGAATGTCTAGATCCCACCAACCTGCAGCTTGCACTGCCCCACCAATCTCTCCACTTCCCCAACAGCTTCATCACCTGCTTCTCATAGGTGGGTCAGCTCTCGAATGTCCAGTATCCCCCCCTCCCAATATTTAGTGCATTAGGTGAAAGCGAAAATGTGAAGCTTTTGTCTCCCCCCACCCCACAAAGCTGGGATAGAGTTCTACAGACACGGTAACCCTCCAGCATCTTGACCAAGTGGCCCGCTTTATGCGTAAGCTTAAAGAGGCTCTTTGCCCCTTGGACAATGCCTGGCCTGATCTAGTTCTCACCTGACATCCACACGCTCACACTTTCCAGCCGGGGGGACCGGGGCGGGGCGGGGAGTGCGGTGGGGCGGGGTGGGGCGGGGAGTGCGGTGGGGCGGGGGGTGCGTGGGGCGGGGTGGGGGCACGGTGGTCCATGTTCAGCAATGAGGAGCAGGACCACTCAGCTCACTTTCTCCCTTACACTCCACCCCACCACACGCTCTTCTGGAGCTTTGCCTGATTTGCCTTTGGAGTGAAACTTTGCCTGACCTTTTCTCAGGAGACTGAATGGGTTGGGAATAACTTATGATGGGGTGGATTGTGCACGATCCGTGGAGAGATCGTGCTTGATGGAGCAAGTGGACTTTGCCCATTACATGTTTCTTTATGCTATTACGCTGGTACATTAGCAGAATTACTTCTACAGGTGCACTTACATTATAAATATAGTCATGATGTGGAGATGCCGGTGATGGACTGGGGTTGACAATTGTAAACAATTTTACAACACCAAGTTATAGTCCAGCAATTTTATTTTAAATTCACAAGCTTTTGGAGGCTTCCCCCTTCGTCAGGTGAACGATGTTCACCTGACGAAGGGGGAAGCCTCCGAAAGCTTGTGAATTTAAAATAAAATTGCTGGACTATAACTTGGTGTTGTAAAATTGTTTACAATTATAAATATAGTTTTAGTACAAAACAGTTTTGCTTCACAGCGACCTTGCAGTTACAGTGTAAATGCAGCCTGAACCTAAAATCAAAGCCTGGCCGGCCATCAGAGTGAAGTGGAGTGAGACTTGCTAGCTTTCACTTTGGAGGCAGTTCAGGTCTTAAAATCTGAATTAGATTATACAAGTTTAGGGATGTTGCAAAGCTAAAGCTGATGCTAAACTTGCAGTGTAAATTGACCCTAATTCTTTCTGTAGTTCCTAGCTAGCAGTGGCTTCATAAACTGCAGTAATATTGTGGACATATCTGTACTGCCAGTGCTGTAAGAGCCAGGTCCTATGTTCGTCACAGTACCCTGATTCGCATAGTTAAATGAGGGTCCCGCCTGATTTAGGCGGGCAGCAGGGCCGCCCTTGTAAAGGCCCCAGGCAAAATGGCGGCGGGCGGGATCAGAGTGGTAATGGGTGGTTAATGCAGCACTCCGATTTTATGGCCGTTATTGCCCCACTTCCGTGGGTGGAGCAAGTTAAAACTGATGTCAAAAGGGAATTGGATAAATACTTGAAAAGGAAAAATTTCCAGAGGTACGGGAGAAAGAACAGGGGAGTGGGACTCATTGGATGGCTCTCTCAATGAGCCAGAACAGACATGATGGGCCAAATGGCCTCCTTCTATGCTGTATGATTCTATGTGCCAGGTGTTCGGCTGTTGAACTTTTTCATTTCTTTGTTCCAGGGACATCTTGAAGTGCAATGGATCAGTGGTCGATGCAGCCATCACAGCACTGCTCTGTGTTGGGCTGGTGAATGCACACAGTATGGGCATTGGAGGAGGCCTGATCCTCACTGTATATAATGCATCAACAGGTTAACCTCATATTCATTCAGCTGATATTGTTAATGGTTCCCTCTCCTCAGGTACCGTCCGCCTCCCCTTCAAATCTGCCATCATCACACCCCCTCCTCAAAAAACCCACCCTTGACTCCTCTGTCCTTGCAAACTACCGCCCCCATCTCCAACCTCCTTTTCCTCTCCAAAGTCCTTGAATGTGTTGTCACCTCTCAAATCCATGACCATCTTTCCTGCAATTCCATGTTTGAATCCCTCCAATCAGGTTTCCACCCCTCCACAGTACTGAAACGGCTCTTATCAAAGTAATAAATGACATCCTATGTGACTGTGACGATGGTAAACTATCCCTCCTCATCCCTCTCGACCTGACTGCAGCCTTTGACAAGGTTGACCGCACCACCCTCCTCCAACGCCACTCCTCCGTCGTCCAGCTGGGTGGGACTCCATTCTTATCTTTCCAGTCTTAGCCAGAAAATCACCTGCAATGGCTTCTCTTCCTGCTTCCACACTGTTCCTCTGGAGTCCCCCAAGGATCCATCCTTGGCCCCCTCCTATTTCTCATCTACATGCTGCCCCTCGGCGACACCATCCAAAAACACGTCAGATTCCGCATGTACGCTGACGACACTCAGCTCTATCTCACCACCACCTCCATCGACCCTACCACTGTCTCTCATTTGTCACATTGCTTGACCAAATTGAATGAGCAAAAATTTTCTCCAACTAAATGGTGGGAAGACCAAAGCCATTGTCTTTGGTCCCTGCTGCAAACTCCGTTCCCTAGCTACCGACTCCATCCCGCTCCCTGGCCACGGTTTGAGACTGAACCAGACCGTTTGCAACTGTGGTGTTCTATTTGACCCTGAGATGAGCTTCCGACCATATATCCACTCCATCACCAAGACCGCCTAATTCCACCAACGTAACCACCTGTCCCCGCCCCTGCCTCAGCTCATCTGCTGCTGAAACCCTCATCCATGCCTTTGTTACCTCCAGACTCGACCATTCCAATGCTCTCCTGGCCGGCCTCCCATCTTCCACCCTCCATAAACTTGAGCTCGTCCAAAACTCTGCTGCCCGTATCCTAACTCGCACCAAGCCCAGTTCTCCCATCACCCCCGTGCTCGCTGACCTACATTGGCTCCCGGTCCGGGAACGCCTCGATTTTAAAATTCTCATCCATGTTTTCAAATCCCTCCGTGGCCTCACCCCTCCCTATCTCTGTAACCTCCTCCGGCCCTACAACCCTCCGAGATCTCTGCGCTCCTCCAGTTCTTGCCTCTTGCGCATCCTCGATTTTAATCGCTCCACCATTGGCGGCCGTGCCTTCAGCTGCCTAGGCCCTAAGCTCTAGGATTCCCTCCCTAAACCTCTCCGCCTCTCTCTCCTCCTTTAAGACGCTCCTTAAAACCTACCTC